>NW_019416536.1:248339-691344 GCF_000390285.2 Anoplophora glabripennis | reverse complement strand
GAACGCCGAGTTAGTTTTTCAATATTTTCAACGGTTAAAAAGATATGGAGGGGCTTTGTTAGATCACGTTTTAAGTCACGTGACTTATTCAAATTGGCGAACAGCCCGTAACTTTTTTATTTCTCGACACAGAAAGATACGGTTTGTTTCGCTGGAATCTACGGACGATTTTCTAGAGAGACCCAGGAGTTAGTTTTTCATTATTTCCAGCGGTTAAAAAGATATGGAGGGACTTTATTAGGTTACGTTTTAAGTCACGTGATTTTTGAAATTGGCGAACAGCCCGTAAAATTTTTATTTTTCGACCTAGAAGGGTGCGGTTTAGTTTGTTGAAATCCTCGAACGAAATGCTAGGGGACGCCAGAGTTACTTTTTCGATATTTTCAACGATTAAAAAGATATGGAGGGACTTTGTTAGGTCACGTTTTAAGTCACGTGACTCTTTAAATACGTGAACAGGCCGTAACGTTTTTATTTCTCGACCTTGATGGGTGCGGTTTGGTTTGCTAGAATCCTCGAATAAAATGCTAGAGGAACGCCAGAGTTACTTTTTCGATATTTTCAACGGTTAAAAAGATATGGAGGGGCTTTGTTAGGTCACGTTTTAAGTCACGTGACTTTTGAAATTGGCGAACAGCCCGTAAAATTTTTATTTTTCGACCTAGAAGGGTGCGGTTTGGTTTGCTGGAATCCTCGAACGAAATGCTAGAGGGACGCCAGAGTTACTTTTTCGATATTTTCTAAACTTTAAATTTTAACATCCTGCATCTTTCTTCCGGATTATTCTTGCGATGACGTCATCAATTTTTGGACTTAAGTAAGTTTGAGTACAGCGCATTATGTTATCGTCAGGAATCTACTCTTGCTCATTCCCATTAATTTTGGGACACCTTCAACAGATTCAAAACTGCACGAACACAAATATTTGAATAATCAAAATTACTCGCATGTTGGTTCAAAGTAACTGGTTTACCAGTATTATCCCGTCAAAAACATTTTCTTTGTAAATCGGTCGAATGAGAACATTCCGTATACAGTCCCTACCTGGACAATAAACTCATTTGCTGTATAATTCCTGAACAGACAACCAGTTTCTTTAATGGACGGTAGCTGAACTCAAGTCGACGCAGCTAGTCACCTCTCAAATCTATGAACGCATCTTACCAAACGCTAAGTGCCCAACGTTCTGAGGCAAAGTAAACAAAATTCCACCGTCATTTCACACGGATTATCCTTGCGATGACGCCGTAGGTCTATTCAATAGATTTTTTCAAGGGTGAGTAGATTAAACGTTTTTTAATTCGCCAAATTTCATCGTCAATAATCCAAAATACTCACATCCGCCTCGAAAAACTCCGTTACGAGGTGGTTTATTAATATAAATTGTGAGAGGCGTGTCTCCTGTGCCAGTAATTTGATGTGTCATTGTTGAAATGGTTTTTCGATTTTGAATTGGATTTTCTACTCTAGTGGACAATAGGCAGCCATGAGTAGTGAATGAAACAGCAGCGAGTGTAAAAAAACCACCGGCTACCTTGCCTGCACAGGGACGGTCTTGATCTTCGAGACATTTTTATAGCTCAGTCCTTCCAAGTTAAAAAAAAATTGTTTGTTTTATTTTCCAACATTCAATAGTGACTAATTATATATTAAGGTAAACAAAGACATGCACTACATTGTACCAAATCGGAGCTAATTTAAAATTACTGGTTTTATGCTATTAATAGATGTATCAAAAATATCTAGCTGGCTATTACTAGGATTGGGCAAATGGAGGAGAATGGACGAATGCGATCGTATTCTAGGAACTTTTATAAAATGACTGGATCATCAACCAGCCTATGCCAGTAACACAGAATAGCAATGCCCAGGACAATCTAAAATATTAATATTATATATTTTAAGGGGAAATACACACTCCAATTTCAAGATAAACATCATCAACTTGAAAGGAAAGCTTTGGAAAATGCCTTGGTTTATGTTCTAGCTTGTCTGATTGTATCTGGTGACGGGGGTATCCAAACAAACTATAGCTTCAAGGTTTCAGTATGAGAGAAGTCTTTACTGAATCTAGCAATAAAGCCACGCATTTATGGGAGATTTTCATAGAGATATTGTTAATTGAATGTAAATTCGTTGTCAACAACTACTCCCAAATCAGTAAGTCTCTAATCCTTGAAAAATAAAATTATTAAGCAAATCCTTATGCGTTTTTAGGTGGTAAGACATTACATAACCTTTAGACAGATTTAAACTGGAATAATTTGCAGAACACCATTCTTAATTCGTTTTATTAAGTTATTAAACAGAAGATCACGGTCTTTTACTGATTGTATTTCACTATCTACACAATTTTAGATGACCTATATGCAGTAAGAATTCAACATCAATAACGCTCACTGTATCATTTATGAATATATTAAATAATAGAGGCCTCAAGTTGCTTGCTTGAAGCACCCCAGAAGAAGCAACATATTCGTGTGATCTAAAATCATTGAAGGCAACATATTGTTTTCTGTCCGATAGATAAGAGGTAATTTGCACAAACTATTGCAGTTGTCTATGTGAATTTGAACTGAAGAATAGTACACCAACTTTCCTTGTGTACTTTGTTTGATCATAATATCGCTCTGATTGGTAAACATTATAATTATGAGAAAAAAATTCAGTAGAACTAAAATAATATCAATGAATTGACATGACCTTCACTAATCTCAGTTTTGTTGATTACACAGCCCCACAAAATAAAAAAAAGTATCGGATCTGGTATTCAGACCCATGTATTTCCATATATTTTTTCCGCTGAATCCGAATCTGCCTTCAGATTTGACCCAAAGGGTCTGAGTTTTCGGGAAAACTCAAAAAACAGGTCAAAATTCACAAAAACGTCATTTACGATCGACGAAAGTTATAAAAAATCAAATTATTATACCATCTGTTTAATTCCAATTTATCATCATAGAGTCTGACAAGCTGGTCCAATTTCATTCAAAAACAGAAAATAGATCAAAATTCTTAAAAACGCCATTTTCATGGCATAATTCGTGTTGCAGAGTTCTGGATCCACCTTTTTATCCACTCACCCATTTATGAATTCATACATCTTTCTATCCAGTCGTTCATGCATGAATACGCATATTTATTCATCCACCTGTACCATCTATAAAACCCACCCATCCACCCATCTATCCTTCTACTTTTTGTAATTTGATTTTTTATAACTTTCGTCGATCGTAAATTACGTTTTTGGTGAATTTTGACCTGTTTTTTTTAATTTTCCCGAAAACTCAGACCCGTTGGGCCAAGTCTGAAGGCAGATTCGGATTCAGCGAAAAAAATGCATGGAAATACATGGGTCTGAATACCAGAACGGATACTTTTTTTTGGTGGGGCTGTGTTATAAAAAAAACCTATTAATAACTGTATGTTTAATACGGACGCTAACATTTATATTTCATCTATATCCGACGTTTCTATAAAGAAGTTCTTTCCTTCGAGATGAATTTTCTTGAGAATTCTTGCCGACTAAAACTACTCCTAGTGGGAAACTTGCAGAGATTGTCAAAGTCCCGCAGAAGGAGGTGTATTTACAAACGTTTATATCTTGGACTCAGTAGCAGCACTTTGCATTCGCATCCATCCTTTTCATTGAGACTGAGATGACCGGCCAAAGTAGTAATCCTATTAAAATAAAGCTTTCCATTTCATACTTTGTGAGGGCCTTAGGATCCGCTTTGTCTCTGTTTCCTACGACTGGGTTAAAGACAAAAAGGCGATGAACTGCTGAAAACAGTCTTACAGAGTGTGGAACACTTTAAATATTCAAAATAAATAAATTTTTCAAGAAAGGAAAAAAATTATTTAATTTTAGTAATTGTTTGCTGAGCGTTTTGAAAAAAAGTTTTTTCATTTATCGAACAAGTTGACATGGCAATGGCGACTTCCAAAAAATGATTGGGAACCGCTGCTCTAGAGATTTCAATTCAATACTTATCTCCACATCGGTGGCATATTTCATTATTCTCTTATTCCCACGAATTATGCGTTGAATTCCTGAAAGACAACGCTACAAACTCTCGCGTTTGGAGCAATCTTCAAGGCGCTCGGATTCGTAAAAATGGTGGTTTGTACTAGCAGCCGATTGGGAGCCAGCCAAGCGGCAAATATATCTTACATTACACAGTAACGGATAGTAGGCTGCGGATCGAATTTCGGTTGCAGCCTTTACACGCCACCAACCCGTTAAATAAGATGCAATTGAGGATACTCATTACGTAAAATACTGCAGACGAGTACGTGCAAGCCGTGCAACAATGTATTCGACGATTTGTCGCGTTGGAATAAGGCATTTTCTGGTAAAATAAGTTCCTGGGTATTTGTATAACAGCAAACGGAAATATAGCCGGGAGAAATTTTAGTTTAGGTAGTAGGTGGGTTATGTATCTCGAAAAATAAATGAGCATCGCCGTGTAACTGGAAAACAAATGAATACAGATACCAAGGTTGATATTTGACAGTTGAAAATTGTACTTATAGTAAGAAGTCAAAAAGTCTCATCAGATTGCCAATATAGTCCAATCAAATTGCACTTGGAGAAAACAAAATTGTTACCTGGACTTTTATAAGTGGAAATGGTAAAAGGGCTTGTAATAAACCTAAAAAAAATAAATGCGTGAGCAGGGGCGGCGGAGGGTNCTAGAAGGGTGCGGTTTGGTTTGCTGGAATCCTCGAACGAAATGCTAGAGGGACGCCAGAGTTACTTTTTCCATATTTTCAACGGTTAAAAAGATATGGAGGGGCTTTTATTTTTACCAATTGGATTTCCAATTGGATTCCCAATTGGTTTTCCCAATTGGATTCTCAATAAGATTTCCAATTGGATTCCCAATTGGCTTTCCAGTTGGTTTTCCAATCTCCATTTCGTGGCTGAAAACATATTATTCAATTCTCGAAACAGAGAGAGTTGCACTAACCAAATTTGGACAGGATTATAGCTAATACAATGCGGAACATCGCCTTAATGATAAAAATGTTGTCACCGCCGTTCTTGATCGTGAAAATTTGAAATATTTGGAATTATTCAATTTTCGTGGCTGAATATCGGTTTCTGAGTTATTTGCATATATAAGAACACATAATGACGCCATTTTGACATTTTGGGGATGGTAGACAAATGGGAACGCGGCATGATTTTTGTCGGACAAATACCTTTTTAATTGTTTTGCCATAAAATCTGACCATTCCGATAAAAATGAAAATTAGCATAGGGTCAGAACGACAATTCCCCGAGTCATTCGTTCGAAAACGTGGCGACGCCGAAAATTTTCGAAGATGAAGACTGTCGGACTCGTTACAATGAATGCACTCTCAAAGTTTCGCACTTCAAGAGCGATGTACTGGGGACTATAACTCATATGTATATTATTGAAAGTCGTATTAGTTTACGCTTTAATCGATTCTTAATGATAAGTACTCCTTCTGAAATATTAAGCCATAAGTGTTTCCGTCACATAAGAGAAATTATATGCAAGTGTTGCAATAGCAGCATACTAGATGTGTTTCATTGTTAATGAAGTTTATTTATTGCGAAACTGAGCCGCTCTTTGTGCGAGTTGGGAAACTGGGAAGGCTGAGCAGATCACAAAATAGCTGCAATCCAACTTCTTCCACTTCATAACCCACTTTTAAGCGGGGCTCTTATAATGCTAGTTGCCGGAATAATTAATGCTAACTGCAGGAATCTAATTTATCGCCATTTGTAATTAATATGAGAGAACCGTCGGAGATATCTGAATCAGGTGTTTATCGAAGCAGTTGAATAGTTAATCTTCTCCTGTAGAGATTGTAAGTGGTTTAGAACTATCTCTGGTTTCGTAAATATTTTATTTTCTTTGAAACCGAGGTAGTACAAATAATATTGACGTAAAAATATTGCTTTTACTTATAATTAGTTAACTTACTGTTATATCAAACTTTTGTAACTACTATTTACAGAAACGAACTAACATGTTTTTAATCTGATATAAATCTACGAGTATAAATAGTATAAAAAAGAACATAATTGTACCTTATAAATTTTAATGAATACTATTTTACTCATCACCATGAGAACGATTATATTTCTGCTAGTGAATATTCAAAAATGTTATTTAAATCTCTCTCTGCATGTTTTATCTCCCAATTCATTCGGTGTATTTCTGTAATCCTAGATTATTCTGTCCTATCTGCAACAATCAATATGTGTTGCTACCGTAACATTTCCCGATTTTAGCCATTAACATAATGTGTAATGGCATATTAATAGTCTCAAGCCGAGTAAGTGAATGTTTCCAGTTTATTTCGGGTTATCTGCTATCGAGTGAATCAAAATAGTGGTTTTAATCTTAATGCTACGTATTGTCCTCTTCCGATTTCAGTCAAAAATGTTCAAAATATGTATTTAGTTGTTAATGTACTTTTAATAAGGACCAACGAAATTTTTTTGAGTATGTTTTTAGCGATAACCTTTTCAAATTGTACTTCGGAAAGGAATTCTATAATTTTTTCTCTGGACTGAATAGTTTTAGGGTTGTTCATTATGTGATAAGGTTTTAACTACTGATTTTATGGGTAACAACTACTCCGTGGACTATAGCCCCTTCCAGCTGTCATAATTTGCAGTTCAAGTAATAAGTTTATAAAAATGACAGCGTTTTCTAATAAAATGGAAAATACTGGGAATACTACCACAACTCTCAGTTGAACGGTGATAGAAGGGGCGGTACGTTATTATTGTCTAGATCACACCATCACCATCTGTGACGCAACTGGCTGCTTCAAAACGCTAGGAATGTTTTTACAAATTGACAACTTATGAAAATTGGTGCTATATTTGTTATGTTTAATTAGTTCAATATAATTATAATTATGGACTGGAAAAAAAGCGCGATATTGGCTAATTATCGACTAATTAATATTGATGAATGAGTTTTTCCCAAAGCCCTAATTTTGTATCCAGTTAGGGCTGATAGCCCGTCAATTTAACTAATACGTTTTTCGGCGTTCCTTCATTAGAATTCATAGTGGGTTCACCAGACCGCACCTACCAATTACCGGAGGTAGTGAAGACCGGTGAGGTAGAAAAGGCTCCCTGTTCCACACGACAAACTCGCGGGATAACGACCTTATTTAAGTGCCTTATAAGACTTCGAATCGCGCCGCTCTCACCTACACAAATAGAGACAAAACAGGATGCCGTAAATAAGCCGCAACTTTGCTTTTTAATTGTCTGAGAACAAACAACTTGTCCAACCTTGGACGGAGGTTTTTTTCACGAGAAATTGCAAATTTTTCACAGCTATACCCACTCGTAATTAGCATTATCCGCAGCAGCGTTCATTCATTGCGTTTGTAAATGTCTTAAACGATATTGATTAATGATCGTTTCATAGTCTATCTTCACAGGGTGTTAGAAAGATTATAAACAATTTTAAAAGCAGAAAGTGTCCAACAAATTATACATTATGAACACTTGTGATCAGAGTTGACGTTCGATCGCCCCCTACGCACGGCTCCGTCAAATTCACAAGGAGGATTTTGGGCTGTTGGGTTACAAAACTCGAAACACAACACATAAAAGTTATACACTAGTCTTAGAACTTTCATGAATAGTAGTCACGACAAATGCCAAACGCACGCATTCATATGTTTTAATAAAATACGTAATCGCCAACTGCAGTTCAATCCAATCGAGTTACGATTCATTGCGTGCCTTTAACGTGCATTGCGGACGGGATCGCCGACCCATGAGTCATTTGCTTACTATTCCTAAAGCCATTTTTCCTGGTACTTTCATATGCTACATGCCTCGTCTCGATGAAATGTAAATAAACAATTTCCGCTCGTAGAATTCCGTGCTAGTTATCTCCAAATCCGGTTATAAAAATTTTACTTTATTAAGGTATGATGCGCATAAACTCATTCGGAATTTGTCTCAATATGCACATTTCCCGCTGGCGCAATACATAATTGCATAATTTTATTAATGAATACAATGTTGGACGGAAAAATGGGGTTATTTTTCCGGAACGAATGCGAACGTTAGTTTCTAGTTCGGGGAATAAAGGATTTTATATTGAGGGAGTTTAATTGGATCGAGTTTTTTCATTTGATGCAGACTACACATATAAACATGATGGCCATTTCTTGATGTTGTAAATAATCTAGATGGTAATTAAAGCTGTATAGTGTCGAGTGGTTTCAGGGACGTCTCTATAAATACTATTATTACTTTTAATTTTATTGACATTATACAGGTTGTCGTAAATTACTAAGTCAATACAGATTACTGGGACGAAAATCACTACTTTAGTCACTAGCGAATCTACAGAAACTCTCGTTGGACTTTAGATGTACCTCCGTACCCGATAAACCTCCTTAAATAAGTTTCGTTCAAATCAAACTAAGTAGTATTAAAGTTAAATATGTCGTTCCCTTCTAACCGGTAAAATAAGTTTGCTGGTAACTGATGAAGGCATATTAATATTAAAATAAATTTAATCCTATTTATTTATACGTATTTATAGCAGTAACGTTTTATTTAATGTTTACCATTGACACATGTTAATATTAAACAGTCTTTGAAGTATTTATGTAAGATTTGCTTTTCATTTATTTAATTTAAATTAATAAGTTAAAACTTCCGCTTCTCAGGGTTTTTATTATTTATTATTATTTATCTTATTATCTATTATTTTATTATCTATCTTTTATTATATTTATTATCTTATTAAGTTAAATAAGGGAAATCGATAAATCTTTTAATTAAAAAAAAGTATATTTCGTGTTCCCCTTTCATTTAAAATATGCTAAGTATCCCTGGAATGCGTTTAGGTTGTTTTGTTGGTAGCGAAAGGGTTTAAAACGCTGCTACAGCTAAAACTGGAAATATGGCTTCCTGACACGCACCCAAATTATTTTTTTACAAAGGGATCAGGTTAGTCGCTCCCAAAGTTACAAAGTTGCCTTTAGGAAGTTTGAAATGCTTTGAAGTTTATAAGATGCAGTTAATACAGCATGAAACTTTCAACGTCTGCATGTGTATACAAATTAATAGTGTTTGGACATACCATTTTAAATTTTTATTTAAATAATTATTAATTGCTAACTGTGGCATGAGGTACTAAGGTTTCCAGCAACCACCAATACGCAATTCAGTTAGTATCTGGATTCGACCGTGTCGGAGTGTTTTTTGCGTACAACTATTTCCTTTTCTTAAGATGCTTTCTAGCGAGTGGAATGGTGGTGGACATTTTGAGCATACATATTATTATGTTGTAGCTTCTTTTGTACTTGTGCATTTAAAAATTACTGAATTTTGCCTTTTGGTTAGTAACTAAATTATTTTTAATTCGTATGATTATTTGGAAGACGTGAATTTTTGGGTACTTTAATTGCAATGTTCCTGTTTTAAGTAATTGCAATGTTCCCGTTTTAAGATTCATAATTACTAAAATTGTAGCTAAAATTTAAGCACAACAATATCATCGTACGACAAAATCTATACATTTTATTTTATTTATTTAAAAACTGGAAAACAATTGTCTTGAAATTTACTAAATGTTTCACAATAATAGTTGTTTACAATTTTTCCATAGGACAAGTCTGCCGCGTGCACACGTGATATGCATCAGCTGTGTAGCGTTAGGTCAAGCGCTGTTGTCTCGTTGTGGTGAAACTCCCCAATATTAATACTCGCTGTATTTTGAAAACTGTTAATCTTACGCCCCTGTAATATACAACTTTTTTGTTCATTTATGATTACTCTATCTCATGTTGAAGTAATGGCAGGCAAACTTTACACACCCTGTATATTGCTGGTGTCGTTCGATGCTAGTTGGGGTATGCTATACCTACATAGACTTTAACCACATGCTGGCTCGTTTATTGCGGTGTAACATATTTTAGATACTGTAAGTGTTATTCCTCGCCATTAGCGAAGACTATATTAACAAATTTCCGCGAAGATAGTTTCCTTTTCGACTTTTCCTCTTTGTATTAAAATTAACGAATTGTAACTTTCATGATCAATTTTTATTCACAACTTTTATTTGCTGTAATTTTATGTTTTGTACTTTATCATATATTTGCTGTAAGCGTTAATAAATTTCCTTTTGTCCAACATTTAAACAATGAATTTGTGGAACGTTAGGTTATTATTTATAAATTTGTCGTATTTTGTATTGAATCTAATGCTGGAGACTTATCCGAAGAGGTAAAAACGATTAGGTATTCAAGGAAATGGAAAGGACGTATAAATTTTAATAATTCTCGGCGACGGGGGGAAACATGACAGAAATGGCCATCATAAAAGTGTGAACGGTGCTAGGAAATGTTCGTGACAACTAAATAAATTCGGCGGAACTTCGAAATCAATATAATAACCCGGTGGTAACATATGAGCTGGCGCTGAAAAGAAAGAATTTTCAAGTTGGGACATTTGCAGAGCGAACGCGTTATTTAGCACTCTATAAAACACATACACGCGGCATACGGAGTGCATAGGGAACAGCGGTATTATGAGCTGTCACATACATATTACACCTCTTTTGTGTAACAGATTTGAACCTCGCGCGGAGGCCTTTCAAATAAAATGTTTTGTTACAAAAGGATATTTGTGAAAAATATTTAGCATTTCGCAGACAATGCCGGTATTATCATTAATCTTGCCTGCCCCTCGCAAAAAATAATGGACCCCCGTCGTGAAAAATTGCTATCTTATCTCGCTGCGACGTCAAAAAAATTTGCTCCTTGCAAAATTAAAATTATATCAACACGTAATTAAATAGTGACAATAATAACATAGCCATCGTCGAACATTCGTATACAGGGTGCATTGAAATAGGTGAAATACTTGCTCATAATCAGTGATAAGTCTACAAAAGGTTGTACACTCGACGCAAGATAAAGGTTTCCAATGTGAATCGTATTTTGTTTGAAATATGACGGCTTAACCGCTTGTCTATATGGGGCGTTCCCATTAAACTCGTGTGGCAATATTTTACCGTCACATCTGACGTTTTACGAGTTTTGTACAAAAATGCTTTCTTGGTAGATTGGCATATTTAAAATTGGACTAATCGGCAAACTCTTATAGTAGACCCCGTATAAATTTTGTATTATCTTGTTTCTACTAAAAGAGTTGCATTTACATTACAATAGAAAAATCGATTCATCCTAGTTAATAAATCTTGCGAAACGTCTACTACCTACTTACGAATAGTTAGATTGAATGGATTTAAGAAATTAAAAATTTTAATTTTGAAAACCCTGCAGCTCGGAAACGGCGGCCTTAAGAGCGTACGTTTGTGTATACAGGGTGTCTCATAATTAGCTGCCAACCCTGAACAGGCCGATTCTATGATCAAAACTAAGTAAAAATGTTCTTATGAACATGGGTCCGGAAATGCTTCCTAAGGGCACAGGGACCCATTGAAGAGGGAGGAATGGAAATCATTTTTTTGCAATATCTCTCAATCGCGTTGTGATAAATGAATGAAATTTGGTATACACAGCTAAATTTTGATGAGCAATTTGGTGGACTAATCCATTTATTTCCACAAGGTCCATTGGGGTGGGTACGGGGGGGCCCTTGGTACTTTGCGTGTGTAACTTTTTCATCTTTGACTTTTTAACAAATTGGACAGCAAATTCCGTTTTCTCGAACTGTTTTACGTTAAAAAGGTACCCTTGTTTCAAATCGTTATCTTTAACGGTTTCTGAGAAAATCGCTCTTGAATTAATCCCACTTTGGTCAATTTCATAGTAATTTAAACAAAAAATAATAATAATAATAATAATAATTTAATACGTAATCAGTAATACACATTATTGATGTAGAACAATTATGATATTTATTTACTTATTTTCACTTCCAGAACACGCCCTTAAAATATTTCCCTTTCCTCCCGAAACTGTATAAGTTATAATAAAACTGTAGTTTACAATATTTTTTTATTTTGTTGCCTTCATGACCTACCTACCTACATTCTGCAGAATATGACATAAATTCTTTTTTCAAAATATTAATTTTCTCAGGGACAAGAAAAATAATGTGGCAAAACAAAATAATTTCAAAACCTGTATACTCTTCTTTTTATGATGCATATACTTCAGGCCCGCAATTTTTTGTTATGTGTCATTACACACGTGCCTACACAAAAAAAATATGACACGCCCCTAATTATTGATGTCTCCCAAAATTCCTATTAATAGTCCACCGGCTCGCCCCTTTAAAAGTAGTATGCCTTTTACGTTGGAAACCTTTATCTTATCCACTTCTTATTTGTGGAAGGGCGAAATGGGCGGTGACTATTAGACGCCTTCATTATAGCCATCTTTCTCTATCGCACGGATTTCTATGACTTACTTTATCGCTCTCACGTAACAGCCGATGAACCATGGGGACTTACCGACCCTGTATATTTGAGTGAAAGTACTAAGCTTTAGTTTAAATATAATCACAAATAAGTAAAATGATCAAAATGCCCTATATTGAGTGAAAATGTACTCAATGTCTTTATTGCTTTCACTCACGCTCATTTTTTTACAGTGTAAGTCGGTCTATCTAGGATTTATAGACGTATAACTATACATGTGCCTAGACGGAGCTGCAATATTGAATTGATTATACCATTTTTTCCCTGTAGCGTACATACGAAGCGAACGGTTTTGTTGTAATTGAAAATGTATAATTTATAAAATTAATAAACCCTGTTGAAATTTCAATGAAGTCCGTTGGAACGTTTTATATATTATTAATCGGTACCTTTTGTTGCACCGAATGAAAAAATAATTTCAATTCGAAATACCGAATTGAATGCTAAATAATGAATTCTTTTACAACACAATGGTGCAGTCATAAAGAGATAAATCCTAGAGGCACGCTTTCAATTAATTTTCATTGAACAATATCGAAAGAGCTCCAGCGAAGAAGTCGAACGATGACTTTTAGATACAAAGCAATGTTATTAGTTATAACATACCTTTGTAATACTAAATTTGAACGAAATATCAGAATTAATTTTTAAAAATTAACTCTATAAAAAAAATAATGTATATATGATACATTATTTTTACAATATCTCTCCTAATTTGATAGTTCATCATTTGCAGAACACGCTTTATAGCATCTAAGTAATTTCAACATTTTATCATTTATGAGTGATTTAGTTTTTGATTCAGTATTTAGTTAATTAAAAACCAAGTCTGAGTAAAAAATGACTCAATAATTTATATCATATTAGAGAAAAAATTAACTCTAAATTGGTTTTATGTACTTAGTAGAGTCAAACGTTAGCAGTTAGCTCGGATTTCTGATGCAATAGTTTCACTCAGTTGTACTCATACTAATAGAGTGAAAATTTCACTGAATCATGAGCGGACAGAAATTGATACATTATTGAGTAAATTTGAGTGAAATTTTTTTATAGTGCATCTTTCTGAGTCCTTAAATTTTTGTTTATAATGTTTTGTTTAATTCCAACGCTTTTTGCGATACTATTTTGATAGCATGAATACAAAATCTGCTTCAGGAAAACCTTGTGTTTAGAAGAACAGTTGCACTTCAGTTTTTTTTTTATGTGGTTTGTGCATGAAATTATTGGCTAGCCAATTTTCTCTTTCTACCAAAGCGAATGCTTTTACTTTTAAGCAGAAAGCAAATAGTTCAATATAGTAATCAGATTTGCTGAAGATTTTGCCTTGAACATTTGTAATAAAAGCATTTGTTTTATTCCTCAGAGTCAGTGTATCGAAAAATATTAGTAGAATTAGAAAGTCCTAGAAAAAGACTTGATCCTTAGTTTTTATATGTAAAATTGTCAACAAAAGCTTAAATTCTAATTGAAATATATAACTGTAGTAACTTTGTTAAATTATTATCATCTAGTTGTTGAATTAAAATACTGAATCGGCGAGATATTTGGGAAAGGGGTAAAGCGATTTTGGTCGATAACACTTCGCTCGGGGTTTTATTTCTGGATCCTCGCGGTCGCCATGGTTTATTTTTACGTGCCCACATCTAAATACGGACGGCGAAGAAGTGATCGATACAATCAGGCGAAAATAAAAGCGAAAACGTGGCAGGTGTTCCTTGCTTCTGTCCGAAAAGTTTGAGAAGCTCCCGCTCTTTGGGAAACGGGCGTCCCATTAAACTATGCAAATTTGATGGATAGCTCAGAGAAGTCGAAACAGGGGCGGTTTTGACTGTGGATAGCGTGACACCGTTGAAAGTCTTAAATTCGTTTCGGTCTCCAAAACAGTGACTTTAATGTACTTGTATGAGAAAAGGAAATGTGGTATTTCCGTGAAGTTATGTACTCCTAAAAAAAATGCTCGCTCCCCGGAAAAGTGCAATTTTGTGCTTTCTTTTGGAAGCGCAAATTTGTACTTTTCGCTCGGTTGTAGAAAAACGTGATTTGCGTCGTGTAACGATGTTTCCGACTTAAAAGGAAAATCGGAGACTAGTGAATCCAGGAAATTAACGATTTATTTGGGTATCGAACCCCTTTCCAATCCTTCTGTTTGCACTACCAACATATTTCCCTTGGCTGCGTAAATAAGACGGAATCGAGTTGTCGTCCTACCATTCAACAAACTTTTTTCCGCGCCTGTTTGCTTTCCCTCCAGCCGAAAAGTATTTAAATTCCTTACACTTTATTTGCATTTTAACTGTAAGAGTAAACACTATATCCCGCTTAGATTAAATGGGAGGGTTGTAGGGCCCATCCAGCACATAATTCCTGCACATGGGGCGTCCATGTACCGCAAATTGCTCTATTATAAAACTCGTTAGGGCGTACATAACTGCGTCTTTACATTTCATAAAGCTGCCTACCGGAGTGGCAGAATCTTAAAATGTTATTTCGGTTTTATACGATCAGGACAACGAATGTGCGCCGTAAGAGAGCCTCTCCCTTGGCTTAATTCATTATTTGCTACCCTTTGTCGGCGTCCTCGAGCAGATATTCCTTTTCAGATGACAAACGACGACGGGGTTTTGGCACTTGCACCGAGATAGTCGTTCTTTTTCGTTACGTGGCTCACGGAAACCGACTGGAAGCCACGTAATACACCGTTTGCTATAAATATCGCGAACGTATGTACAAAAATGTCATGGAAAGCGTATATGTTGTAAAACCGATGACAATTTTTCCAAACTACAGTGGAAACTCTTGGTAATTCGCAATATATAATCTATCCCTCTTTCTAATCACAACGATCAGCCTAGACTTGTGTAGTAGGCCGCATGAGCGCCCAGGAACGACTTACGCTGATAATAGTCCAGGTTTCCCTCCGAGTTCTTTCGGATAGAACCGATTGACGTGAAATTTGAACTGTAAGTAGAAAATAGCTCAAAAACCAAAAGTTATATAGTGCCGATGAGCGCTTTTGGCCAGGGGGTGAAAGCCACCCCTTCTAGGGGGTGAAAAATAAAATATTGAAAATAACTCCAGGAATCGACAAAGCAATCAATTTTAACCAAAAAGTATCTTATGAACATTTTTCAGTAAGTCAATATTTTCTGAGTTATTGGTGATTGAAAATGTACATTTTTTATTAAAAAAAGACGTTTTTCAGTAGTTCTCCTCGAATAACTCGGAAAATAGACATTCTATGGGAAAGAAATATATCAAACCAAATGAAGCTTATAGAAAAAGAAAAATATTGAGTATTTTTTCGTTTATGTAGGTGCAATAGGTGCTGAGATACGGCTAGTTGAAGATAATTTCATGTCCGCCAGAAACAAAATTGGAAGCATTTAACGTAAAATAACTAAAAAAACTTCTATTTTTCAAAAAAAATGCACGGGGCATTTTTAAATTACTTTAAAAAATCTTTAAAATGAACTTGACTTTAAGTCATTAGCATAAAAATTAACAGAGTTGTGATCAAAATAAAACTGTTAATTCCCTTTTTCGGAAAAAAAATCTGCACAAATACTGATGAATGCGACAACGATACAAATGTCAGCAATAAATAACTCTATCATTCTAGAACTTTTATTTATTTATAAACAAAACCTTGCGTGTTTGTTATACACCGAAGAGTTTTTATTTTCCGTAAATAAATGTGGGACCTGCACTGGACAAAATCCAGAGGGAACGGGATAGTTCTTTCTTATAGCGTCACGTATTTTAGAACTTTTTACAGTTCTAAAGCTCATCAGCTAGATAAATTAACTCTCCTTGGAACCGAGTTTGTGACAAGATTATATTATTTCAAGCTAATCTCTGGACAACTAAAAGTTCTGAATAATGGCTGGAAATATATTTTCCCTCTTACCGTTTCCCTTCCGTGGGACTGCATTTTTTATATTTAAGTGAAATTTTATTTACTTGAATTAATGAAATGAACTCTTGCATCAAAAGGATGGGTCAAGGGTTATTTTTATGAAAATAGTTTTGCCTAACCGAAAATCGTACACTAAAAAAGTAAACAAATGGAAAATGCAATATACGCATCACTATCAGTTGAGTGATCAAAATCAATTTTTGCTTTTGCCAGCTTCTATACTTAGAGATACCATTTGATCCTTTTTTTATAATTATTTACCACTTTTAGTATTTGTAGCCAAGAAGGGTCCAAGTTTACATAGTAATGGCGGTCTCTTCTAATTTTCCTTCTTCAAAATTTTGACCGAATCCTATTCAATTAGAAGACCATATTGCAAGGAAAATCCAAGGGAAATATAGCTATTCCTTACAAGAAGAGACATCCGTAACTTGTGTAAATTCTTCATAAACTTCGGCAGATGTTATGCGTTCCGAAAATGATGGCAACATTGCTACAAGGGTTGTTATTAACGGAAAAGAAGTTAAATATGATAAAACAAAAAACGAAATGTCTATTATTGTAAATGTAAATGTTAAGTTAATGAGTATTCATTAAATAGTAGTTATTTTATTCCACTAGTGAATAAGGTATCAATAAAATTCCCGCTAATACAGTTCAACTGTCTTCGCTTACCAATAAATTGACTGTAATCGTCCAAATAAAGCCTCTTAGAGAATAATCCGCGATTGGGTCATTGAATCCTTGACAAAGCCGTCCTGCTTGGAATATTTACAAACGTACTCGAGGAAGTATGGTCTAATAACCCGAACCATCTGCGTCATCTTTAATGCCGCTCAAGATAGCATTGTCACCTGGCTTGGATTTTGCATCGCCGATTCTCAAGGGACAGTACGGTATCGATCCCGAAGACAGATGTTACCGAATCTCCTTTCAATAATGACTAGCACGGTTTCCGTTGGGGTTAATTCGAATCTTCAAGTTTATGTTTATTGGGCTAAGATTCGCGAGACGGGAGAATATAGTATTTTAATTACCGAGAATGGCAGGCACATTTTACATCCCGAGGACTTATTCAATGCGATGTCGATTATTGTACTGCCTTTTTACAACAGTCTGGAAATAGTCACCGTCACAGTTTATTTGTTTTTAAATTTAAATTAAACTAAAGGTTTCGTGGATAAACAAACACATAATGTAAAGAAAAGAAGAGAAAACCTAGCATAAATATAATTTAACTGAAATTCAAATACCCCTTATTTCTGCTACAGGTAAATGCAACTACTTTGATTTCATTTTATGATTTACTGGTTCATTTACAAACAAAAGTTGCCGTTGCTTGGTTCTGTATAGAGAAGTTTCGAGCGATTTAGTCTGAGCAATAATAAAAGAACCAACCGATACTTCGAGTTAAAGTTTTAAAGAACAAGAGACAAATTACAAAATGGCGTGACCCAATTTGATTACGGTATTTTAGGAACGCTCTCAAGCTACTATAATACTCGGCAAATCGATATTCATCACTTTGCTGATAACGGCCTTAATAAACTATTCAACTCTGTAAGTGTCCTTCGGTTATATGTTCAAATTGTGCCATGTTACCCTGTTTATATTTAGTAATCGATGTTATAATTACACGTGTAAGTCCTATCAGAAAGTAATTGTGCCTAAAATAAACCATGAGAAATGATTTTTGGCTTACGAGACTGTTGGTAGCCGTGAAATTAAGTTTAAAACGATTTCATTCCGTTGAAAGAAAGAAAGAAGTAAGGAAATGAAATAATGAAAGAAGACGACAACAAAAACAGTATATTTATTGTATTTATTTAAAAATATAGTATCTTGACACGATTGCATTTATAACGAACAGAAATAATGGAAGACCTTATTTAGGCAACACCCTGTACGTAATAGCTGAGCGTCAATTATGTCCCGCCCTGCGAACGGGGTTATTTGGAGCGCGGAAAGGTCAATTTTAAACTGCTGCAAGCTCTTACACCTCTAATTAAATTTTGCATTAGTAAACCGACACTTACCTGCAAACATTACGAGGGAGCTATTTCGGCGGAAATCTGGTGTAGAGCAACTTTGTGCTTCTTATGAGATGCGCGGAGCTTCTGCTTTAATTACTGCTACATTCCGAATACCATCACAATAGTTCCTATGCGCACTTGTAAAGTTTTAATAAGTTCCGGTGCTCAGAAGCCGATCTGAGCACTGGCGTACCGGATAATTATATATTCTTTTTGCATGGTTTTGCCGTTTACTTAAGATTGAAGTCAGTTCTCGCTCTGTTTAAATATGTATTCGTAACATTGCTGTACAGGGTGTAGATACGTAACACAAAAGTTCGCCTCACATTATCAGTTAAACGTTGATTAGTCCAAAAGAACCGCAAATCCCTCTAAAGCCAGAGTTCACGCCTCAGATTACGTCGCCAGATTCCGTTAGGCAGGCGATCGAACGTCGACTTTGACCATTTGCAGTTATATAACCAGAGGCACGTACCTGGCCAGTAGTGTGATCCAAATTCAAAATTGCGAACCTAGAGCCAGTACAGTCAGCTTTTCGCTGCCTGTTCTAGTATTTCGTGTCCCCTTTTTATATTCTGGATTAATTTAAGATTCCATTTTGTTATTTATCTCAGCAATAGTAGTTTTCGTTGTTTGCTTCTATAAAATTCACCACTAGAATAAACCCAAAAGACTTTTACTTTCGCAAGAAACATTGCTAAGACTAGTTTAAAGCGTGATCGGATTAAGGAGTATTAAAGCTGGAAAATATTCCCCACGTTTTGATAATAATTCGGTTGAGTAGATCCGTGGCAGGACCGACACATATTGTGCGGTTCGCTTCACAGAGCAAATTCTCTTGTCCTGAAATCCGCTGAAACACGCCTGAAATGTACTGATGAAGCGACCCCTCCAATCACAACCCAATTGCCAAATAAGATTGCGAGACATTTGCTAGCGTGGCACAGGGCTCCCGTCCAGAAGATCGAGGTACGCGTTTCTCATTCGGTTTAATTCAATATTTTGTCGGTTAGTTGTTCGTACAATAACGGCAGAATTCCTATGTGTGATGATGTGGGACAGTTCTGCTTCTCATACTTTCATCGTCATGCCGATTTAGCTGCAACTTTTTTGGGTACGGACATAAAAAGCAAACACCAGAAAATAATAATAACAAAATAATAATAATAAAGAAAATATTAAAAAAGTATATAATATTCAAATTACAATATCGATATTAAAAAAAAATTTATTGCATTCTGCAATAACGATTTCAATGTGCAATTGTGGATCTCACGGAAATGGTAGTTATCAAAATTTATACACATGAGCTGGTGACTTGGTAGAATGAAAGTTCTAGGTTTGTTACATTTAAATATTTTTCAGTCGAACTGAAATTACATCCGGTATAGAAAAATTAATGTCTTTCAGTTTGTCACAGGAATTATTTAGATTATGTAATAGTTTATACAAAACAAATAATACTGTTTAAATTCGTCAATATTTTAGGCTACTAATAAGTTAAAACATAATATAATGGTTTGTCTCTAAGATCGATGTGTTGTTATTTTTTGGACGAATTTGGCAATATCTCCAAAAGTAATCAGCATATCGTTTTAAAATTTGATAGATGGTAATGAATTTTAACAATGTTTGTGAGGAACTAAAAAGTACATAAGAAAATAGTACCCAATTTCAGCAAAATTTGTGGTTATCAGAATATACCGATTACTTTTGAAAATATTGGCAAAATATAGGTATATACACAACATATCATGTGTTACTTTACTTTATTGACATAGACATTTACTTTTTTACATTTTATAGGTAGGAATAGAATGGGCAAACAAGTAAATCCTAAAAATATGAATAAATCAATGATGTCACATCATGACAATTCATTTCAGCATTCCAGTAAAGATTTTCCAATTAGTTGGCTTATAAATATATGGCTAACTCATGTTCAATTGACGCAAAAGCCACGAATGTCATCTGTCGTCATCTTCAAATGTCAATTTTGATTAACTTCGCTATTTTTTTTTAACTATATGGGTATTTCTAATATAAACTTTTGTACTTCATAGTTGGGGGAGAAATCGTTGACCATGATGTAAACTTTTTGAATGTAGATAAAAAATATATGCATTGGTAATAATTATTCTATAATAAAATTCTATAAAATTGTTCAACAAGCTTGTAACAAATAAAAGAAAATGTATTGCTAGATCTTCAACCTGCTGCTTCAATTTACAATCACCCTGTATACATTGAAAGTATCCGCGACAGGATTACTTCAAAAACATTTTACCCAAAACGCCTCCTATTTATTTAAAAAACGTGCAGCTTGTAATTAAACCACAGCAACGCGCGGCGTTACGGGATCCCTTTATATACGTTTTTTTTTTTATGAAAGGAATCGGTGTCGACGTCGGTAGATATACGGGAGAAGGCATATGGTTTGAAGGTTGACATTTGCCACGTCTGGACATATCAATACGCTTCGTTACACACAGATGCTGGTGACTGTGCCTAACATTGCAACAAACATATATCTTCGTTCTCTCTCAAACTTCGCTTCATTTTAATGACGAAAGCGGAATATACAGTTCTTTACTGGGTCGGGAAATATAGAGACAGCCCTTTTGAGAACATAAAAACACATTCCAACGTCTTCCTATTTCAAGATATCTTACACTTTTAGAAAATATTTCTAATTTAGAGAAAAAGGAAACATTAATAGAATTATGAAAGGGAGAAGGTTGTCTTGGACATATTTATGCAAAAGAATTATGATCCATGAGAAAAAACACAACGATAGGATAACTGGAATAAGGTTAATAATCAAGAAAATAAAGACAAAAATTCATTGAATATTGATTTTGAGCAAATTATTTTAATATCTGCACAAAATATGGAGCATTTCAATGGAATTGGAAACCAATTATTTAGGCCAGTTACTGTAGCTGAAAATATAAAGTAATACCTCCGATTTTTTTTATAACTGCATCGATTTTTCTCAAAATTTAGAATTAGGCTCATCTTACCCCCCTCTTCAAAACTTACATATTCGCTAGGTGTGCTTTTTGTTCTTAAGGGGTGAAAACCACCCCTTATTGGAAAAAAAAAATACAAAATTAAGCATTTTATGTAATCAAATCCTTTTTATTTATGCAGTATGAATAATTTCATGTGCTATCTAATATGAAAATTAATGTATCCCAAACTTTCAACCCAGAAAACCTTTTTTTCAACTTGAAACGTTTTAATCATGCATTTTTATCAAATTAAAATTGATTTCTTGATTAAAAAATCTTTTTTATCGATTGCAACTTTTCAACCCTTGAAAAATACCCCTTCTTTCGAAAATAAAATGAAAAAATATTATTGAAGGAGTAGAAACATTTTAAATGTGCATTCGTGTATTAAATAATCATTTATTCCCTTATAAAATAATTTTGAATTGATTGCAACTTTTCAACCCTTAAAAATTACCCCTTATAAATTTTTATTTTCCTTTTTAATAATAATAAATACAAAAAAAATATTATAATTAGGTATATGTAAATGATTATTCGTCGTCACTGATATTCTATTATTATTATTATTACGTGTGTGTGTGTGTAGTATAATGTGTATTATAATATAGTACTGGTTTATTCGAATATACATATACTAAATACGTATATATACAAAAAAGATCTAAATGCTTCAAAATTCTTGTTTCTTCATATGATAACTTAAAATGGCGATATCTCGATTAATATTAATTTTAGAGGAATCAAGCATATTCTTCAAAAATAAAGCAAAATATTTTTACTCTTGTATTTTTTCTGTACACCCTTTAATTTTTAAGTTACAACGTAAAAATCGAATTTTTTTAAAAAATTTGAAAAATTAACTTTCAAAAATTAAGTTTTTTCGAAATCATTCTTTGTAAGTGAGCCAAAGACCCAAAACATATGTTATTTCGATCATATTTCCGTTAATTTTGATTCTAAAGACTTTTGAAACAGCTCATTTTAAAGGTTTTTCAAAGTACTTTAAAAGAGGTTCAAATAGTTTTTTTCCTAATATTTATGGTTTTGGCGTTATTTAACGTTAATTGGTTCCAATTTAGTTTTTAGCTAACATATAATAATGTTTAAAAATCCATAACTCGGTTTATATTGCAATTAGAGAAAAACAAAATAATGCCATTAGATTTGTTTTTTATTGGCATTCTTTTTATTCATTACAACTTTTTCGTTAAATCCAATGATTTCAGAGTTATTTGCATAAAACTGTCCGAAAACAACCACTTTTTCAGTAAAAAATCAACATTTTCAATGATGAATTACTAGAAAAGTATTGGATTATCCAAAAAATTTTATATAACATTTGTTATTTAAAATTGACTCCTCTATAGATCCTGTAGTTATTTTGGGCGTAAACCCCAAGAAGGGGTGGGAACCACCCCCAGGGCAAAAGCACACTTCGGCACTATATAAGTTTTGTTCCTTGAGGCATTCCCCACATTCAGACAAAATTTCATGTCAGTTATAAAGAATTCGGAGGTAAAAACCCTGAGTAACTGGACTAATTTTGAAAGAGTCAAACCGAAAATAGGAAAAGAAAACTTTTTTAATTTATTCCCTGTCGGTAAGACGACTTGAGTTCCTTACAAGTTATTCACGCCATTTTTTACTTTTTAGGAGGAGTTTCAGTAGAAGGAAAAATATGACAACTTTGTTAGTTTTACATACCGCTACGTCAGGAGCATGGTAGTAAAAATAATGCAATTTTTAAACTTCTTACTATTTGTTAGATATTCCGCGAGGTTCTACATGAAACAATTACTTTGTTTTTGATGTTACATGAGGTATGAAAATATAAGGGACCGGATGTTTTTGTATTTAAATATTCTTTATATAATTTTCTAAACCTTTGATTACTGTTTTCAGAAGTAAAGTAAAATGTAGCAAGTTGCCAATATCAAAATAAGTATCATTAGAGTTTATACAAACTGTACGCTACAATTAATTAAGACAGTGGTTGAGCACGACATGTCTCTTTGTCTATTGTTTATTGTGTGGGTGGCTCAGTTTTTTTACTTTCTAGTAATACAAGAGTGAACAATAAAAGTGTATCTATCTTTCACAATTAGAAAAGTAAAGTGAAAATAGTTTCAAGTGTAATTCACAAATGGGGAACAAAAAGAATTTTCCTAAAAACGGTTCATATAAATGCAGCTTAACGTCAATTTTATTTTTATAATGCAAAATATGCATCTCGTATAGATAAAGTTAAAAATTCCATTAAACGGTGCTTTAGCAATAATCTCACATGAACCATTCTATTTCGGTTTCAATCAGTACAGTTCTAATTTATTTGCAAATATACATTCGATTGTGAATAAATGAATAATAAAATTCATTACGCGAGGAATATTTGCATAAATTTTTATTCATTTTCATAGTGCGGGCTCACCTAGAGTTGTACAGTGAAGTAATTACCTCGGTTACCCATATTTTCATGTAGCTGTGAGTTTTTATGCCCTGTTTGACGTAGAAACTAGAGAAATTTTTTATTTTCCTTCAATTAAACATCAAGTTTAAGTCATACATTGCAATGGTTTACTGTTATAACAACGGAATGATTATTTAAACCATGACCATGGTCACAATGTACGTATTTAATAAATTCCAGTGGCGTACATAGAGAGGAAAAATAGCTGTTTTTTATATTAGGATATTGTTGAGCTTTTAAAAACTGGTATTTAATATTTAAATATATTGAAGTATTTTGTTTTCATTTTCTTTAACAATACATTTTTTATATCAATTTGCTTTTGATAAAAGGAAAGAAACATTTGTTATTTAATAATGAGCTTAGCCATTTCTAAAGTATATCCTTTTAGTCTCCTGTCCCAAATAGAGACCATTTTTTTTCCAGATTCCTCCCACAAAAGAAATCCCATCAGGTAAAATATATATTAAAAATTGATACATCAGGAATGTATATCGAATAAATTTAGGGATAATAGCTTCTAAGACATTTCATTATTCTGACGAAAACGGCCTGGAGCGTATTTCTATATCGTTAAGGAAATCTGCAGATGTTCAGAAAATGCCGATAATAAAAACCTGTTTGTATGTTATTTACAAAGAAAATGACAAAAAAAATTCCTCTGTCTAGAAAGAATTTGGAGAAATAGTTAAAAATTGTTCTTTATATACAGAAGTTTAAATTTCTTCGAAAATTACACGTCTAATAACGAGCGTTCAAATAAAAACGTGGTCGAACACATTGGACGTAGGGCGTAGCTTATAGCGACCAACTTAACCTCATTTCTCAACGAGCTATATAGCAGCTGTCAGTTTCAATAATAAAGCGGCGATACAGCGCTTTGACAGATGACGTTTAAGTTCATTTGCTATACGCTACGCCCTACGTCCAAATTTTCAGAACCAACTTGACCACGTTTTTATTTGAACGCTCGTTATAATATATTTAAGGCGGCTTTCACACGTTACCACTACGTCGCGCGACAAAATCTGCACGTCATTCTCGTAAAATGAAACAATTGCTTTATAGTTCTATTACCTCTCACATTTTTATTAAAGGAAATCATAATTTATAAGCCTCACACTCTCTATGTGTCAATTGGTTTAGTTATAGAACCTTTAACGATACAGGGGGTAAGGGGGCCTCAAGAAAAGAAATAGTGGTACTCAAAGAACACTCAGACACGGTCCAATTTCAGATACCGACTGAATTGCGTATTGCTGGACAGCTTAGTACCTCGTGTTATTCTATCGTCTGTTAAAATTAAGACAGTCAAACTTCTAACACCCTGCATGTGTTCGAACGTTCGAACATGAAGCTCCTTGAGGTTCACTGCCCCAAGGAATAATCAGATAGTGTTGTTTGTAGTTAAACAAGCCAATACAAGAGAGTAGTACGTCATATGCAAGCATGTTTGACAAACCTACAATCCCTATTAAATTGTAGATTCAGAGAAATTATTAATCTAGTATATACCTAGTAGATAAAATACACAAGACTACCAATTTCGAATTTAAAGTATTCAGGGAAATACTACTTTTCGATTATGTTGCAACATTTTTTATTAAAAATACCTCAATAGTTGGTATGTACAATAAAGGAGCGTGTTTTTTTTAGGTGTAGACAATTCAGAACATCAAGAACGAGACGCCCATGTCCCCACTTCCTATATTAAAACACTTACAGTTCTCAACAATGCACACACTGCATGAGTGCCCACATAGAAGTGGTTTGGCAACAAAGTTGCTCGCACTGTTCAGAGGGTGTGACGTCGTTTCTTATTCTTTCCTAATTGACAATCTCAGTTATTATATTTAAGTGGGTATTTTATTATTTCCTGTTTGTACCGTAATGATTTTGCAATTACGCAACGCGTCCTATTTCTAATACTGTTCTAAATTAGGTCTGCATCCTGATTATGCAGTTGCCATTCAGCAAAATACGGCAGGACTTTGAAGCCTTAACTAAATAATAAAAGATATTTACTTGTACACAAATATTATTTAAAATGAGTTTTCTGCAGTTATAGCTTTAAAAAATATATGTAATAATAATAAATTACAAGCATTTTCAATAATAATCAATGAATCTGCAAAACGGTGCTTAAAGTTAAAATAATTAGAAATTTAAAACTTTTTGATTACCGGCTTTTGTAAACTGAAAAGTTGCTAATTTGGCTTCTACATCTATTTCTACCTTTTATATCTTGTATATCAGCCTAAACCTCTATTACTATAACTATTTCTATCTAGCCAATTATTTCATGTCTTTATTATCTGCACCATTATCTGTATTATTTCTATCGTTACATGTATATCCGTCTCTATATCTGTCTGCAGCAATCTCTTATCTCTGTCAATACCTCTGTGACCACCTCTAATTTCACCATTATCTACCTCTACATTTGAATTTATCTCTATCTCTATAGGCAATTAAGCTTTAAAACATTGTTATTGAGAATTGTAAATAATTTTAGCTCTATCTCTGCCTTTCTCCTTTTCTCTGTGTCTCTAACTGTTATTGTCTCAACTACTATATGTATCTATCTGTATATTTACCTTAGTCTCTATCTCTGCTTATAATCTCTGCACTTCTCTGCTCTTACACTGTCTCTTTTGCTGTGGCTATACCTCTGCATCATCTCATGTCTCTAATTTTGTAACTACCTCTACTATTATCTCCATCTATATCACAATTTCTCTATCTAAATCTGTCTTATCTCTACCCCTATATTTAATTTGTTTAAAACATTATTACTGGAAAACGTATTGGATTTGGGGGGAGACCGTAAATCGAAAAAGGGTTTGATGTTTGTACGGCCGATTATTCGGCAAAGTTTGTTGTTTATAGAAGCCGGAGAAATAGGGATATCAGATCAGCAATAAAAAGGGAGGCTGGTTAAGCCGATAAGTGTGGCACTTTTCATTCAGATTCCACGTCCTACCAACCCCCGTCGTTCGACGTTACAAGCATCGCCTACGTGATGGGAATTTCCGGCACCGGCAAATATTCTATTGACAACAACAATATCGGACGGAATATTAATAGTCGCATAATGCCGGGAAAATACTAATTAAAAAAGTTTTCAAAGGAATCGTTGGTAATTAATAAAACTCCCACGTAGAAGGGTCTACCGTTTACGGAATACATCAAATATATTGCCCAGGTCTCTTCGTAAAAGCAAAAGTGGGGAGTATATTAATAATTCGATGGAGACGAGAATATTGGTCCAACTAAATGGGCCTCTAAATCGCAATTTAGTCAGCTTGCCTGAATTTTTGATATAAGTTAGTTTGAGGTACATATATAGTAACAATAAGTGACAGTAATTTTTTTTCAACCCCCGCCAGGGGTGGAAAAATATAAAATAAAAGGAGTTTTTCAAGATAACTCAAAAGGGGTAAGAAATAGAAAAAAAGTTTCTGATAAAAGTTGTAGAGTATAGAATTCTACATAAAAATGGTTTATTGGCTTTTTCTTGTACTGTTGAAATTAACAAAGTTAGGGTGGCTAGAAGTAAAGGGATGATTTCAGAAATTTAAAAAAATCATAAGCAGAAAAATGAATGAATTTTATATATATTTTTTTCAATCTACTCTAAAAATGTAAATTTCTTTTCGGAGAAATATATATTTTTTTTAATTTTTAACAAAAAAGTTATAACAATTTCAATATTTTAATCATTAACTTTTATGATTTAACACTAAAACAATTTTTTTCTATGCCATTCGATTGATTATTTCAAATAGTGAAAAGTTGCTTTCAAAATTATCACGTTCGCTTTGTGAAATTGTTATAACTTTTTTATTAAAAATTTAAAAATATATCTATATCTCTGAAAAGTTAGTTTACATTTTTTAGAGTAGACTGAAAAAAATATATAAAATTCATTAATTTTTGTGCTTGTTACGATTTTTTAAATTTCTGAAATCATCCCTTAACTTCTAGTCTCCCTAACTCTGATAATTTTAATAGTACAAGAAAAAGTCACACGACCATTTTTATATAGAATTTTATGCTCTACAACTTTTATAAGAAACTTTTTTTTCTAGCTCTTACCCATTTTGAGTTATCTTGTTGACCAAAATTACGATTTAAAAGCCCATTTAATTGGACTATAATATCTCTCACTGCATAACAAGATTTTCAAGCAACTTGAATTGATTGACTTGAAAACAAGAGCAAAGTGCATTGTTTTAAGTACCTACTTAAAAAATTAAATCAACCCTTTTTTTCAATTTTATTATCCTGTAACTTGACTTGTCATTGTTATTAAAAAACAACAAAAATTCTTGACCTGATAAGTGCTTATTTTATTAACGGGGATTAGCCCAGAAAATCACATCGTCTGTGGGGGAAGAGGCGGTATATTATTATTATTGGTTTTTATTTTCGTCACTAAGAAAAGTATGTAGATTAGTTTGAAAAAACTAAAATATATTTATGAAACAATTCTAACCAGCTTATACATTGCTTCGGTGGAGGTTATAGCTATTTCACGGGGTGAACGAGGCTTTAACAACCCTGTCCGCCTCTCTCCGTAATGGCGGGTAATGTTATTCACAAAATGCAGGAAAACAAAGAAAATATGGTATAATTAGATGTTTGCAGCGGTTGACGTCAAGGTCCCCATATTTCATACAGCATGCGAGTCTGCAGAAATGCCTATTTACATACTTTACACGCATGGTTGCTCTAGTAGAGACTTTTGCCTCGGCGTGGCCAACATAAAAGTGATACACGGCCCTTGTGTTTCTGCATAATGCCCTACTCGTATATAAAATGGTTTCGTCACATTGTTCCGCAGATATGTAAAGCACTTTTTTACTGTAATGTTTCGCTCTTTGCTTTTCTTTTCGGCCTTTATTTTCTAGGATTACATTAGGGCGAAATGCTTTAAGCTCGCACTCGTCAAATGGGAATTTTTAAATTTGTAAAACGGCTAATGTATGCTCCTATGTGCTCCCGAATCACATTTTTCACGCTCTAACGCACGTACAAGTCTAAAAATTGTGACAATGCATCCGAAATAGAATAATATAAAAATTAATTGTGGCAAGTGTCTCGTAGAAAGCGTTTTCATCCAATTTTAAAAAACTAAAGTTTGATGTTAATGCCCTTAAAACATTACAAGCTTTTTTCAATATCTACAAAGTATTTGTGGGAAAGAGTAATTAAACAATATAAAAATTAATATTAATTTGAGCACTCATATTCGTGTCCTCACACTTTACTGACGTACCTATTTTAATAATTTTAAAAATACAATAATGAGAAAGAATTTATAATATAGTGTTATTGAACTAAAAACGTATAAGTTGGTGGATATGAATGTTTCTCGTGACATATTTAGCTTTAGCTTTAGCTTTATTTATTTATTTTTATTAGCTTCATTTCCCATTTCAACAATTATTTTCATATACCCATTTCAATAATTATTTTCATATCTGCTTCTACCTGTCTCCGTCACTACCCCTTTCATTATCTCTATGCCTATAGCTATCTCCTGCCTCTATCGCTATTTCTTCCTTATCTGCCTTTATCTTTATAAGTACCTGTGCTTTCATCTATATCACTGTCACAGTATTTCCTTTTCCCATTTTAACATCTTTCCTTATTCTCGATCTTCTGCGTACACCTTTCAACACGTTTTTTTGGGATACAATACCCCAATAAAATAATTTAAGACATATTGTGAGCAAATTTATTGCAAGCCTTTATCATCCACTTAGTTCTAACAAGAAACCACCTAGGGCTCCCCTAGCAGCCACGAGGACCCTCCCTATCCACAATTTAAACGGGGGAGATTATGGGCCTCGCCATGAATGGTGTGTAGACAATGCACTTGGGGCGGTTAACGATAATGAACTTAGTATTCTATCGCATAAAAACTGGAAGTGAATTTAATTATTGGCTTCATTGAAAAGGTTATTGGAAAAAGTTCCGCTGGAAGTAATTTTCTCAAGTTAACGAGGGTCTGTTGCATCAGTTCGGTTAGCGGGATTTTTACTGAAGGCGGGGAATCCGTCACATAATCTTTTCAGGTTAAAAAACTGTACCTATGTACAGAGTGTTCGACTGGGAACACTGATTGTGTATAAGTTTTTATATCCAATATCTGAAAAACCTAATTAGTCACTTTTACTTTACTGACTCCCGAAGAAGATTGATTCGACAATACAATTAATGTTTGCGTTAAAATTAGTTGTTTCTTAACTGTCACTCCTGCGCAATTTGAAGTCTATTGTATTTCAGTATTAGAGTAGTATGTGTAAAATTGTAGTAATCTATGTTGTTGTTATTTAATAAAATGTTTTTTTTTCATCTTCAGTTTACCTGCTTCATAAGACAATGTTTAAATTTTCATTGGCAAATTTTATAGTTGCAGATCTGTAGCGGTTTTTGCTTTATGATTTAATTATTCACATAGTAAACAATAAACAATGAACCCCTTATTTCCCTCTCAATATTCAATAATGAATTATTTTTGTTTTCACAACCAAGCAAGCGTAGCTTGCAAAACGGGATTAGCGATTGAAAATCTAGGGTGCATAGACAACACAAACAATAATGTGATTCATCTAGTATGAGTCATGTCTACAAACCGTTGTGTGCCTCAGTTTGTTACCCCTAAGTGTGTAATAACGACTATATATTTATTTATAAATGTATGTGCATAGTAATTATAAGTAATTCATCATTATTACTCTTATACGTGCCAAAGCATAGTGGAAGCGATATTTTATATTATAATTTCAGATGGTGTATACGCTGTGAATATTTTCGCTCAATGAACAGACATTTTGATACAATGTATCCTTGTTTGCTGAAATGTCAGCCTGGAAATATCAATTTTTTGCAAAGGTCTTAGGACTTTTATAGATTCCAAGCTAAAATAAGATATGAGCGTTTCGAAATAGAATTTCCTTTAAAAAAGAATTTAATTTTTTGTCTTCAAATTTTTAACAAACAAGAATCAGTAAAATAACAATTTTAGAATTATGTGTATGTTATGTGTTAAAGAGAATACATTTCTGTGACTATCTAATGCAACTTACCATACAATTTTTTTATCACAACTTGCTTACGAAAAAAGTACGAAATAAAGTTGTTGTTAAAAACTTTTCCGTTTAAGATTTTAATCTGTTTATTTACATAAACCTTATGCTGAAGTTTTTGCGGGAAAGTTACTGATAAAAATCTTTTGGATCCTCACATCAAACACTGTAGGTTTATATGCAAATTACTTCTTTGAATATATGAGAAAATGTTCAGTTCAATATTATGGGTTCTTGGATATAGATGAATTAATGGACTGCATAATATTCAGTTTTGAGTTACGTGTTATAGGCCGTTATTAATTATAAATACCAGTTGTGATATTAAATCAATATCTAAAACCTTAGCGCAAGCTCGTAACCTTGTTGACATGTGCCTACATCTAAAACCTCCATTTTTATTTGTTACAGTCACGTGTCTATGTTACTGTTAGATAATGTAACAAATTTAAGGGTACTTTTCATCAGTTCGTAATTAATCAATTATTTATTTTTATAAAAATAAAATGAGTCAAAATTAATTAATGAAAATTTAGAATAAAATTTTTCTAGTATTTCCTTGAATAAAACTTACATTCGGTTTGTATCAAAGTTCTAAAGCGATGAAGTGTTGGGAATCAAAAAATAAAATCCTTTGGCAGATTTAGCAAACTTTGAATCGATCTTGAATGTGTGCTAAGGAGAAATAACATTCAGCTTTTTTATTTCATGTCTGATTTTATACATATTATTTTGCGGACGAAGTATATGGAAAATAACGTCATCTTCATCCTTCAGATTTTAACTATCAATATTGGACAGCAGTGTGGGCTTTAGATGGTAATTTGGCTGTCCTATTTGCAATATTTCGCCAGAAAAAAATATATATTTGGTTGGGATAGGGTCACTCATATGTCAGGATTATTTGACTTATCTTCCGCAACTGAAATCACAGCAAGTATTGATTTATATGTCAGAACCGTTGCTTAATATTCTACTATTCTATCACAACGTGCAACGAATGGGACTGCTTATGTGACGAAAGAGTAAACGCCGATGGTTTCTGGCTGGAGAGAAATAACTAAAAAAATATATAATTATTTTACCTCTGAGGAAATAAATACACAGACGTTAAAATTAATACGAGGAAAAACATTACAATGTCAAAAAAGTGTCCCAAATTTAAATTAGTTTGAGGAAATGTGTGTGAACTGCGATTTTAGAAAATTATGAAAAAAACGCGAGGTTAAATAAACTAAAAAAAAATGAAAATATTTTTTTTTAAGTAAATTATGTAACTTATGTAACTCAGGAGTGCCACAAGGATCAGTCCTTGGCCTGATTCTCTTTTTAACTTTATACTGTAACACTTAGCCTGAGAGAATCCAAAGATAGTTCTAATACTGATCCTGGAAAATTTTTAACGGCATATTTAGACTGAATATTATCGGATCCTCACATGTTTATGTGGAATTTTTTTTTTAATTCTTGAACAAAAATTATAGAAAATTAATCTTATTTTATTTGAATGCACAAAAATGGACTTCACTGATAAATCAATGCTTAATTTTTTAGCTTTTTACTCGCTGAAACCCTCAAATGTATGCAACCAGTAATACCCGCGGCCAGCCTCGCCGCTATTAATTGTCGCAAAAGACTAATGGGTGCGAATTACCCCACTTAAGTGTGCTTCATTCGATTTGTGCTCACTCTTAGCTCGACAAACGGGATCGCCTAATGTTAACTTTGGCTGTTAACAGAAATTGTACCGGAGAGCCGTGTGGCATCCCTTTAATTTAGCGGAATGAAGTAAAGGGCGGTTGCGGTCCGTGGGACGGGAGGGCCATTAGCATGTCAATGAAGAATATAATCAATAGTCCCATCGATTCCCATTTATTTCCGAGCGGCGATCATTTTTATCCAACGCCTGATTTATCATACCTGGATCGGATATCCAAGCCGTATATATCTTTTTACAATTGCTTTTTGAGATAACCAATTGAATTGAGACATTGGCTCTTTAAATTACGACTTGTTACGGTTCCGCGTTATGATTTATAAGTTCCTTCGTCTGGTTTGGCCTCCGAAAATGCCCTCTTCCTAATTTTAAGGTAGAATCTCGCTAAAATCCAATTATTATCCAAAAAATAACCTTCCTCGCATAATCTAGAATGTTACAGTAACTTGTATACACGCAAAAAAATTCTTGCTTTAAATGTACAACATTTGATTTTTAGGTATCGCCCGTTTATATACAGGGTGAGTTTTTTTCGATGTTTAGTGTAGGGATCTGGGAAAGTAGCAGAGATACAAAAAAGTTTAAATGAGGAAAGATGTGCAGTTTTATGATCCTTATTAAATGTTACTTTTATTTTTTGAAAAAACTTCATGGCTGACTAGATATTTGGAAAAATTCGAATTCGGTCAATTCCTTCAGGTGCGTGTACCACCACCATTATTTATGTTACAAAAAAATTTTAAATTACAAAGTTTCAGGTTTTTGCAGTGTTAATAAGACAGTGTGATCAAATTGTTTTTTCCTCATTTCGGTGTTCTCGTAATTGTCAAAATTTCAGACTGCCAATCCCATTGCTTTAGCGCTGTTTAAGAATCTTTTTATTTATGCATTTTATTAGCAGCGAATACTCTTTGACTTTCACGTCATGTCTAGCAGCCCCAGTCAGGAAATTTTATTTTAAAATACCGCGAAACCAAATTGAATTCCAATATTTACAGAAAATTCGTTCATTTTCAAGAATTTATGCTTCCAGGTACACCTGCATCAGATAATTTCGCTGTTATGCATTTCACCTTTACAAAAGTATCCTGCTCAGGGAAGGAACTCCCCTACCTGAAATTCAGGGAACTTGAACTTTCAGTTTCCGATATATATTATCCGTGAAATTTATTTATTTCACACCAGTTGGCCCGTTTCTCCATTTTTTCTATATCGCCGTGGAAAGTGGGTCATGTGTAAGTTTGACAGTCAGCAGTGCGTAAGTAATGGAGTTATAATAGAAAGCCCTCTTCCAGCTTTTTATTTGGAGGAATATGTATATTAGAGTTCAAAGAACCGCGAGGTATCTAGTATATATTGCGGTTAATGTATTCTGCATATTGTTATTCACTGGAAAATTGTAAACTATATCATGTCTCTTCCTTTGTAGTAAGACTATTTATAGGACGTCGTGGGTCGCAGGGATCGGGCGGTAAGGGCAAAGGGGGATACCGAGACCACAGCAGCTTCTGTTGTTAATGAAACCAAAGTTGCTGCGCTAGAGGAATTAAAATGGTTGGTATAAGTGTCGGTGTTACACTTTCTAATAAATGGCGAATGCGCCAGGGCAATAAATGGTGGAACATTATTTTCTATAATTAATTCAATCAATAGAATCAGTGATTTTGTGACAAAAATACTTGTAGCAAACGGACTGTGCCATCATAAAAAGGCAGTCTGTAGATATACACGGTGTCTCACGGTGACAAAGATACAAAAAATTGGATCAATTGGTGGATAGCATCAAAAAATGAGTTGTTTTTGCGATGCAGAATCCGTATGCTGCCAGAAAGATGAGACAAAGTAGTGGCTAGCAATGGACAATACTTTGAAAAATAATAACATACACAATTTTTTACAATAAAACCTTGAATTTACAAACAAAATCCCTCAAAATTAATTCACAGTCCTGGCAGTTCATCAGATCGTTTAATTTCGTATAATTTTAAGTATTTTAATAAATATGTGGCACATACAGAATATAATAAATGTATGTATTAAGAAAATTGAAGAAATCATGGAATAATGAGAATCTTTAACAAAAATCGAATAGCCTATCTCTATTTTGCACTGTTCTAAACCACGTCTTTATTTGCAACAAAAATAGCTACTACCAACTTTGCAACCAAGTCATAATAAATAAAAACAGATACAAAATGAACAGGTTGTCATGAATGAATTGCAATTTTTTTTTTAATTGAAACGTGAAAATAATGTACCTACTTTACCAATTCAAGTTCTTTATAAAAACATGTGAACAAATAACTTAACCTCACTATTTAATTGTTGGAAAGATTGGTACTTCTAAACTTCATCTTCATGAAGAAATTAAATGTTTTTTGTCTAATTAAAGATAACCAAATTTCTTACATTATCTACGAAGAAAATTTAAATGCCGACAGATATCTCAATATTTTGCAAACAGTTATGGCAGATTTTCTAGATGATATACCTTTAGACCAACTAAGAAAGTGTTGGTATCAATTAGACGGGGCTCCACCTCACTGTCACAATCAAATCGATCAACAGCTGACTGAAATGTTTGGAGATAGATGGATGAGACGCCTAGGACCGTGGAATTGACCAGTGAGGCCTCCCGACCTCACTGCATTAGATTTTTATGTTTGGGGAGTAATAAAGCAAAAAGTTTATTCTACACCCGTTGCTTCAAAAGAGGATTTAATTGCTCGAATACGAAGAGCGTTCCATAAATTGCCTGCAGCTGAAATAGCAAAAGCGGTGACTGATGATGTTGTCTCTAGAATCCAAGCAAACGCTTAGCTGTTTGTTAATCATATTGGACAATATTGACTTTTTTAAGTCATTTTTTTATCTTAGTGCATTATTATTATCAACATACATAATTAAAATTGTGTATTGCTATGTATGAATTTGATTTTTTAGAATTCTTCTTAACTTTATTCTGCTCATTGGTGGAAAATTGGGATATGTCTCATTAAAAACTGTAAATGTTCTGCTTAGAATCCCATTGCAACGTCTGTGAATAAATAATAATAAATAACTGGCGACAGTTTAGTTGTTTGTTTTGAAGTTTTGCTAAAAATTCCACAGCTAACCTCGCAAGAAATTACATGATTTTAGGTGATTACACAAAAAATAGTAGATAACTTAAAAACTAGAAGATATAGGTATAGGGAACCCTGACCGTTCGAAAGTGAATATAATTGTGTAAGCAAAAAACTAAAAAAATTCGTTTTTTGCATAAAAACGTTTATAAAAATTAATTAATGGTAAATTGGAGTAGGAAACATATAAGCATGTATCTACAGACTGTCTTTTATATGATGGCACAGTCCGTTTGCTACTAGTATTTTTGTCACAAACAAAACCTCTACTGATTGGCCTAATTGTAAAATAAGCACTTTGTTTTCAAAATTTATTAAATCTATAACGAAATTCGTCATAACATAACAATGTAGTATTATGGAAGCCTTATCAGACAAACAGAACACTGAAATGTCAGTAAATTAAGGTTTAGCAAAAGAAAGAGAAATTCTCAAATTAAATTTTTTTATGATTTAGGTGTAGTTATAGATGATACAGTTATTAAAATGCAATTGAGGAACTTCTGTCAATTTTGTAAGAATACTGGTTTTACTAAATTGCTCAATTGAATTCAAATTCGATCAACTACACTGACTTCTTTTTTAATTGTTTTGTCCAGCAAACCAAACCGCATCGTTCTATGTCAAGAAATAAAAAGTTACGGGATATTCGTCAGTTTAAAAAGTCACGTGACTAAAAACTTGACCTAACAAAGCCTCTCCGTATCTTTCTAACCGTTGAAAATATCGGCTAACTCTGGCGTTCCTCTAGGTCGAGAAATAAAAAAGGTACAGGCTGTTCGCCAATTTAAAAAGTCACATGACTTAAAACTCTGGCGTCCGTCTAGCATTTCTTCCGAAGATTCCACTTCTGCAGATCATACTGTATTAATCCTCTGTAAAAGAAAGTAACTAAAAATTTTCCAAAATTCTTTTTCGAAATTCGAAACATGCTTTTGTCATATATGTAATATCACTAAATTTTTTGTATTGTTTTGTAATCAATCGTTGCAGTATCAAATAAACCAACGCAACGTTGTAATACCTTTTTAATATTTTACTGTGTATCTAAGTATTATATCTACTGTGCAAAAGTGTTATTATACTTAAAACGAAAGTTATTTGCTTTGCAAACATCATTAATATGTTTTCATTTTTTATTATATCTGCAAACTGACAAATAGTAACTTATATTTTTTAATACCGTAGAAGGCGTGTTTATTTACGCATATAACGACAAAGAAAACCACTGAACTGCACCCTTCAGTACACTTAAAGCGTTCACGTCATAGGTTCATTCACACTGAGGAATGTTGACGCAGGACCTACCGAGTGATACATTAAAGAGGCTTACATTAAGTCCTCTATTCTCCGTCCGACGGAGAATAAAAAAAAATAATACACCCTTAATAAGCACTTTAAACAATACAATGATAAAATAAGAGCACGAAGTAAGTCCTTTGACTATGGCTTGTCGGGTTCGGTTCTTTGTGCTGGCTTTACGAGGCGTGAAGCGCGAGCGAGTGCCTGGTCTCACCCCCGGCCCTGCACGCCATACGGCATTAATAACGATACTTGTGTCGCCATTATATGCAGACTGTCGCGGCGATGATTCCGAGGATACCTTCGAGTCATGCCCTCGCACTAAAGTCGACAAATTTAAGCTAAAAATGTTTGTTTTTTGGGAAATGGAAGTGTGTCATCCTCCGTCCGTGGAAGCGGCTACTTGCCACTTAAACATCCGGTCGCCGGATTTTTAACGTTGAAAATGACTGATGTGTCTGAAAATGTTACATTTCAATTATTTAAACCGACACTTAGTTGCAAAATTATAACAACGCTAGGCACTAAGGCGCGTGCATTGGTACTTTCTATTGTTACACGCTCCGACTTCTATCTTGGCTTAGCGTATACAAAAAGAGGGACGACAGCGCGGCGTAGTTTCATGCTTCGATTTGTCGGCTTCCAACTTAGGCGTTTCCTCTCGTGTCATATGCGTGCAAGTGGGAAAGCCCTGTTATTATTAGTTTTTTTAATTTCAATTCGGAAGACGACAACAGTTTCCTTCTATCTGCCCTTTTTTGACTTTCAGAGATTAATTTATTAAATTACACAAAAACGTTGTCAGAAAACAGCGAAATTATTAGTTTTTCTCTGTGCGACTAGCGGCCATCATGGAATCGCATGTATGTCTCCCGTAAAAAACTTTACAGAAAATATCATAGTATATAATTCCATTAGATCAGAACAAGGAAAACTTGGAAAACAAGTTAAGGAATCCGGACCGCCTGAGAACGGAAGCGTGTTTGTATGATGCCGTCACCAGGGTACATTTATCATAACTCCTGCCTCCAACCGCCTCGTGAGAAACATCTCATAGGTAAAAATCGCCGGAGAATAGAAAATTCGTAGAGCTCTTACAGAGGCTGTCAGTTATTCCGGCGAAATTGCGGTTTTTATATGAAATCTTATTAAAAGAGTAAAATCTTGTATTATCAGATTATTTCCGGTTCGTTCGCTTATTCCGAGAGCCACGGAACATAAATTCTCTGACTGGTTTACAAAAAAAAAAAATCTCCTCGTAATCAAATCAATCACATCATTCTGAACTTCTTCAAGTTTTATGACGAACGTTAGTACAACTATTATCAATTTCTAGAATCTCTTTATCTTTCTCTTTTAATAAATGTCACTGTTCAATGCTAGTCTTGGCATATATCTCGTAAAGAAGTTGCTCTCTGCAATATCATGTTCTGTTTAGTAGTAACATAATATTATTATTTATCGGCATATAAATATTATATGATATTAGAATTTTTGCAAATTAAGGTCATCTGGAAATATAGCAAGGAATATAGGAGATATTAGGGGGCCAAGAATAGAACCTTGATGTATTTCCGAATTGTTTCCGTATAGGGAAAATATCAGTGCGCAAAATGAGGTTAAATATCAAAGGACTAGAAAATATTACTGCGCAGTCATTGAATAAACATGGTGGAGTTCAGGTCTACCAGTAAGTTTGGGTTTGATTTCTTTTAAACAATGCAAATATCCTGCTCAGAGAAACTACTGTTATGTTTTTGTTGTGTATTGTTGTTTTATTGAATTTTATTCTTTTTTTATTGAATATTACTTAAATGTCTTGTATTCAATTGTATTCAGAGCTAACTCCTCATCAGGGTGTGGTTTCTTTGGATTATGTATTTTTTTTTTATAAATATTGAAGTTGTTAGAAAATGAAAAATTCAATTTAGCATTTGACAAAGAAATTATATTACAGTTTTTAAAAATATTTTCAACAATTTAACAAATTTATTAACTAATTCTACATTATATTTAGAAGCTATAATTTTCCCCTTAATATTTGTTATTGCAATATGATTTTGATTTATAGTCGACTTTTTTGAATTTTGTAAAGTTTATTTACGTTTATTTCAATTGAAATTTGTTACGAATTCGTTTCGATATGGTTCCTTATGATAATTCGAACTTATGGAATTTAGGCACCTCTTGACAGATGATATTCAACCTTATGAATTTTATTTGACGTTTTGTAATTTGGTAACAAAATTCACGATTTGTTTATTTAATTCAACTTTCATTTGTTTATATTAGGCACCACTCGACGATGTTTTCTGCTTGGCAAATTATGAAAGACTGACTGCTACGAGACTTGTTTTACTTTTTATAAACTAAAGACAATTGAGGTTGTTACTATGGAAACGTCATATTAAACTTTTGAAAATTTTTTAATTGGAAATGACTTTATGCATGTTTTTTGCAGCATGACTATTACATTTTCTGAGTATACACACTGTTATGCACATTTTGATATCTAGTTCTTTTCTCTACGTTAAACATTCTACAAATATTGCCTATTTTTGTAAATTTTGACTAATTTGTGTTATCTAGCTTAATTCTATGCCTGTAACAACATTGGTATTCATTTATTTTCTCTTTTATCAACAGCTTTTCCTGTCTGGATTAGTTATTAATTGAAATGTTTTTAGGACCACCGATTATTAACAACTTCTAAAGTTTATATACTACTTGGAACGTAAATTGTGATTTAAATACAGTTTTTAATGCCCAGAAGGTCTGTTTAAAACTGCGCAAGTTATTTTACACATATTACTCAATTAATTTTACATAATAGTTGACATATGGGTTTGACAGTTTGTAAATCGTTACATGAAGTTATACAGAAACATTAATTTTAATTCTACTTATAAATATTGACTAAAGGTATGATAATCTTAGTTTTAGTCTTAGTTTATTGCATGAATTACATTTATAAGTGCAATTCCTTCTTTCTCTTTTCCTTGCCTTAAACGTATGCTCCAATGTGACCATATGACTTTAAAAAAGTGTACTTTATTGTACTTTCTAACTTTTCTATAATATATTGGTTCATTTTTCAATCTATTTAGTTCATAAATTAAATTCTTTGCGTTTATTGACCGATTGATTTATTCCATTTAACGATTTTGTCTTATTATGCTATAAACTTATTCTATATCGAAACCTCATCCTCCATTTTCATATTCTCATTATTCCACATCCATGTTGTGTCAGCTTTCTCTATTTATTTTATGTGAATATCTCAAAATTTTGGTTTCATCTCAAGTTTATTTATCGTTGCAAATCAAAATATCACAATACTACTTATATTTCATACAAAATTCTTCAGTCTTTACGAAAACTGAAAGAAATTTGCAAATGCACTGCACTAGGTTCATGTAAGGACATGCAAGGGATTTGTTTCCTGAAATTGGACTTATCAGTAGGTTTACCATCATCCTTGTAGTTTATATTTTATGAAAGTGAAAGATCAATCAATTCATCAGTTCACCAGTTAAGACGTCAATAGCCTTTTCATCTAATCATTTATGGAAATTTTCAAGTTTGTAGACACCCACATGTGTGGAAATCTAAATACAATTTCTGATAAAAAAAAGCGGTGAGATATCCGCACGAATATTATTCGAGGCCCATAAATTGTAATTAGTTATTTGAGTAGAGCAGATCCAGCAAGAAGATATCAAAATCGCAAATCATTTACATAAGCCGATGCGTTATAGAGAGGCGGAGAGAGAGAGAGAACTCGAGCGCTTTATTTATTTTATTGCTTGATATTGGAATGGTTGGCTGTAGCTATAATCTGAGTCATAATTTAACGGGGAGCCGGAGCGGCAGCACGGGCGCTGGGCGAGGGAGATTAAGTGAAAAATTCAATATGTAGGAAACGGGACATTGAAATCCGGAACAGATCGTTACAGTTATGGATTTATGGCCATTGTTATCAGCGAAACAATGCTATTTTGATGGGGATGATCGCCGACGTGGGATGCAATTACTGAACTTGGGGGGTAGGAGCTGCCAGTGACAGTTTGGATTGTTTATCAATCAATCCGCATAAACGTCATATTCTTCGGCGAGCACGTCAAACGTCACTCGCAACTAATCTCTAATTAACTCCAATTTTCGGGTTTGTCTCTGTTTGTACTAGTGCCTCAATTTTTTTTCAATTCTGCGGTCGTGATGAATTCAATTATTTCGAGCCTTTAGAGCCTATTAATCAATTTTCACCAACTCTTCAACCCATTTACCGCGGAACGTATTCGTTGGCCAAGGGCTCTCGGCGTTCATTAATTTATTTGGTATTACCGACCGATACTCGATTTCTGTTTATGTTTGCTTATGGATTGTTTTCAAAACTATTCTCAAATAGTTTACAGGTTCGTAATTGCTCGCATTGTTAACGGTGCTTGAACAGCGACGAACCAATTAACAACCACCGCCGAGAGAATCCGAAACAATAATTACAAAACATGTAATTTTAAATTTTTGTTAGTGAAGAAGCATTCATTCTATTTCTCTTTACAATATCCATTCCTACATATAGTTTTATACCATACCGAAAATTATTTCATTTATAAGATAGCAGGAGAGCAAATAGAGAATGCCCTAAAGGCTAGTGTTCTTCCAAATCAACCATATTTACCGGAAGAAGAGTTAAAGGAACTGGGTCCGTTAGACTCCAAGATATACAACTACGACTGTCTAGCGAAGCAGATACAAGTATTCTATTGTCTTATACCACACCAGAAATTACTTGATTTGTAAGATAGCAGCAGAGCAAATTCAGAATGACTTGTAGATTAAAGTTCTTCCAAACCCACCGTAGTAAAAAAAGAATGAGGGCAGATACTTCACTCATATTAGCCAAAGACGATTTTAATATGAAGCGACTAAGGAGAACATTCGAAGAACAGTAATCATGATCAACAAACATTCTTCAAGATTCATTGAAAGTCTCATTATATCAAGCTTGGTCTAATGAAACGGTTTGTCCACAAAATGAAGTTTTCGTAATAAAAATTATCATTGAAGAGTAAATGTGGCGAAAGAAAATTTCTTGGTAAATCATAATGGTGATGACTTACTTACCAGAGTATGAAGGAAATGGATAGACGCTATAAAGGTAGATGAGATGAAAATATGATGGCAGATTAGATACTGTTGGAAGTTAAAAAGAGAGTCGATTTTCTTGAATCATTCTTCCTTCAAAGATTTCAGGTACACCTTTGTGAAGAGATCTTCTAATTACAAAGTTGTAACAGATTTTGGAGCTTTGGGGAGCAGGGCATTTCTGGTATCTGTCAAAAACTACAAGAATATTGGTGTCTCCATGCAACGTTCTTCTAAATTATGACTTTCATCGACCATCTTAGAAACAGAAATATAATTAAATCCTATCAATAATTATGGACCATCAATTTAATTCTTGATAAGAATTGTAGGCAATTTTATTTCAACAATAAACATATTAAGAATTATTGAGCATGACTGGGGACATAAATCATTTCTATCGCCCAGACAAATACTATTTGGTCCAAATGTAGCTGTTTAATTACCGTCGATATTCCAATAAATGCAGCATACATAGAACTATATACCTATAAAGTGTCTGTCTAAATATCCTTTGGCTTTGGAAATCAGATACAGTCGAATATATGGTATAATAGATATGTTACACATCAAACAGATTGCTGTAATCCGGACTGGTATTTGTTTTAGCCAATGCAAGGGAACACGATTTTTCATTGAATACCTCTGTTTAAAGTTTTATTAAATGGTTATATTTCCTTTGTGTTAAAATTTCAACATGTCGTTTTAGTTTTTATTTTTCAAGATAATTAAATGGCCCTTCCGTTCCAATATGAAACATATTTCGATAATCATTTTCATTCATTTTTCAACTGAACGGATTTCTATTCAGAAACAATAATTGAGCATAATTTAATAAATGCAGTGAATTCAGGACTTTAGTGCAGAAATGGAGAAGATGCAATTTTTGATAAAATTTGCTATTCTACACAATATTATGGTTTAATAATAGGTCATTCTCTCTTCCGGATATAGTCCAGGCGATACAGCAGTAAAAGTAGGCTTTGGCGTTTGTGTTTCAAGTCATTTATTTTGTTGTACAAAAAAAATCGCAAATATTATGTGGAATAAGAATTCGAGTTTACCTATTTTAAAAAGCCATTGCTAAATTCAGGGGAACAACAAACATACAAAAAGAACGAAAAATTACCCTTTTTTCGAAATAATTTTCCCTGTAACATTGAAAGTAAGCCCTAAATCAAAAAACGAAAAATAAAAAATGACTTTTTTTCTATTTTTCTGCTGTGCCTTATTGGAGCATAAAATTAAAATCCATTTTGCTCGGAAACTCTATTTTAGGCATATATGCAAGTACACTAATTTGCAGCAAATAAAATGATTAATAAGAAAAGTATAGCAAAAAACAGGCATCTCTTCTAAATATTCTTAGTAAAAGATATGCTTATGCTGATATTTTGCTTAAAATTATCTTTATACGCCACTTTCAACGCAAAATGTGTTTCGAAAGTGTAACGAAATGTAATAAACGTTTTTCTGAGTGTGTTTCGAAAGTGTAGCGGAAAATTGCCGGCTCCATTTAAAAAAATTCAAATAAATCATTGTAAAAAGAACCTGGCATTCGTATTCAGCCTGAAAATTTCTAATTTCGTTCCAGTCGTAATGATACAAGTATACATCCAGGGAAACGTTCCCCTGGGTTTCTGCGCTTCCTTGCCGACCTAACTTTTTTGATCCGGCCGAAACAAATTATGGTACGTGTTCTACACAACTTCTCCCTGTAAAACATAACTGAATGGCAGGCCGATTGGCTAAATTAATTGCTTTTAGGTTTCCAACCACGTAAATTGATTTTAGACAGTTAATGTTGCCCGGATAAGCACACGATGTCTGGAGCAACGCGGCTCGTGCCACGAACGGACTACCAACCGCGGCGCAGAAATTACAACCAGCAGTATCCGCCACTTCTTTCAGATTATTTCTTAGTTATGCTCAGTTCGAAGGGCTTTGAATGGATGTTAAATTTATACCGCGCCCCCATCAGGATTTATTTTAAGTCCGCGTAAGAGATTGAAAGTTTTTTTCGTTTTCGAAGATCGAGTAAAATTGTCTAAGTACCGAAGTACCGAAATAAGGTGGTTTACATTTCATGCTCAGTATAAATTTAATATTTTATGATTATACACTTTTCCAGAGTTCTGGTTTTGGTAAATAAACTTAAAACATGTTAATAATATTTAATTAATTTCATCAAAAAATGATGACGAAAAGCGAAACGTATACTAAGGCTGGCCAGGTAAAAATCAACGAGCATTCAATTATTTTCCAATGGCTACTTGATCCTTCCGCCGTTTCTGTCAAATCCCAAAGATAATACTTTCGATTAAAAATGGAGCTTACCTCATCCCATGTGTCCAAAATTTTATTCAATTTTTTTGTATCCTCATAGTAGGCCCATACTATCGTGTCTGTACTTTCTTCTGTTGTACATTATTTTTAAATAAATCCACGAATCGCCTCATCATCTGTCACAGCCTTGCGGTAAAATATGCCAACTTATTCCGGGGGCACTTTTCGACAAATAACGCTTTAGCGGAGTGCCGTTTTATTCAGACCGGTAACCACGTTAAAATTACTGAAACTTTAAATAAAGTTTCGGCCGCAAATAAACCAAATTGAATTTCAGCCAACAGGGGCCAGCGAACTGTATTTATTCGCCCCGCCAGCACCGCTAATTATTTCATAAAAAAGGATGAATAGTATAAATAGGCGATTGTAAGCTAATTTCGCCCTCTTTTATTTCCCTTTGCTATCGCCGTTCTGCGGTGCCAGCAATTTTTTTGTTCTCCTTAATTATTCCCTTTATAGGTATAATACGAGTTTTAATTGTACCTACGTGCGTTCTGAAATCATGAAAACAAACATTTGAGCAAGGCACGTATATAATACTGATTACCTTCAATTTGAATATAGCTTCTTTTAAGAATTATTAAATTTATTAAATTTTAAAGAGATTTAAATATATCATTTTAAATTAAAAGGACATTTTTAAGCCTAATTTTGTTACATACCTAGTTTCCGAATACCTTGTGTATAATGATATCTATCTGTCTATTTTTAAAGGATCACTTCATCACAAGAACCATCTTTTAAAATGCAGAAACAGGTTACACAAAACTTTTATTGTGCAAAACTTGATTCCGAATAATAAAAATTGATGACTTTGCTGAAAGATTTAAGTGAAGTAGTATTAATAGCAATAATTTCCACTTAGTATTTCATTTAAGTGAATTTTAAATTACCCAAAATCTGCGGGGACCGCACAGTTTAATTTCTATACGCAAACATTTCCATAAAATTTACATTTAAAACTTCTGGCTTAGAAGTTCCTCATTATGAGAAAATCTATACCGGTGGAAGGCCAATTAATAGTTTTTCAATTTTAACTATTCCCTTACTTCCACAATACAACCGAACGATCTGGTCTCTGGAGAGGAATTATTCCCATTGTTTCTGTTTGGTATTAAAATTCCCGGGCTTCATTTGAATTACAAAAACTTTTAAACATTGCCTTTGGAATTATGTAAGAAAAATTATAAATATTCAGGAGATAATTAAAATATATAGCCCCTTTTTGTTTGGCAAATTTAATAAGTAATTTACCGAGATTAGATTTATACGGAATATGGAAATGAGAGTTTGTTAATTGTTGTTGATTTCTGACGGAACAAGGGGATAATGTCTCCACCATCTTCCCCTAACTCGGTGGCTTTCCCTTCCAGTAAAAAGGTGTAACTTCGGGTTTTGGACCAAACTTGCACCAATACTGACGATTCATTCATTAATTTATTTATTAAGTTAATTTATAAAACTACCTTTAATCAGCAGCAAAATATGTACTTTGTAGATCAACTAGGTGCAATTATAATAAAGCTAATAAGACTTAACTGAAGCTCTCGGCAAAGAGGCAAAAATGAAATAAAGAAAAGCTCGCCACCAACTCCTCAGTTCAAATGAAATCCTGGCGGGATCCGACCAAATTCCATTACCGTATTCGGGAGCAATATACTTGCCTATTCTAAAGTAAACCGAAGTTTCTTTCTAGGAGGTCTTTATATCAAAGCGCAATGGGTCGAGTGATTTTATACTCTCGGCTTGTTCTGTCGGAAAAAAGTGCCCGCGGAATTATCGAATCGATACGAACTAAATTTCTTTGGGGCACGGAAAAACGATAAGTTGCGAACGTTCGGGAAAAGAAGTTACACGTATACACCTCTGCAAATATACAGGATGACTCAAGTTAACAATAATGAGAGTTATTTTAACTTGATTTAATATACAGGACGTTTCTTTAATAACAAGAACACAACGAGTAAAAGTATTAAGTAGGTGACGCAAAATATTTCCATAGATCGGGATGAGAACCATTCTGGATTTCCCTGTATAACTGCGACTGAAATGTCCACAAACAGAAACATCTCAACGATTACTCTCTAAAGCTGTCATAAATTATTCATATTTCGTTGATCACAGCTATTTGGCCTAACGCTGTTTGGATCAATATTCAGCACTCAGGACCAGTCAATCAGTTTCATGATAATGAATAGTACTATAAAATATGCATAATGAATAGAGAGTGTCTGTTTTAAAAATAACTATCGGTTATTTCTTTAGAAAACAATAACTGAAATTGGTTTAAAAATAGAACCCTGGAATTTGTAGGTAACAGAAAGATGTTTTTTGAAACATCAAATAAAGCAGCAGATGTTATTCAAAAATAAACTTATTCACAACGTTTTAATGAATTATGTTCTTGTGAAAGAAGATTTGCGAAAAATTATTTAGGATAATCACTTAATGTATGACATTTTCAACCCCACTTAGAATGTTCCAATCTGCACGCTTCCTTTTAGTTGATATGTATATATTTAGGGGAAGCTTAAATAAACTCTAAGTTCCATGAAGACAAATACCCTACATGTTTCATAAGCAGCAGTACTCCGCGACTGTATTATTTTGTTTGCTTTTCACTTACAGCAAAAATGTTTGTACGTACTTAAATATTTCATGTAAAATGTTTAACTAAAGATAATATAGGGAAGTCTTTCGGTATTTCTAGACAAAAAAACAGTTATAAAAATAACAAGATATCAGTGACAAGAAATAAAAACAAAGAAGAAAACGCCTTCATATAGACGACTCATACTCGAAACCAGACTATTTTCTTGATCAATGTTGTCTTGTCAATTCAATTTCAAGAAATTTAGAGATTAGCTTCAGAATCAAGTGGACATTGTACCTGTGACCTATGTACCTGGTCGTCGCCACCAGGAATACCTTACACTTTCTTAGCCTTAATTAGAAATCTTTTATCTACTATTGTTGTTCTCGGGCTAGGTTCTTGGGGGCGGAACAGCCATCAGAACCCCTTGGCTCCCTTGATGTTCATTTCGGTGCTTGTTGGTTCTAAATCCGCTGCTATTACTTCCAATGCTTCCAAACGTTTCGCCGTTCTTCACTTCCGACATCAGTGATGACTCTGCGACAAGGTGAAGCGTAAATATTTTTATGTGGTTTATTTCATTTAATGAATGACTATCCATAAGTTTTCCACTAATGTTGGGTGAAGTTTGTGAACTTGTTGCAAAGAAAAAAAAACAAGAACTGTTCAATCGCGGAATACAATAGAAGTTGTTAAAACTAATAAAATATATCGTTTTCAATACAATGCTGAAACACTGCTAAACGTCCAAGTTCCCCTTGCAGTAAATCATATTCCATGATAAATTTCACAGAGCGGCAAAAATACTTGAGCGTTAGTACGGGAGTTGAACGGAAATGTTTTAAGTGTACCTAAGTGATGGAAGAAAATCAATCGCAAACATCGGGTGGATTAAAAAAACAAAAGTACACAGAGATAGGTATGTTTAAAATATTTCTTATTTAAACTAATTAAATCTTTAACTATAGAAGAAAACTATTGACGCCGAAAGTGACATACATACAATTTATTTAATTAAATACTTTAAATTTCTACCCAAAAATATAATTTCTTAGTTTAAAAATAGGCAGCATTTAAAATAAATATTTGATACGACGTTAAACGAATTCTATTCCTATTTTTATGATCTACATATATTTTATAGAAAGATGTTTTGTATTGTATATTAATGTATCGTTTGTTTAATACAAAATTGAATAGTTTTGGTCAAATGATTGTATATACTTATTTTAAGAATATATTTGGATATAAATATTTCTCAATAATAAAAAATATTTTGTTTCAATTCAAATTCACAATACCTAGTTCAACAGCTAGGATCGTTCGTAAGGTCAACCAACCAGACATAGGTCGATTTGGGACTTATTGATGGTCCTCATCATTATGTTGTTAGAACGATCCAGCTGCTTTAGTGTCATTACTCACAAGATGTGTATACACAGAGTGTAAGTGGCTCCATCTATCGTGCTACTTTCCACCTACGACATTCTGTAACCTGCCACAATTTATTTTCAAGAAAACATAAGTTTGACTATAATATGCTACATTTGTCTGCATTAACACTAAATTTTAAATATACATATTTTAAGGATCTGGTAGTTTTGGAATAAATATGTATGCAGTTTATCATGAACTGTAAAAGATATTGTAGCTAAAGTCCGAGATAATAAATTTCAAAACTATAAAAGATTTGAATTAAATTATGTATATTTACAAATAATATAAATTCTAAGACAAATTATAGATTATAGCAAGTATTTCACATAGTTTGACGAAAGTATATATATTTGAATAGAACAAAGTAAAATTTACGGCAAATAATTCCATTTAAAATTATCTACTCATTTGATCCAAATACTTTTTTTATCAGCATATTCCTTATACTGTTAGTGTTAGTCTCTGTATGAAAAATTCTCCGAAAAATTCCAAATATTTTCGAGTTTCAGCCCCAGTACCCTAACTAAGTGCCGAATGCCGTAGGTTTCGTTCGCGTGAGAAACGTCACTGCAGCGCCATCGGTCAATAATAGAACTAATCCCGCACGACAACTCACAATCAATCTCACCCATGGACTCAACTTACGGTCCATAGACATCCCAAAATTAAGGGAAGATGATAAAATAAAGCGCCATACTTTGCCAGCAAGTATCGATATATCTCTAGAAATAAGACTGACTTACACAAAATATCAAGGAAAATTTAGTTTTATTCTACCATCGTTTTATCAGGCCTGAAATCAATACTGCCCGTTTGATTATTAAAATTATTTTACGTTTTAATCCACTACAGGTTTCAAATTCCGCATGGAATTGCTGTTTAATGAATAAAACTGATACGTCCAGGGACAAATCGAAAACGAATTAAAATTTTAGACAAGAGATTAAACCTATTTTTATTCGCGCGTTTTGATTGTATAGAAAATTGCATTGTTGAACATTCGGGTTCGGTTCATGAAAATTTAATCAAGCTTTTATCAATTCTATTGAAACTAAATAAATGGGATCTGTGACAGATAACCGCTATGCGACTTTTAACGTCCGTTTATTTTGATTCACATGATGTTTCATGGAAATTGTAGTCAGTTTTCCTTTAAAATTATGAGCATGTCTCTATATATGATACTGAACGAAGTTGGTTGAAAGAATCTACAAATAATTTCAAATATTTGGGTCTCGCACTAACTTTACTTTGTCCCACTAATATAGCCCAGATCCGATGTTTAGAATGGCCCCTCTGGTGCTTGTATAAGCTTACCTAACTGGAAACACTGATGTTTTGTTGAGTACAAATACAGTTTTATGGGCCCCTTGGGGGCTACTTCAGATTCTTAAGTTGTATTTACTTCCCAACAGAGTATTTATGCTGAGTGTGAATTGTACGGGGTCTGCGCTATTTATTCTCATACAAATATTTGCTAAAACCACTATAAAATACGTTGGCAACTAAAACAGAACTACAGGGTGCAATTTTGTCGCGCTCCCTTAATCTATTTCCAGAATTTCTTCTTTCATGGCCCCACGTTGGGCGCCACGTCGTGGTCGTGTTTGGCTGGCTTCAGGGATAATAACTTCCTGGAGTAGAAGAGTTTCTACTTAGGACTTGGAAACTGGTTTGAGTTTTTTTTGTATCACCCTGTATTCGGGACTAAGCCCTAGTGTTTGAAAATCACTGTCTCTTTTATTATTCACTGCTGTTCAATTCACTGAGCATGGCTGTGTTAGAGCTCGAGATCTTTTATTTTTTGGTTATTGAGAAATAATAACTGGGAAATGAATAAAAATATATTGTTATGTTTTATTGGTTTGAAAACTCAAAACTTGCTGAAAATGGGACCGATTCATACAAATTTTCAGATAAATAAAAATATTTAAATATAATATAGCCTAATTTGAGACAAAAAGGGTGTGGAATACAGAACTCAGTTAAATGAAGAATATTTTGTAAATAAATTAAGTTTGTAATGATATAATTATTAAATTTGCACGATAAAACGTCTCAACTGTCAAAATTGTGACAAAAATTGAAATTACACAATCAAAAACTATTAAAATGCACTCATGTATCACAATAATGTTAGAAAGAATACCAAAGAACCATTTTGTAATGTTAAATATCAATTAAAGGGTCAGGCATGAGGACATTTAAAAAATAAGCAGAATTTTCATCGACGGATAGTAGAGGTATTTCAAATATAAAAACGTTGTATGCAATAAACCTGGTATATAAGCAAAGTACAGCATACCTGTGATCAGTATTTATGTGTGGAATTAAACCTGAGCCTCTGTGAAAAATTTTATGTATCATGTAAAGCCACAATTTCATTGTGATGCACTGACATGTTTACAGTATATAAAACATAACATTGCACTGTAACATTAGATATAAGGGGGGAAATTCCATGTCTTCAGTTATTTAGTTTTAGTAAAATAAAAATTTGTTAATTATAAAATTTCAAACTAAAACCCAATAGTGTAATCTATCTGTATTTGTCAAACTTAAAATATTTTTCATTTAAAATTCAGTTTAAGCAAGTTAGTAAAAATAAACATATCAAAAGGAACTCTCACCCTGAATTTGAGTCTCTGTCTAATAGTAAGTATATACAACAAATAAGTTTACTTTGGCCTAATATGTAAAAAGAATAACTTTTTAAATGAACGATAGCTTCAGTTATTTATTTAATAATAGTAAAATAATTCAAAATTGAAATTTTAATTAATATTTCGTTTAACAATATTTTTTGACATTTATAAATTAAAAAAAATTAATTATAAAAGATGCATTTTTTCTGGGGTTCAGGGCTATTCTACGAATTCGTAAATATGCCCACTGTTATTTTTTCGTCGAACTACCTCAGTTTAAAAAAACGGTTTTTTTTATGCACAGTTTGATAATGTTAATGTAAAAAAATGGTGATATTTTTTAATAGGTCGCTTAATTACGTCTTTAAGATTACAATGACGCTTTCAGAATCATGTTTGGTTGAAAATTAACTCCTGTACAGAGGCTTAAAGTTCATAACTTTTGGAGCCTCCGTTATAAACAAATTTAATTGTGCGAAAACTATTGCACCTACAGCGCCTACTTTGGCACACTTTTAAAGTATGACAAAACTCTCAACTTGTCATAGGTTTTATAAAATTTTAACAATAAAATGCGATAGTTATAAACAAATTAAAAAATGGGCCCTTTTCTTTTTTTTTTGCAATAACTTTTTTGTTTATTAACCGATATTGAACAAGTCTCATTTTGTAGATAATTTTACTCCCTACAAGCTGTCTGTGAGTCACTTTTCGCTAAAATTGATGGTTTTCCCTGCAAAGTGAAAAAACTATTTTACTCACTTATTTGTTTAAATAGAAAAGTTAGTTAATAAAAGTTTTTGACTCACGAGACGAGAGATGTCTTGTATTATGTTCCTTTAGACAATTTTACAATAATCTCGCGGATAGGACTGTTTTCGAGTAAAAATTTAATTTGCTTGGCCTATTGGGAATTTGCCTTGGTCTCGGTCGCTCGGCCGATCAAAATCAAAAATTCAAAAGGGAGGTGAAAATTTTTGGTTGGAAAGCTATTTGGATCTGCTTTGGTAGCTTGCCTTTAATGCTTTCGTATGAAAAATCCGTGGTTTGGGTGGTTCGTTGGTAGATTCAAAACATGAGCGAAATCCGTTCCTATCCATCCCCTAGCGGCTAAATGAGGCAACTTAGGACAAAGTTTAGTTAAATCCACTTATTTTGATAGCAGAAAATTGCGTGCGGAATATAGTGACACCGCGTACAAACCAAGTTAAACGAGAAAATTTCAAGCGCGACACCCCGTACAAGAATTGAATATTAAGACTGAATGCGAATGTGAATCGGATTTAAGAGCATTATAAAAAATGAATTCGGCGGCATTGTGTTTCATTCCGGCCCCAGATATAAGAATTCGGGGTATAATGGTCGTGAATCCGCTATCCAGCGGCGGCAGAGATGTGCGAACGAAAACCTACAGATAGATTCCTTAATGTATATTATAATAGTACACATCCCAGTGGTATTCGGGACCCCTCCGTATCCGATAAAGACTCATAAATATCACATTAGTGGCTCACGGTGTTTCGACTGAGATGCGCAACGCCAGCATTAGTTGCTCGTTTGCCGCAGCTCTCTCCGCAAAAACCAACTGCGGCTGCTGGGAACGGTTATGTTCGTCCCTGGTTTGGCTCAAGATTATGTCCGCCCAGAGCGGTCGCTCCTTATTACACACTTACGTCATATTTATGTTCCTGTTGGTCCATAAAATTAACGCCGGTTCTTGTTTATGTCCGATGAATATTCCGCTCCGGCTCCCGTCGACGTGAATAAGTGTCGTATTGCTTTATATACGACATATAAAATATTATAATTGAGAGTTTTACAACTTGGTTACGTCCCTGTCTTATAGTAGCGGCTTGATATTAATGACAACTTTTTAAATAGCCCCTTTAATGGCCCACTCTCCTACTGTAATTAATTGCCAGGAATTCTGTTTAATTATTTAAATCATACCTACTTAGTATAATGTAAACATTTTGCAATTAATTTCAAAATAACGTGCTTGAAGTGATAAAGAATACTGGTATTAATATATATTATACTGCTATTAAAAGACTAATGTATTTTTTTAATGGAAGAAGTTTTATTGAATGTAAAAGTACAATTGTTTTCTTGATTTCGTTGCTTAGTGGTCAATAGTTGTTTCTAATAGTGTATATACGTAATTAGATCAGGGCGGATCTGTTTTGACGTGGATGTGAGAGGGGGCAAGCAAATTTTTGATGGATTACCTTCAGTACAACTCACATAATAAAAGTGTAGATCCCTAAATCTGGTCGAGGTCCAGAACATTTTCAAAATTGAAAAAATGGTTCAAAAATTAAAAAAAAATACCTTTACTTATATCTTGGAACCTATGCATTTTGGAAGAATATTGAAGAGGAAAAGTTTTGGAATTGAATTTTGCACAATATACTGAAAGTTAAAAATGTTTAAAATTTATTACCGATGTTGCAAAATAGCAATCATTGATGAAAAATGAGGGAAAATAATCAAGTTTTTGGATAACACAGCCACACACAAAAAAAGTTGGGTATACTTTTTATGCGACATATATTTTTCGTAGTAATTTGGCCTCCTGAACACGAATCTGGGGTCAGAATTGGCCCATCACGTCACAATTTTTTCCTAACCTCAAAAAACTTGTGAAAAATAGTGAAAATTGATGAAAATTTACTGGGAAAATTTGGAAAAAAATTTATTTCCACATCAAATAGTACATTTTTATGTAAAAGACTCTGCTGAATTCAAATCCACTGTCAGAATTGAGCTAGAACGTGTGGTTTTTTTTCTAACCTCAAAAAACCGAGCAGGAATCGCTATTTTCAAATTCTGAGCGGATTTTGACCAGATTTTGTATAAAGGGGTTTTTTGGGTCGCTGATTACGAATATGAATTCACATTGTAAAAATTCAAGATGGCTGATCCAATATGGCGGGTGTACTTTTTTGAAATCCACCGATTTCAGTAAAATTTGGCATCATAAGGATTGCTGGTTGATCTCACCTTCATTAATCACACATCTGGAGCCAGATTTTCATAAATCAAGGTAAAATTTGTAGGCAGAGTCATAATTTTAGGCCGAGTAGGCGGCATTTTTTCGGCAAAGTCACATTTTTAGATTGAAGGCATAAGCAGATGCAGTGATGTGCTGTGTGGCAGTAATGTGTCCTTTTCCTTGAACTTTAAAATTATTAAGAAATAAAAGCATCTAAATGCCATAGGAAAACTGCATAGTAGTTAAAAAAATCTGATTGGAAAACCATAAGCCCATGCACGACTAAATAAATGAAAGAATAAAGTAGAAACTTTTTTGTCTTGTCCCATGGAAACAAGCACATCACACTACACATCATTACATGTGTAGAGTCCTTAAGTCATTTTTTTAAGCGAAGTCACATTTTTAGACGGAGTGGAATCTTTTACCTTGATTTATGAAAATCTGGCTCCAGATGTGTGATTAATGAAGGTGAGATCAACCAGCAATCCTTATGATGCCAAATTTTACTGAAATCGGTGGATTTCAAAAAAGTACACCCGCCATATTGGATCAGCCATCTTGAATTTTTACAATGTGAATTCATATTCGTAATCAGCGACCCAAAAAACCCCTTTATACAAAATCTGGTCAAAATCCGCTCAGAATTTGAAAATAGCGATTCCTGCTCGGTTTTTTGAGGTTAGAAAAAAAACCACACGTTCTAGCTCAATTCTGACAGTGGATTTGAATTCAGCAGAGTCTTTTACATAAAAATGTACTATTTGATGTGGAAATAAATTTTTTTCCAAATTTTCCCAGTAAATTTTCATCAATTTTCACTATTTTTCACAAGTTTTTTGAGGTTAGGAAAAAATTGTGACGTGATGGGCCAATTCTGACCCCAGATTCGTGTTCAGGAGGCCAAATTACTACGAAAAATATATGTCGCATAAAAAGTATACCCAACTTTTTTTTTTAAATATTTTAATTGCTTCGAGGGTATTCTAATTTTGGTAAAAAAAAACTTTAGAGGATAATACATAAAACAACACACCAGATTTTATTAAAATAGATTAGATAGTTTTCTCAAAATAATTTTGTGAAAAAAAATTTCGAATCTTCAAAATGTTGCACAGCCTCAAATAAAACATCTAGATACTTGAAAATTTTTTCACATAGATAAGACCGCTGAACCTTTCAAATCGTTTTTGAAAAATTGAAATCTGTTGATTAGGACGCCCACAGTAAATTTTTAAAGTTAACACTTTACATGTTTCAATTTGCAATTTAGTTTTTTTTCAAAAATTATAATTTTAAAGGTCTTTCTTAAGTTTACCTGTATTTTAAAAAAATAATTTTCCGCTGATGTATCTATGTTGTCGTTAACTTGTGGATATGAATTTTTCCAGCTTAGAACTCGGGAAAACGAAGCCACTGGATCAAATTGGCCAAATTGTTTATAAATTAACGGTAAATGTCGATAAACTTTAACCACTTATATCTCGAGAACCAATAAACGGAATTTTTTGTTCATTTATGATTACTCTATTTCATGCTGAAGTAATGACAGTCAAACTTCTTACCCCCTGTATAAAACCAAAGCGATGGCTTAACAGAATTTCGTTACTGGTAATACAGGGTACTTTAAGCAATAAGCCTGTCGAGTTTTGGGTGGGCTTAAACTTTTCATAGCCCCCACTTATAATAACCGTCACCTAGTGAGACAGCGCGGGCCCCAACCACACATCGACTATGCATTTCTGCTTATTAAACGAACAGATTCGGATCTCGTGGGATCACGATAAAACGCAGGGATAACATCCAATTATAAGAAGCTATTTACTCGTGGTTTATCTTGTAAGCGCAGTAAGCTACCTGGGACTTAGGAGGGATGTTGATTTTTATTGAAATTTTGCAACAACTAATCTCGCCTCAGGCATTGTTAAATTGTAAAATAAATTTATGAGGGTGAATAAATGAGCAAAAGTTTAGGAGGAGGTTTCTCTACAACGAATCAGATTTGCGAATCCATTTTAAGTCCTTGAGCTCAGTTTAGAGGTTAGGAATGTTAATACAGGTACACTGTTTGGACTTCCCCGATCAACAGTTTCTTTATTCGCCCAAAATAAATGGGTCCGGATCGAGCCGCAAACAAAAAAACCAGGAGGAAAGCTCGCGGCTTTGAATCCGATATTCCTTTGTATTTTTGGGAAGTTAGGGGGAACGACTGTGTAATAACGGTTTATGAAGTGGCGGTGGGGCCTGGGAGGCGGCAATACCCGGGCTCTGAGGACTCTAAACTGCCGTTAGAACTTCAACTAGCAGTTTGGCTAAGTTGGGAAATTATTCAACTCGAACTACTTCACCGTTTATTTTGCTGAAAAGTGTCCCGAATTATGGATTAAGGCTGAATATCTGGCTGCTATAAATTAGTCTGAGCAATAATTTTTATAACTCAGTTTCAAGTGGAATATATTGCGGTCTGGAACGGCATTTCCAGGAAACAGTAGATAAATGAAAATCCCGGTAAATGAACCAGAAAAATGATTCAGTTTTATACAGTTTCATTGTATGGATCCAGCGATTTTTTAGTTCCATTGCGCTAGTTTATGTTTTGACGAATGAGGTGGCAATATCTAACATTTACTGTGTCATCTGATTTCCTTCCGACTCGAGCATAGTTACTTCTCTTTTACTTTTTTTCTGGCTCATATAGATTAATATGTCAAGGTCGACAATAGAGTTACCCTTATGAAATAATATCCTGTATGGAGGGTAATTTAAAAATAGTGTGATAATTGGCAATTCAAATTTTAATGAAACTTATTGATCGTGGCTCCAGCCCGATATAAATAAATATAATTTATTTGCACGAGGATCCGGATAGAGATAAATAAGATAAATACAACAAACCCTTCGGAACAAGAGCTGGATTTTGATTCGGAATGGAGTGCTTCGCACGAACTCGTCAAAACCATTCCGTTCCCAATGTTGACGTGAAATCGGAAGCTATAAATGTAACGTCAACTCGGAGCATTCAAGGGTACCGCAGATTTGTGGTCGAATGTCATGTTAGTCATTCACGTTAAGTTAATTTCTATTCCGAATTTTGCTGTGCGCAGAACTCTATTACATATTCCACGATCCGCAGGACAAATTCGTATAATTACCGTCATTATGTGTCTTTAGAATTTACATGGTCTTTAGTTCGGAAGTTGTGTAAAAACTCTCTAGATATGTGTACTGAAGTATTGATATTTTAGTATCAGAGTTTGCTTTGAGTTAGAATCAAGATAAAACTATAATAAATTAATAACATATTCTGATGAAAATTTTGGGCTATAATTCAATTCAGTTTATAAATTCCAGTACATAGACTTACTGAGACCAAATTACATAAAATATAGGAATAAAATACAGGGTGTTAGTGAACTTTTGTTAAATATTTTTGACACATGTCCGTTATATCAAAATGGGGTAAACACACGGATTTGTGTCGAGTAAAATGTAATTTTAAAATCTAACTTACCTCAACATTGCAAGGAGACTCCTTTTGAGAACTGCTGATTTTCATAGAAGATGTTCGATGTACCCACCATTTGCTTGCACACAAGCTTCAGCGCGACGTATCCAATTCGCTCGCACGCGTTGCAACATTGATCGTGGGGGGGGGGGCACGTCGTTCAGGATTCTTACATGGTACACTTGACAAGCTCTGTGGGCTTGTGGCCGATACAAGTTTGTGACATCAGTTAACTAACTTCATTAACTTCATTAACACCCTGTATATCTCATTTAGTTCTAATAAACCATTTATAACGAGCGTTCAAATAAAAACGTGGTCAAGTTGGTTATGAAAATTTGGACGTAGGGCGTAGCGTATAGCAAATGAACTTAAACGTCATCTGTCAAAGCGCTATATCGCCGCTATCAATTTGAATATTTTCGTTTTAAAAAGCGTTTAAAATGGTGTTTTCTCAAGAACAAAAAGTGTTTATCATAGAGTCCTACTTTAGAAATGGACGCAAGATTGATGGAATATGGAAGTATTCTATTGAGGAATGTTTCATAGAATTTCAAAACCAATTTCCCGGCGTTGTTGAGTACAAAATTTTTCAAAGTGCAGTTCAGCGTTGTGTTAATGTTTTTCGTGAAACGGGCAGTGTAACAAGAAAAGAAGGAAGCGGCCGACCTAAAAAGCGGACTGAAGAATTAAAAGAAAATGTCCAACAAATAATGGAAAATGCGCCAAGAACTTCTGTACGTGTTTTATCACAAATGGTGGGAGTATCAGTCAGTACCTGCCACACAGTGTTAAAAAAAGATTTGCGTTTGTTCTCCTATCGTTTAACTTGTCAGCAAGAACTTCATGAAGTTGATTTTCCGCGACGGTCTGTATTTTGTGAATGGTTTTTAAACAACTACGCTGAACTTCATAATATCACTTTTTTTTTCTGATGAAGCCTGGTTTCATTTAAGTGGTTACGTAAACTCACAGAATATGAGAATGTGGTCTTCTGAGAAACCAGATAACTTTTTTGACGAGGGCTCTCTACACGCTCAAAAAATTGGAGTTTGGTGTGCTCTCAATCGAAGGAGGATTTATGGACCTATGTTTTTTAATGGTACTCTTACTGCGCAAAGGTATAGATAAGAAATTATCGCTCCTTTTGTTAACCAGCTGGCAGAAAACGAAACTACAAACTTTTACTTTCAACAAGATAGCGCAAGGGCACATACGGCAGGCGAGACGATGAATATGTTGAGGGAAGTTTTCCAAAATCGACTAATAAGTCTCAATGCTGAACATGAATTTCCACCGAGGTCTTGTGATATTACGCCGTGCGATTTCTTTTTGTGGCCTTACCTTAAAAACACTATTTTTGAACTGCCTATTCCTGATTTAAACCATCTGCAGGCTCGACTTATAGACAAGATTCGAGAAATTAACAATACCCCGAGCATCTTAGAAAATGTCTTTAATTCTTTGAGGAACAGGTGTGAAAAGTGCTTGGAACAAGGAGGGGGACACTTTCAGCAGCTGCTTTAATTTATTGTTATAACAAGGAGGGGGTCACTTTCCGCAGCTCCTTTAATTGTTTGTTATTGTTATCACGATTATTCTTTAAAATAAAGTTATATAGTCATTAACGTTATTGAAACTGACAGCTGCTATACAGCTCGTTGAGAAATGAGGTTAAGTTGGTCGCTATAAGCTACTCCCTACGTCCAATGTGTCAGAGCCAACTTCGACCACGTTTTTATTTGAACGCTCGTTATAAACATTATTGGACCCAAAATGGTCCCCTGAGGTACGCCTCTCGTAACTATTATCGGGTTACTTCATATGCCTTTCATTATTACGATTCGTTTCCTTTCCAATAGAGAGTTTATAAACATTTTCAAACGTATACATTTGGTCCCAATTTTTTCTAATTTCAATAACAATAGTTCGTAGTAAAATTATTAAATCAATATTTCTTAATTGTTGTTTTAAATATCGTTGAGATATTTATGTTACTGATTCAGATGTTTACTTTCGAAAATGCGATGCTCACCGGGTTAGTTTTAATCGACGTTCTCAGGACACTGAGGTCCTTTTTAGAAAAACAAAGTGTGCCGTAAGCCTCATACTAGTTTCACCCTCAATAGAATTCAAATAGCAGAACGCAACGTAATTTCATGGACCAGGAATTTCATAGGACATGTGCCGGTTAACTACGTCATTTTCCAGACCGCGGCCACACAATAATTTGTAAATTTTATTATAATTACCGGACCATTATATAAATTATACCCCTAGGCTGCTATAGCCAAAATTTATGAAACATTCTGCGTTATGCGTACGGGAGCTGGATCTGCGCTTTCTGTGTCAAAACCAGGGTCGAATTTAGATGCATTTTTCTCCAAATAATTATACAGCGTCTTCATAAACGACCGAGTTCCACGTAGTCATAACCCATAATATCTCACCCATACTAGGTATGCAGATTTTGTATATTTAGGAATCGAGCTATAAAAACTGATTTGTCGAAGATACTGTTTCCATTAGTGTGATTTAAATGCCGAGCCGATCTGCTAACTCTTTCTTTCACGAATCTATTATTACATTGAGTCACATAATCTCCAGCCATTAGGTACGTTGTAAAGCTTCCGCTCCGTCTACGATTTCGAGGTAACTCAATAACGTTCCGCTGTGATGTTCCTTGGGAGATTTATTATTGTGTAGAATAAATCGTTAACAACTTACTGTAAATTGTATATCAGGTGAAAGATATTCTATTTCCGGTCCATTACCGAGCTCGCACCCACTTTCCCTGTGGAAAGATAAAGTCGATGTCCAAGAGGGTCTGTAATGGAGTATCTCATTTTGCACTCCGCTTCTCTGATAGTTCAGCGACGTTTAAGTCAACGCTGCTATATTGGGCAAGGTATAAATAATAAATAGATCCTGAACTGCCTCTTACTACAGCTCGTTGGACATAACTAGCGTCATTAAATTATTTGTAAAGAAAAGGGTGTGCCAAATAGGTCTTGGAGAACTGATAAATACAACTTCATCCACAGGATGTAATGTCGTTACAAATATAATAACAAGAACAAGCCACTTTAGTTTCATTCAAATGATACTGCATATTAAAGAAAGAGGATTATAAAGGGACTGTCCTTGGTTACAAAGTCATTTTTTTATTCTTAAACGCATGAAAGGAACCGCTAATTAACGAAGCCTAGCTCCTCAAACGTCAGTCAGTAAAAGTTTGTCTTATAAACGCTAATCAACATTTGCATCCTGCTTAGATCTCCTGGGTAGGTATAGTTACAAACATTGATCGGTTTTCTCAACTTTAACTATGGCATAGTAAACAACTTTACACTCCAAGGATTTAAAGGGTTTCTGCTTTACATAAATCAATAAACTGTGGTCGATACGTGTCTGCTTTTAGCAGGAACATTTATTAGTCTGTTACCACGTAGTTAAATTTTTAAATAAATAATACATTGCTAGTTTTAGCAAGACTGTATAAGTACAGTAAAATCATACCTATACAGGATGTTACAAATTCGCTTCTCACTACAGGGATCTCGGGAATGATAAGAGGTACGAAGTAGCTTAAATGGGGGTAAAGTTGCTCAATTAGGAGACCAACATTATGCCTCTAAAAAATCAAGGCTTAAATGATTAGTTAGAAAAATAATCATGTTAGCCTTGATTTTTTAGAGGCATAATGTTGGTCCCCTGATTACGCAACGCATTCAAGCTAGTTTATGGCAAGAGTAAGGCATTACACAAAAGTACGACTATACGTTTAAAATGTACAGAATGAGATCAGATACTACTACTAGTATCTGATCCCATAAAATGTTTTCCTACTGAGCATAAGGGCCCTAACAGTACACTTTATGTGCAGTGCATGCAATATGATGGCGATAATGGCTTACGTAATAAGTTTCAATGAAAATTTCTCAACTTTATCGTTAATAAGTAATGACCGTACCAGAGAATTTTTAAATATACATAATATCAAAATAATCGCCTCGCAGTAATTCCTGTGAGTAATTTCAGCCGCATTAAAGGAAAAATGGCCCGAGGTGCGCCACACGCGAATTCGATTCATTTGCTAATTTGCTCGTTGAAAGCCTTCCATTAATTTACTCAATAGGCGTATAACTATCGCTGAACAGTGAGTTTGAGAATATTTACGCATTGTTTGCTTACTTTTGCCAACATTTATGTCTTTATTTAAACAATAAATCGTTAAAGAATAACGTAGCGAAATGATAAGTCACATTATCCATATTATAAAACCTCACAACCGACGCGTCAAAAACCAGTGACGTTACTATCACTAGCTCCGTCAATCTCTAATCCTTCAGCAGTTCCAAAAATGTTTCTTCGTATAAACGTGATGTCAGTAATATTTTGCCAATTTGCACTCAAATATTCTCTCCAAATTTTTAAATATTTCAAGCTCATTTCTTCATTTGCAACTCAGTTTACTTTGCCGAGCAACATACTTGTCAACACTGCCGTGACATAGGTGGTAATGGCTGATTCAAAACAAGAGCAACGTTGCCAGTGGTTACCTTTCGTCTTGCACGTTATGAACAACCCTGATTTAATGACATAATCCACAACAGAAGGTATTACAAACGATGAGCTACCCCGTACACAAGATTTCGCCAAATCGGCCCCGTTGGAATACGTCGTCAAAGTAAGTACGTCACTACAAGTGTCTGCGCATATATTTTACACTATTACATCTACAAGGACATTAAGTTGAATGTTATCAGTAGGAAACACCAATGCGTCAAACTAACTTTAAAGCAGGATGCATGTACCAACTATATATCATCCTGACGTCTCCCCTTAAAATGCATCGTAATAAATTATTGCTGAGTCACATAAGTAGAGCTTTGTTTAGTGGCTGTTAATATGCCCGGACAAGTGTTCCGAGATGTCGTGGAAGATTTGCGAGACGTTCTAAGCCACAGCTTTGATATAATTACAATAAATGAAAGATGATGACAGTTTGAAAATATTTTAATTGCAATTGGGTGTGTTTTTTGTATTCTAACTATCTAATATTACGCCTGTGACTTACTAATCAATGGTAATTAGTAGGCTTAGTGCGGCGCAGAGTTTAACAGGACCGTAGTCAAATTATGAATGAAAATATTAATATGTTTATAGGAAATATGTCGTAACATGGTACTATTACCAAAGAGCCTAAGAGGCTAAGTAGAGGATAAAATACCTAAATAAATTTAAATGACTCTACTTACCCGATAAACCATAATGTTGAGACAAGGCTTCCATGGCATATTGGAAGGAGTTAGAACGTATTACTACGTGCTTTTCTAAGTTGTCTTTAGTGAAACGGCAACGTTTATCACTTAATATTAACTTGTGTAGGAAAAATGACCCTTTAACGTCTACTGTTGAAGAGTCAGTATGAGAAATAATTGAGGCATGAACTATACAAGGTGTTAACGAAATAAGTAAAATTGAAGAGTATGTAAAACATGCCAAAATATGATAAAAAGTGCCTTGGAAGGGTAACTCAGGAAACTGTTTTTATTGCATAACTTCAAAACGGTCCAATATTAAATCGCGAAATTTTGGGGTTGGATTACTATTTATATGGAGACGTAAAAAAGAATGGTATCGACGCGACACCAACTACTACAAGGTTCCGTAAATAACTGAACAGTTCAAAACGCGAGTCAGCTGTGAAGGCCACCGATCCTCGCGCCGGCTCTGTTAGACTCTACACGTGCACTAAGCCTAGTAATTAGTTGACAAATTGAGAGAGAATATAGAACCATATTAAATATGTATCCTTGACATTCCAACTCGTTTTGTACTAGTTTAGTTTAGTAACTCGGCTAGCAAGTACGAACGCATTAGATAAAATTGCGATGCCAAAGTGTAACAATGGCAACCTTTACTCCTGAAGGATACATAGGTAAATATACGAAAATTTTACTCGTTAGTAATGATTTCTAGTCAGTAAAAGTTACTTTAGATGATGTTCGTTTCGACATTATACCAGTCGTGGATATTGTAGGTGCTAATTATTGTGTACTAGCAATTGTGATGCTGAAAGCTGTCTAGAACCACAAAATCATACGAAATAAGAACAATATTGCGAAAAATTTCAGTAAAACTGACTTTTCATGCGTTTTATTTCTGCCGGGCGTCACCCTGTTTGCCTCGTCAAACTTTTTCGGAATGTTCCATTGGATTCAAAGGTTGTACGATCCTGCATGCGCTTTCCGGATACATTTAGTTCGACAAAAACGAACAAAAAGCTGGGAGCGCACCACATATAAACTGTTAATTCGATTACTTTTGTGAAAATATACAGTTTTACAATTTCAATTTTGTCTCATTTATATGCAAAGTGACCGCTGGGATGTTAGGGTTCCCTTTATGCTCCTCTAGTTTCACTAGTCTTTTGTGTATTTTATGCGGTCTCCTCTGGTAGCATGTTGTAAAACGTAAAGTTTCCCAAACTAAATTCGGCCGAAATGAAATTTGGTGAAATATACGGAATATGAAAGAATCCAAAAACACACTTTTATTTGTGGCGTGTCTCTACAGTTTGTAGCTAAAGAAAGATTTACGTAAGGCCGTTTGTGTTAATAAAATAAAATATTTTGACATTGTAAGTTTGCCAGTACGTTTTATATTTTATATATTATCGATTTTAGAAAAGTTTTTTTCGTTACAATAGTTTTCCTCATTTATTTCACCCTATTTCGTTGGTATAGCGGCATTGTACGTTTCATCAAGCCCCATTTTATCAAAGCCTTTTAGGGAAAGGCAGGGTAGAATTCCTGTTGCATTGTAGAAATGTTTATTGAATAGAAGTGAGGATGTTTTCAATTCCGAATTTTTTATTCTATTCCTGGTACATATACATATGGGGGGCTCGTCTTGTAATCCCTTAAATAATGTAATCTATGGCAAGTAAGAGGGTGGAAGACAGGAACAGGGGCTGATAAGCAAGCTCAACTAAACATTGAGCTGCTGATGAATGGGGAGCTGGGCAAGCTTTTGCTATAAGCCCCGCTCGCACACTTTGTCACCTCCTGCTTTATGTCTTTGATGGATGACTCTACATTGAGCACAGCTGTTTCTTTAACACCTCTATTAATGTCATTTTTATCGTATATTCATCAAATGTCGCCTTAAATTTTTCATCGGCCTGAAAACCGACGAGGCATGCTATCAACTGGTTATAAAATATTGGGCGGGAATATTACCAGGCTATACCGGACGGTTTTTCTCTTTCTCTTTTGACTGATTGTTATGGGACACGATTTCCCATTTTTGATCCATTTTCCTTTCTCTGAGGATGACACAGGCCTAGATCACTGGTCTACTGTTATGAAAATTCCTCTTTAATTATTTGTTCCTATTAAATATAATTAATAGATATGATGAAAGATGCTGACAAAAACTTTTTCGTTAATTAATTAATAATACTATTGGTTCAGTGTTGGTCGTTGAAAAATTTTTTAGATGGCGTTTATTAGTAAACATTAATAGATAGTAATATGTTATTAGATATTCACAGACGTAGCGACATTTTGAGAGATTTGATACCATTGGTTGTTATGAACTTCGCTTTTCTGGTATATCTCTGGCCAGTCTGTCATTTTGGCATATGTTAGTGACGCACCACCTTATTTCATATTAGTTTTTTGTTAATGATTAGATGTAGCGGCTAGAGAATAAGACAAGCTCTTATTTATTTGATTCTGATAACTTTTATTCCATTTGACTATTTCTTTTTTGACATGCTTTGCCTTTTTACTGCCTTTCTTTTGGAGTTATCGAGTCTTTTTTCTATCGTACACCACTGCTTTGAAACAAATTTTTTCACCGAACTCAAAAAAGTTATGAATTTTTGAAAAAATAGCTTTTTTTTTCGGGACGTTTATTTTCAATTTTCGAAAAAAAACGAAAATTTCTTGATTACCATTTTTGATTTTTTATTTATAAAAAACAGACATTTTTTATAAATCGTCAAATTTTTTCACAGTGGTGTTTCTTAGTTTTCTATTTTTTTACTGATTGAAAAACTTTTTTTCCAAATTCAGCTTATTTCATATAACACCATTTTGAAAATTTTTTAAAATGTATATAGAATCCCATAATTGAAAAAATGTATTCTATGCACTGATTGATGACAATTTCAAAAAGTCGAAAGAGGATGGTTTCAAAGTGGTTTATTTGAGTTCAAATGCGTTGCATGTTTTTTTTAAAGCCCACTGTTCGTCCAAAAATGGACCAAATATGTAACAACTTTTTTCTTCATTTTCTTTGTTTTTGGATCTAGTTTACGAAAACAAATACAAAAAATTATTCAGAACAAACTTCTATTTTTTTCTTAACTTTTTCAAAAAAAAATCGAAATTTTGTTCATGTTTACCACTTTCAATTATTTCTTTCATATATATATTTTTTTCAATTTTGGTATTCTATATAAATTTTCAAAAATTTTCAAAATGGTTATGTAAAATAAGCTAAATTTGGAAAAAAAAATTTAATCAATTAAAAAAATAGAAAACGAAAATCACCACTGAAAAAATTTGAGGATTTATAAAAAATGTTTTTTATAAGAAAAAAAAAAATCAAAAATGGTAAATCATCGAGAAATTTTCGTTTTCCATTCGAAAATTGAAAAAAAAAACATTGAAGATAGGTTCAGATAATTTTGATCTATTTTTTTTCAAAAAGTACATTTAAAAACAAAAATTTGAAAAAAAAACGTCCCGATAACTCAATTTTTGAAAAAGTTATGGTTATATTAAAAAAAGTTATTTTTTTCAAAAATTCATAACTTTTTTTTGAGAGGTTTTCAATGGGGTAAAAAACAATAAAAAAGTTTCAGCCAAATCGAAAGGGGTCAGGAATAAAAGTGGTCGATTTGGCGTGGGATGCCCCTAATAAACCTCGATCAAGCTGACGTTCGATCGCACCTATTGATGACTTCGCCCAAGTGGATGTTCGTATTTTAGCATTTATCTCCACTTTCTGTCTTTTCTTGGTCGATTTCTGCGCGTCATCGGAAGTTCTATTGTACAGCTTTCTTGAATTTTGAGCTGGTCGAATGGAAAATTCAAAACATCAGTGAAAATTTTGGTCATACTCGGCAATCTCCGACTGCTTCTGCTGACAGCGTCGAGCTTTGCAAACGTCGACTGTCTTAACTTGGTGTGCTTGTGGCGGTTTTCTTCTCCATTAATGGGATCCAAAACTTAGGTGAAAATTTCGATTCTCGACCAACGCTGTATGGGGTGGTTTAGATGATGGACTTAAAATCCCTGAACATCGAGTGCTCTGTCTGATCACTTACGATCGTACCAACCCCGCGCCCAGCGCTCATGATTTAATATTTTTTACAATGTAAGATATATTTTTTATATCTAGAGTTGCACTGCCGATTCCTTAAATATGTATGACCAATGATGAAAATCTTAAGTATCTATCTCTCTAAGTTTCTAAGTCTTAAGTATTAAGTTTCTTAAGTCGCCGTTTCGTACCGGCAAGCGCAAAAACGTCATTAGCGCCATCTATTTCGCTGATCCAAGTCGTAGGCCGCCGTGATCAATCGATTATTTCACATCTCACATACTGTAACTATTTTTTGTCTGGATCTGTGAATTTGACGAATGGTTTCAATAACTTTCCCGGGCCGCAACGTCTATTGGATCCCGGGGCAAAAACTGCCGTATCGCGGAATACATTTCTCTTGTCATGTCTCTTGACTTTCTTGTAATAATTTATTTTCTTATTCTGCCCTGCCCCGTCGCTGTTTTTGTTTTTACCGGCGGATGTGTTTTGCTCTGTTATACATACACACTACCGCATTATGGAAGTTTATATATTATTACAGTATGGGGAATATAATTTACTTTATTACTTTTCTCCGCCTGAACGGAGAAGTGCAGTAAAGTCTGCCGAGCTGAAATATACGCCAACAGTTCACCGATAAAGTTCTGGAACGTCTCCCGTTTTGATATAAGCACATATTTTTTTATAATAATATAAATAACAGTTGAAAATNGAACCGTTTTTATTAGTTCGCAAGTTTCAATCTCCCAAATACGACTAGCAATTTTCTTACAAAGTTTTTTCTTATTTTCATTGGATTTTTCTTATTTCATTTAATGCACCGGCAAAATTTGAAAGCAATTCACGGCACGTTTGATTTTTCGTTTGGGAAACGGTGCAATTCATCGATATCGATTGAAACTACCTTTTCTGTGCCTTATAACGTGCTCTTTCATAAAAATATATTTTACAGAAAATTTCCTTTTATTTTGCATATGCGTTGGAAATAAATATATAAAATAAATAAAATAAATATAATCTTTCAATACCCTATATTTCTAACACCCCCACCATCCCCAATATTTTATGGCAAAAGGGAGGAATACAAAAATTGGAGTAATAAAATTTCTGCATAAAATATCATAAAGCATTGATGAAAAACAAACAGCTTTGGTCAACAAAGTAACTAATACAAGCGTAAGAACGCAACCACCAACTTTGCGGCGAATCTAAGGGGGAAACGAGCTTTAAAAACGGCAACGGAGGATGTAGTAGATAAATTTAGAGCATAAAAAAGTCGTTATAGGCAAACAGGAGATCGTCCAATATTAGGTACCTCGGTTAAATCTGTTTTCAATAGAATATGCTCTGTATAAAAGCCGGCACATGAAGTTTTTGCTTGATTATCGACTTCACGTCATAAATTAATTGAAATAAAAATAAAAGCGGTTTGAAGGGAAGCAATACGGTGTTGTGGTGTTCTATTTTCTGAAAACCATGCATAGTGATACTGCATTTTCCTAACGATACCGTTATAAAACGTTATCTACAAAAAAACACAAAGAACGGTGTTTATGTTTCTCCAACTCCAGCTATTTGGAGGGGCATTTTAATCACTTTAAGTCTAGTTGCCATTTTTGCAAGACGATGTTTCGAGTGATTGCTTCCGGTGCCCTGGGGCATTGCCAGCCAAACTGAATTAGCTTTATTGAAGTTTCGTCGGCGCTGATCACATTAGGTCCGCTAGATTGCTGATCTATTTATCCGAGATACACAGGCGTGTACGTGTGCTAGAATTAAAAATACTCGTTACCGCTTCACTGGGAATTGTATTGTTCTTCCACTTGGCAACGATATTGTAAAATGCACCTATTTGTCTCGCTGCTTTGAGTGGGTTGTGGAATGGTCGGAAAGGTCGGCTTGAAATCGTCCTATTATTTTTTCTGACATTATTTAGTCGTAAATATATTAAATTAATAAACGCAAATAAAACTAATAAAATTCTCGATTCCCTCGACGAAATTGAATCGGGAAACGTTCTGTATAACATCGCGATGCCGCTGCAGCGTTTCGCTGACATTCGCCGTAAGTTAACCACATATCAGCACGCTCATAATTGTAACGTTTATCTACCAATTTATAGTAAGGCTCGGCCTTAAGGAGATGTAATTCTTTTAATTGTAATCATATCGATTATCTAAAGTTTTAGTAAGGTTTATTTTTATACTTCCATTTTCAATAACACCCTGTATTTACCACCGCTATCAATCATCGTAAGTATTAAGACCCAGACAAATGCAATTAATTTGACAAGCTCTTACTTTTACCCATTTGATAAAGCCGTGATGATTATGACAGATGTCTAGCCCTAACTGTAAGGACATTATCTCAAACACGTGTTTGTTAAACTTGGCAGGTCAGGATGGATCATCTAATGGGGTTGCGAGGGTCCTTCAGCGTTGTTTAGTACCTGTATCGATTTTCCGAGTTCCCGTAAATAATATTGTAAACAGCAGAAGGACCGAATTTTCCCGAGACTGATTTAAAATTGTATCATTGGCGTGTATGCATAGAAACCAGAAAAAGCTTTTAACTGGATTTGTTTAAGTAAATACCAGGTTTCATGTCATAACACTTCAAACGTTTACTATAAACAGCATTTACTTGATTTTCCAGTAAAAATACTTTGAATTAGAATATTCGCTTTAATATGTTTTCTCGTCCATTTATTCTGATTACAATAACTCAGTAAATTAAGTATTATATTTCGAAGAACACACCAATCTGTACAAAGTTTTAACATTGAGAGATGTAGACAATTAACAAAAAAGAAGCCAAATTAAAACACAATAATTAACATACAGAGGTATACTGTAGCACTAAGATTAAGAGAGAATTTTAGTTTTCAATCTGATTTGACACAGAATAGATGTGATGTCTGAATAAGTGAATAAACAATATCTTTTAATTATTAAAGTGTTTTAGTTCCACCCATAATCCCAACAGCAACGAAAATATAAAGAATTATTATTATATTATTCACTTCATTTCAGCAAACTAAATGAAAAAATTACAGAATACGTAAATTTTGCTTAGAAATTATACCTCAACTTTTTCCTTAATATTTATTGACATGTTTGTTTCGTATCTGATGCGAGCATGAAGAACACTGAATAAAATTATATATTCTCCCTTGCTTGCTTAGAAGTCGCCTCTGTCTCAAAGAAACTTCTTGTCGATGAGACGGAGCACCGCTTTTCTGAAAAAAGATTGCAATCTGCTAAAACAAATTTGCATAAGACGGAGAGCCGGTGTCATATGCATATCAAAACAGTGATGAATAGTCGTCGTTGAAACAATAATAGCGCGGCTTTCAGCCGAAATCCCTGGCAGGCTAGCTCATAAAGAGCTTTAAGAGCTTTTACTAACTGCCGCACTTCATTAATTGTTGTGAAATTATTCATATCTCTAATCTGTGGACTGATGGTATCTCTGTTTACTCAACACTACCCCACGAGCCCCCGAAGCATCGCCGGTCCACAATGAAACGTCATTAGATAGTTGCCAGCTTGCTGCCATCTCCGGTAAATAACGTGGTTAGACGTCGCTGAATTCTTCGTGTAATACCCAAAATTTCTAATTGTATGGGGCTTCTCTTAATGTACCGAGAGAAATAGAGACTAAACGAAAAAGCGATTCAGAGCAAATAGCGGTTTTGGGTGGCACGAAAAAACTGTATATGAATATTCTTTAAATCCGTCATATAACATAAATTAGATGTAAAAGTGATGTACAGCACGAAGGCAACTATGTCTATTTGATATTTAATCTCTTGTATCGGTGGAATATTCAGTTTCGTCGACACTATTCGATTGATCGAATATGCAAATCCAGATGTAATTCTATTTTAATATAATAAGGAATGTTTAGCTCTAACTGAATCCAGAATCTACCATTTCAAAGGTGATTGCATGCTTCTGTGTTAGTACGAATTGCCTTTACAAATGCTTTATAATAACAGATATTTGATTCCGACTTTAGTTGCCAGAATAATATACATAACATACTGTGATTGAAAGTAATAGTTTATTGTAAAAGTGTCTTATTTGATAGAGACACGAACTCAGTACAAAATTTTATCTACACTCAACAAAACAGCAAGGAAGCATGTTAAATATTTAATATATACATAATAGTACAAATAAGCCATTATAAGTAGAGCTGTCATAATTTGCCGCGCACCAAAGGCGGTTCACAATATAAAATAAAGTAAACAATGATTACTTGCCATTGTATTATTGTGAAACAAGTAAATTGTTTTACGCATCGTGCAATCGATTCCACGATCTGGACGGTATCCATTATAGATCGCATCATCAGGTATGTTGCTACCCTTGTTTCAGCGAAACTTATTCGTGGGTTCGACATCTACTGATATAATAATTGCATAATAGTGAAAAAATTGGAAAAATTCCATTTTTTTCTCTTTTTTTCAACACAGTTCAAAAACTATTAATTTTAGAGAAAAATTGAAGAGGAACAAAATATTCGTAATTAAATTTTACACTAGATATACCTATCAAATAAAAAAATACAACATAATTATTACAAATATAGCAAAAACAACAAAAAAAAGTGAAAAAAATACAATATTTTTGTGATTTTTTAAAAGTACTTATATTATAGGTAAGATCTTCATACTTGGTCAAAAAAATCTTTTTGATATAATAAAACGTCACCAATTTTCGTTAAAATCGGTCCGATAGTTTTCAAGTAATAATTTTGCAATACAGATTTAAAAAAAATGAAATTTTTGCGAATTTAACTGGCTCTAAATTAAGACTTTTAGATACTTGAAAATTTTATCACATAAAAAGAGCACTCAAACTTTAAAATCAGAATCCAGAAAGCTCGAAAGCTCGGCTACTCCGGCCGTCTCGAAATTGATACCGCTCGTTCAAAATAGCGGCGCGCTTGAAAATTTTGATTATCTTGGCTTCTAGTGGTCCGATTTTGAAGTTTCGCGAGCTGAAAAGTCGAAATATTGCATTTTCAAATGCGAATTATTGTTAATTATCTACCTATTAACGTATTGATAATTACTACCTTTTAATTTGCTTTATTTTTTCTCGTATTTTTCTTTATTCTATTAATGAATATTACTCAAGTAATATTAGTTTTTATCCGTACAATGTATTCAATTTGTTTAAACATTCAAAAATTGTTCAAACAATAATTATTTAAATACATTTTTCAAATCAAATTATCTTAGAAAAAAAAGCATTATACTACATTTTTATTTGGACATCGCAGGTGCATTATAGGAAATATAAATATACTAAAATTGCTCTTAACTAATTAATTTATCTGAAACTATAAACGTAAGAATATTTTTTGTATCGAAATAATAAAACATCTAATTATTTTTGTAGTGTGGTGGTTCTCCCTGTACTTCACTGCATAATTATCCGCATAGACTCCACGTATTAAGATCTAAAGTATTCGCTAAATATGCGGCTTTATTTAATATCTTTCGCGACATACTCGAGATAGAGCTAATGTATTGAAAGCTGCTTTCAGCCTAACAGAGTCACGAAAGCCGTTTTATGGCTACATTATTAATAATGCAATTTACTCTTTCTCAGAAGGTTACCGTATTTGCAAACATATATTTTATTAATCAACCTTTCAATATTCCATAGCCTGAGTCTTGTTGACGTAGGTACTCAACGTTCAACAATTCGTTCAACTGAAAAAAAAAAAAATGAATAGAGCAATTTGTGTTTGCAAAATCAGTTCGGATACTAATAAGGACATAAACGACATTTCAGGTATAACTACGTATTTAGTCAAATCAAAATATTCCTCATTACATAGCAACAGACTTGCATTTACGCATTTGCATATTCTATCAATGGGTAGGGTATATAATGTTTACTGAATCGAGCGTTCAAGCAACTAAATGCATTTCACCAGGTAATTATGCTTTGTAGGTCACTTGAATATTTCAAACGGCATGACAAGTCTGACGTTAACTGCCTAATTGTGAGACATACAGCAAGGCGTTTTGTAAATGCGTTGAAAATTTCAGTGGATGGTAATGCACCAAAAAATTCTAATGCGAAGATGTAGTGTTAGTCATTTTGATGCCAATAATAGTCGATAAAACACACTCTTAGTCAAAATACGTCGGAAAAGATATGTCCGATCTTTGGGCTTGAACTTTTTTGTGTGCCTATATCGGACCGCTATGACAATTATAGAACATGCACAATAATTTATCTTAATATGATAAACTCTACACGAATCAAGCTGATACAGTTAACGAAAAGTAATACCGAACATTTTATATCTTTACATTGCTTTCTTTCTCAAAGAATTGTACTTTAACGAAGTACCATCGTATTCAGTTTAAAATTTAATATTCCAATTCAAAAGGAATATTGTATTGTCAATTACTGAAGGCACAATTCTGAGATAGGTTTGAAACCTCAAGAAACCCTTTCTCAGCTTTATTAATTCATGATTCAAGAATACAACGAAAGTGTAACGTTATCGGCTACGATAGCGGGTCTGAAATAAATGTATGAAAAATGAATAGACAGAGATCAAAGAATAAGTAACTAAATAATTAAGTGTCTAAATTATGTTGTTTGTACAAAACTGTTTGAACGTAAGCTTTGTATATAGAAATTGTAACTACCTACATACCTACTTACCTTCCTATAATATTTTGAAAGAAACCGTGTTCTGCCGCATGCCTCAGCTTACACTACTGACCAATTTCACTGAAGCATTTTTAACCTCACTTTTCACTTGCAGCCATACCGAGCAACATCCCGTTCTGATAAGGATAAATGTAAACCGGGTGCAAAGTAAATCCTGGGAATGAGGTGAACAAATTTCAGTTTAGCGCACAGATAATTCTGACATGGAATTTCAGACGATGCGCTATCACAGGCTGCATAGTCCCATTTATTGCCTTAATAAATTTAAGTGCACTACCAGACTTAATATGCTAAAGCAGGCGTGTGCCCAAATAGGTTCGCAATTGCGGCGCAACACAGTGCAAGCGTCGCTTAAGATAGGTTTAATTTGGGCGCATTGTTCACCTAATTTATTCAGTGTCGGTGGATTATGATCCTTCATCCTACGATCTGTCATAATTACGTATATCAACCGCTATCTTGCGAGTGGCCTGCCCGCTAATGAACTGATTAATACACGGGGTCTGGTCAAAAAGGATGTAGAAATTATTTTACTGAACTTTTCTTTGAATAAATGAACTTTAATTTACAAAAAAAAACACGAACATAGAACTTTTTCGTATACGACTTTTCTATTACAAAGTTCATCAGGAAGCTGTAGTTTAATTTTTATAGATTATACACGCCACACCCTGTATTGCTGATGTAATTTTAGAATGGACAACAAAATACTTTCCTCCTTCATAATACTATACTCTATCATTTTGCCAAAATTTTATAGAAATTTGGACCTTTCCATAGTCCTAAGCCATCCCCTACACCGACGGAACAAGTGTCACAGTTGGGGCCCATTGTTGCCTTATTCTCGCAACTTGTTTTAATATTGTTGTCGAGTTTGAGTACTAATTAAGCCACTTTTAAAGTTTTAACGACGATTCCAATCTCGTGCTGAAATAACAACTCCCTCGTTCAGTATATAAATAGTCCCAGCTTGAGTTAATATTAGCATTAATATCACTCTTTATAAATATTGCTCTTAAATTAATTGTTTCCCGTGGCATAAATTATATAACCTTAGACTAAAGGAATATAACTCAGCAAATTAGCAAAATCTCCGCTAGAATGGTACAGCTGAAATTGTAATGAGTGGAACTAGAACCCAACTCAATATATTCCGGGGACTTTGATGACTTTACTAAACACCAACTCAAACTTCTTTGAAGTAATTACTGGAAATTAACGTATGGAATGGCATATTAAGACAATTACTTTTGCATTCCGAAACATACCGAATGAGACAGAATTGTCTCATAAACAAGATTGTTTCTCATAAAGAGAAATATACACGTATGAAATAATAAAAATAATAAAATTAATTTATAAAAGCTGTTGGAAATGATAGTGTAGTTCTTTTTCTACATACATGGGAAAGGAAGCTGAAGAAATCAAAGTTTGTTTGTAAAATTTCTTAACAGTAATCCTACAAAACAACCTGTTATAAGGAAAATGGAAAAGTAACTGTAAAAGTAGTTGTATTTATGTAAGAAAAATTGGCTTAGAGGTGTTTAGTTGTCAGAAATGGCTGTACAGGTGCTAAAGACTGAGTAATTTATACGTCTGAAAAATACCTACATAATAAGATGTTTAGAAATAATGTTTTTACGAAAACCCCCAAAATGTTGCTAATTTTTTGTTCAAAACTCTTTTTCTGTTCTTAACCAAACTGACTTTTCTCTTAATGTTAACAGGAGTACTCTACATGTAGCCTATATACATCGCAAAAGCTTTGAATTTCACATAGTTGTATCTGATTTAAAGGGACTGAAGAATGTTCAGCTTGCTGGTTCATCTTTTTCACCGTTAAATGTCTTCCATATTCATTTAACCAACAGAAGACAATTCGTGGAGTATTATGATTACAGCTCGGGACTCGGTCGGATGATCATAGTCGTCCGTCGGCCTTTCGCTACGGCACACCGTACGAAACGAAATTTATTTTTATCCACAATCACCTTATAATCGGACTTTTATCCACACATATGAACCGTCTAAAGTTGTACTTTATAAACTGAATAAAGTAACTTTATTTCACTGTAGAATAATGAAAAAATAATGAACCTATAATAAATCAAATTTAATTTATTTACTTATTAACATTAACATTTACATTTATAATAGACATTTAATTTTTTGTTTTATCACATTTAACTTCCTTTCCGTTAATAACAACCATTGTAGCATTGTTGCCATCATTTTCGAAACGCATAAGATGTAGAAGAATAAGGATAGTGCAAAAGAAACGTAACGGGACAATTAAAGTGGAGTAATTGTAAAGGAAAGTGAGGGAATGCGCATTCTTTTTAGTTGTAATGGCCATGGGACTCGTCGCGGACATAGTAACGACCCCAATTTTCCGGCTCGTTGTGTAACAAAGTGATGACGACCTCGCATCGAACCGAACCACTTGACTCGCCGAAGAGAAAATCTTAACTGCAGCATAAATACCTTTCCATTACAGTTACTGCTACCCGTAACTCTACAGATAAACTATTATTTCACCTTTCCTACCGACAAAGCACCTTGTACTGCACTCAAGTTTATTTATGTGTCTGTAGTTCTTGCCGTGGCAAAGGGTTAATGGGAAAATATGTCCGCTAATATGAGGGAAACGTGCATTCGCTCATATGCTGGTTTTTCCAGGAGCAAATGTTGAGCTTTTTTGAGGTAATGCTACTTTAATACTTCAGAATACATAATCATAATATCATTTGTGAAATAAGGTATAATAATTCATTATGAAACATCCATAAATTGTTGTTATTAGGACTAGTAGAAAGAAGCATAATTATTATACCTGTGTAAAACAGCAACTGTTACATTCCTGCATTATTAAAGAGAGTGTTTCGCCGATCCACAACAATAAAATTTTCCTCGAAACTATTACTCTCCGTCCAATATTTTAAATTAAAAATTAACTGCACCGCTAGGTTTTAATTACGGGCTTGGAACGGGAAAAGATGGGCATGCAAAACGTAATTGTCGTTTGGCTTGATTATAAGCCACATGTAATTCGTGCGGCGTTCCTTACATTATGCAGGAATATAATGATGGATTTATTGATTTCCTTCCGAGAATACGAAAGCGTTCGGAACGCTAAGAAACAATGCGGCAAAAGAGTCACGGGGGTGTACAGGGTGTACCTTTCTCGACACGTTTAAGACCCGGTTGTATGAAAGTTAGTTTGCCGTTCATCATAAGTTAACTACGGTTCAATTCGCACACGTGTTCATGGTCATAGAATTCATACTGTTTTAAAATTGAACAGAGACTTTCTTTCCAAATTAGCAGGCCAGTTTTGAACTAATTTGAAAATTTATGCTCATATGAACTGGCGCCCAACTAAGAAGAAAAGAAATCTGCTTAAATCATTGACTAGATAAAAAAATAATAATTAACAGCCTTTCTCACAACCTCACCTTGAGGTAAGATTTCTCATGGTCACAAAATTCATATTGTTTTAAAATTGAACAGAGACTTTTTTCCAAATTAGCGGACCAGTTTTGAATTAAATTGAGAACATATGCTCATATGAGCTGGCGCCCAACTAAGAAGAAAATAAGTTTGCTTAAATCATTGACTAGATAAAAAAAATAATAATAAACAGCCTTTCTCAGAACCTCTCCTTGAGGTAAGATTTCTCTTGGTCACAAAATTCATACTGTTTTAAAATTGAACAGAGACTTTCTTTTCAAATTAGCCGGCCAGTTTTGAACTAAATTGAGAACATATGCTCATATGAGCTGGCGCCCAACTAAAAAGAAAATAAGTTTGCTAATCATTGACTAGATAAAAAAATAATAATAAACAGCCTTTCTCAGAACCTCTCCTTGAGGTAAGATTTCTCATGGTCACAAAATTCATACTGTTTTAAAATTGAACAGACTTTCTTTCCAAATTAGCAGGCCACTTTTGAACTAAATTGAAAACATATGCTCATATGAGCTGGCGCCCAACTAAGAAGAAGAGAAGTCTGCTTAAATCATTGACTAGATAAAAAAATAATAATAAACAGCATTCCTCAGAACTTCACCTTGAGGTAAGATTTCTAATGGTCACAAAATTCATACTGTTTTAAAATTGAACATAGACTTTCTTTCCAAATTAGCGGGCTAGTTTTGAACTAATTTGAAAGCATATGCTCATATGAGCTGGCGCCCAACTACGATGAAAAGAAGTCTGCTTAAATCATTGACTAGATAAAAATAATAATAATACACAGCCTTTCTCAGAACCTCTCCTTGAGGTAAGATTTCTCATGGTCACAAAATTCATACTGTTTTAAAATTGAACAGAGACTTTCTTTCCAAATTAGCAGACCAGTTTTGACCTAAATTGAGAACATATTCTCATATGAGGTGGCGCCCAACTAAGAAGAAATGAAGTCTGCTGGGTAGAAGAAGAAGAAGAGCTTAAGCCAATTAAGGTAAGAAATGAAAACATACCTCAAAATTATAACACAGTCACAATGAACGGAAAATATCTGACGGCATTGGCAATATCGGCGCCAACGTCGCCTGTGCCAGGCAAATTACGTTCTTACGTCGGAGAATCTGTTTCGAAGACGCTATTATTGCGAAATCATAAAGCTAATTTACGAGCCGGCAATGAATCGGCCCTTATCAGCCTGTCTCCAATTCGGTTTGCCTCTAAGCCCCCATGTCGAAAGGTCTACATATCTATCTAGCTCTCTAGTTAATAACGTAGTTATCATTGCGATAGCGGTGGGGTAATGAAACTGTCCCATTTACAGAGGCCTGTGTAATATTAAGCACTACATTATGCTCCCATGGCCGCCTTGCAACGTAAGACGGGGGAGCTCGTTAAATTTTATAAGCGCGGGATCCGCGCCGAAAGTACCTACTTTGGGCTTTTTGCTATAGATTATGATCTACTGCGTGCTTTATGACGTATAATTTTATTTTGCTTGGGCGTGGGGCAATTTGTCAATTTTTTTGAAACGGAGAATGTACTGCCGGTGCCTTTTTCAATGGACTGTGTGTTGCTGGGGTCGGTCTGGATGCGGTGAAACCTTTTGTAACAAAAAAAGCGACGAAAAGAAATATATATTGTAATCGCAGAGCACCTAGAATGCTATTGAACCGGTGAAGCCAAATTGCGGGGAAGTGGAGTGAGCGAGGTAATCTGACCGCGCATGTTTTGAACAGGTCCGGATTAAGCAATATTTTTGCGCTTACGACAAATATTTATTTTTCAAGTCTGGAATTCAGAAAACATACAGGGTGTTTAATTTCCGGTGTGCCAAACGAACACAGATGACAGAGAAAGTAAATTTGAGCAAAAAAGGTCTTATCGACATGTGTCCGAAACCGCCCCCCATTACGATATCTGCAACGGGTTTCCAGAAAAAGCCCGATTTTAACTTCTAACAATTTCAATTTTTTAATCGCTATTTTTTTTATTTAACACTAAAACAATTTTTTTCTATGCCATTCGATTGGTTATTTAAAATAATAAAAAGTTGCTTTCGAAATTTTGTTTTACTACTAAGATAAAAAATCACGTTCGCTTCGTGAAATTGTCATAACTTTTTTATTAAAAATTAAAAAATATATCTATTACTCTGAAAGGATAGTTTAAATTTTTTAGAGTAAATTGAAAAATTATAAAATTAATACATTTTTCTGCTTGTTATGGTTTTTTAAATTTCTGAAATCATCCCTTAACTCCTAGTCTCTCTAACTCTGTTAATTTTAATAGTACAAAAAAAGTCTATGGACCATTTTTATGTAGAATTTTATGCTCTACAACTTTTTTTTTATAGCTCTTACCTCTTTTGAGTTATTTTGAAAAACCCATTTATTTTATCTTTTTTCATCCCTGGACGGGGGTTGAAAAAAAATTACTTTCACTTGCTATTATATACCTCAAACTAACTTATATAAACCTGACGCCGCCCGGACCGTTCTAATAGTTGCAAGGACAAAGAACAGAGGCGGGACGAACCAGGGTTCCAGGAAAGGTCCACGGCAGATTGGCACCAGGACCAGATACATATACATTCGAGCGACTCTTCAGCGAACGCTCGCCGAGACAACACTTCTTTTTCACTAACATTGTTTTCAATAAAAATATTTTAATTTTTACTGTTGAGAGAGAACTACCGATTGTAGTTCTCTAGTTAATTGTGTTCATCGCAAGTAATCTATTAAATATGGAATTTAATGCTAATTTTACTGCAAATAAAAAATAATCGTTGTCGACTTCAGCTCAAATAATTATAACGCGTATAGAGACCTTCCGCGGATTCCATCTGCGGGCGTACTTTTATGTAAATAATAAATTAAAATCTAAATGTGAAGCATTATTATGGAAATACGAGACCCTCGCCGTATTTCTTGCCGACTAACATCTTTCTCTAATCAAGGATTTATAAAATCGCATGCTCCTAGGCAGGATATTACTTCCAGAAATGTGCGGGGAAATCCCGCCCAGTAACGAATGATTCTGAGGCACCGCTTAAGGTTGCGACCTCAAAACAGGGTAAATTACAATTCCAGGAGGCAGTTGAATTGATCACTGAACCAAAACTATGCGCAAATCATTAATTACAGGCTGCAATTTGCTCTTTTGTCGCTGCGAACTATTCGCCGCCCATATTGAATCTCACTCATTATTTCCAGGGGCTTAAAGTCGGATCAAGTTTATCCATTAATGGTTCCAAAGTCAGAATTAAGTATTCAACGAATATTTTTGGGGGTTACAGCTGTTATAACGACTCTGCTTTTATCAAAGTTACCCTTTTAAGTAAATAATCCTCGCTTACCTCTTTATTATACGTCGTGCATTTAAGCAAAATCCACGCAACGGCCTTACTTTAGCTCTGGCCGTTGCAAGGGACGAATACATATACAGAGTGTACCAACTCTTTCGATATTTGAAAGAAATGCAATTTTGCAAGACGCCAACACATTAATTGATTGTAAAATAAAGTTTTTGATTCAATGCTAAAAATCAGCAAAGTGCTAGTAAAGAACGTACCAAAAATTGGACTAAAACATAAAAATTTTGAAATAAATAAATATTTAACTATAGTATAGCATAATTTGAAACTTTAAAAGTTCTCGTTGAATTGGGAAATCTAGAAATTTTCATTCATTTAGTTTCAAAAAACAGATAGAGACTGTTTGAAAAGTGAAAAGGGGGTAGTAGTAAAGACAGTGAATGGACAGACATACAGAAACATATTCTAAATAATAAAATTTAACTACAATTTTCAAAATTTAGTTGAAAAGTTAACCGACTGGTATTAAAAAATATTAAAAAATTCAAGGAATCTGTTATGCAAATATCTCTTGCAGATCAAAACATGCAGAAAGTCAATACTTTCAAAATAAAAAAAGTGTAGTGCATCTTCGACCGGAATTATCCCCGCAGAGTAGGTCCAGAACGAGTTTCCAGATTTCAACGTGGGTTTCTACGAACAGGATCAGCCAAGGAAATCATCGAAATTCCAGAAAGGCGATACAACCAACGGTACAAGACAACGCGTTGTAAGTTGTATACATTTTGGCCAATTAAATTTACAAACCGATTTGAATCGAATAATAATTTAATTCTTAAAAATTTTCGTCCATATGCATATGACAAAAAACAAAATTTCATTTTTGAAACTCTGACATGTTTGCAGTATAAAAAACATATCACTGTAACGATTGATTTTCATGTTATCATATAGATTTAGTATAAAAAAAATTGTCAATTATAAAACTCCAACTACAAATCAAAATCAAAAGTGTAATATATCTATAAATTGTCAATTGTATTTCAATTCAAAATGTTAGGAATTTATTAAAATTAGCTGCTTAGACTGAACAGTTCGAATAACAAAACCGAAACCACAAACTTGCTGAAATAGTTAGCATTTAGTAAGGACAGGCGAACAAAACAATTCTCCCAAACCAGCCTAAAAATGCGAGACGTGTTAATACTTCACAAAACTTAGAATCGTTTCCGTCACGCGACGGCGAACAAACAAAGTCATATGTGGCATCCGAGCGGTGTCAGCCGGGCAGAGATTTCAATAAATTGCAGTAACTTATTTCATATTCAAATGACGTCTATTTACATATTTCGGTAATTAAGGTAACCAGGTAGACTCCGCGCTCAAAATATTGCCGCTGCGATAAATTAACATATTCACAAAAACAGCCAGCCAGGACTGTACCTTATTTATTCGGGTGATAAGAAATGCACGCCTGCTGGATTTACTGCACCGTCAGACAACAATTTTCTGGCATGAAAAATTTGCCGCAACGTACGCGTTCAGGAGCCAAGCCAAATTAAAAACACGACCACTGTAATACAATCGGCGATAGTTGTTCCATTCCTCACTCATCAGATCAAAAATAAATGATAAACAAATAGTTCTTAAGAGGTTTACAAATTCGTCTATCTCAACATTTTCCAACCATGATAATATAACTATTTTTTATAAAAGTAAATAGGAAAGTAGAAAAGTTAATTATCAATTGATAATTTGTGTGAGGATGGGGCGGCTTCTTATTATTCTGTTGCATCAGAATCTAATGCTAGTACCACACGTAATATTATGATGGCTATATGGGCTATGTATATTACGATAGGCACATATTTTTAAAATATCGCCAAACAGAGTAAAGAGCTTTGTTCTATGGACGCATATTCTGTGTGGCCATATCCATTCAAATCACTGATGGCATGAACGTAGCGAACAAGCTATATAGCGACCAGTGGTGGCTATTTATAATACATATAGCTAGAATAACAAATAAAACGAACATAGCTATCTGACTAGCTGAATAGCATAGGCTATTTCTAACATTTATAGTGAATGTAGCGAATAAGCATTATAGCGACTAGTGGTGGTTATATAGCTTGTATATACATATGGCTAGTATAACAAATAAAACGAACATAGCGATCTGGCTAACTGAATAGCGTAGGCTATTTCTAACATTTATAATAAACGCAGCAAACAAGCTATATAGCGGCCAGTGGTGGCTATTTATATAACAAATAAAACGAACATAGCTATGTGGCTATCTGAATAACATAGACTATCTCTAACGTGTATAATGAACGCAGCGAACAAGCTATATAGCGACATAGCGACCAGTGGTGGCTATTTATACTACATATGGCTAGAGTAACAAATAAAACCAACATAGAGATCTGGCTAGCTGAATAGCATAGGTTATTTCTAACGTGTATAATGAACGTAGCGAACAAGCTATATAGGGACATAGCGACCAGTGGTGGCTATTTATAATACATATGGCTAGAATAACAAATAAAACGAACATAGCGATCTAGCTAACTGAATAGCATAGGCTATTTCTAACATTTATAATAAATGTAGCGAACAAGCTATATAGCGACATAGCGACCAGTGGTGGCTATTTATAATACATATGGCTAGTACAACAAATAAAACGAACATAGCGATCTGTATTTAACGTATATAGCTACAGTGTTATTGGTTGGTAATGAATACAATATGTACGTTCTATTTTTACTATCAATATTAGTTTAAATTTAAATGTAGGATACTACATATGTGATCTATGTAAACCAAAATATAATTTGCAAGTAACAAGTAAGATATGTAGACAATAAAATCTAATGTAAGAACACTCTAAAACGAATCAAATTTAGACCTCCATCCATCAGATGACAGGTATTGGTTAAAAGCAATATTGATTTTACCATACGTAGCTGATTGCACAATATGAACTAGTATCAATTTTATACTGAAATATAAAATTCAACTACATTATTAAACGTACTTTTAAGTTATATTAGCTGCTTACATATATATTGATTTATGTTATTAGTTCCATAATGGTTCTAGAAAGACGGTGTTCTTCTCTAAGAACTATTAATAAAAACAATAAATAAATGGTGCAGAAAAAAAGTTTATAGAGCACACTCTACTTATTTTTTGGTAATTAATCTCCTGCAGTTTCTGTATTTAAAGTGGAATCACCCTGTATATCCTTAACTTCTCGTTCGTTTCATTATTTATGAAGTAATCAGTTACGTCAGTTTTAAAGCACAATTTATCACTTTATATTAGGGATTTTAGAGGAAAAAGCCTATTCAAATTTAAAGTAAATTTGAAAAGACGTTAGCGAGTAGATCCACTATTAAAATTATTAGCTCAGAAAGGCGATAGAAGTGCATATACATGCAACTGTAATATAACATGAAAGTAAATCGATAATATAAAAAGTTTAAGTAGCTCCATCAGGATCAGTCTACATTTAAGATAAATCTCCTGTTCAATTTACTAGTAAAATCCTCAAATTCCCTAAGCATACCGGCTATACGAGTATATAGGAAGAGTAACTTGCAGTAAAATGTCACATTCATTTCGTCAATAAATTTTTGCAGTGCCCGAGTGGTTTCAAATTCTTCATTGAATTTAAAATGTTAAGAACATGTTGAATATTTTCAACTCGATAAGCAATTTTTATAATTTTTCTAGTTTTAAATTTCACTGTTTATACATTCAAATTTATTTCTATACGCAAGAACGATTTGAGTTTATTATTTGCCGGGTGTAGGATCGCAGGATTGTTAGCAGAACTTTTTGCCGTAAAAACTCATATTTATCAATGACGATTGAGGAAAAATTTAAAAATGTCGTTATCAAACTTTTTCACACTCAGGATAAGGGTTGTTATAACTAGAGATCGGAAATGTTAGGGCGGCTTTTTTGCCTAACTAATATCTCAGCTCATGGTACGAAACATGTTAACTTTCTAGAACTCGCTGCAGTCGGCAAATTTGGCTCTTGTCAAATCTCACTGAAGTGGTTCAACGGTTCAAGAGGTAACTTTGCTATTGTATGTATGTATGCATGTCGGAGGGTGGTGGAATTGTTTTTCCATCGCGGCACTTAGGCCTTATTAGGCCCCTTGTACATCCTCCTTCATTACTCGAGTACAGTTTATGTATGATAGTATGGTCTTGAATTACAGAGATTTTTTTTGCTCTGTTCTCATTACCATTTATCGGGGACCACACGCATGCGGAAAATGTTGAGCGACCCAGGTTTCTGGTAGGCTGCCACAGCCACGTCCCCGAGCCTGTCTTAGGTCACCCATCCAAATTCCAGCCTGCGTCCGTGATGCTTACCTCGGCAGATCTACCGACCAAGACACCCGGCTAGGCGGCCCTCAGACTTTGCTATTGTATTCACAGACCAACTGATGGATCTTCTCCGCCAAAGTACAACTCATTCAACCCAACCCAGCTAAGCTTAGACTAGTCAGTTGACATCATCTACCTCGTAATAGACCCTTTTATTTAACAAACACTATCTTTGGTGCAAAATGTACACACCAAGTACAAATACCAATCCGAGGACTCCAGTTACAGAGTTTGTTCTGAAGAAGGGAACGATATACAGGGTGTTTCACCTAAGCGGGATTCTTCTGTAACTCCGCAACTGTGAAATTTATAAAAAAATGGTTTTAGTAAAAGTTGCCTGGAATCATGTGGGTCATGTAGAGAAAATTGTTTTAGCTTTACAGGGTGTTCCATTTGGCGTGGGCGCTACATAACTTTGTTATTTTAAATGGAATACCCTATATATTATTGTATTTTTGAATTCCTGTAATTGTCCGACCAAGTTGTGAGTTACCCCGTACATCTACATATTTATATCGTCATCTGAACCTTAAATGATTCCTGGCAGTGATCCAATTTATTAGTAAGATAAGGAGCACAATGAGGGACGAGTAATCGTATCAGGCACTACAATATGGACTAAATATTGTATAGCGCTCTCCGCCTTATCAAAGGCATGCTGAAATTGTTGTATGGGTCTTGTGCAATATTACAAACCATTAATTACGGACCCTCGTCAGACGCACAGGTGATAATCCACTATATTGGAGTAACACATTATCTCTGCTCAAAGCCCTTGTATGAATATTACGGTAAGGATTAAAATTACTTCCGGTTTCGTTCCTTTGAAATTAAATACTTATCATTCCGCTCGACGCCTCGGAATCCTGCCACAGTTTTTAAATTGTTGCGCCCCTGGAGGATTGTATAGACTTTGCAATTAATTCCTAACCGAATGAACTTTGTTTGAATATACCTTTATTTCTTTTGTAGCCGACTTGTAGAGCTCATAGATCTCTTGATGGTTATATTAAATTGAAGAATTAGAATATCTACAATTTTGAACCTTCAGGGGTAAAACAAGTTGAATCAAATTTATTTTTTAAAAAATATATAGTTTATTATCAGAAATATGTTTAAAAATCTAATTTTGTAACGGACTAACTGTACAGGCTGGTCCATTTTCGATGGGAATTCAGGGTATTTTAGAAACTACTAAAGATATGATAAATCTGACACCACGTTCTCGAGCTCGATTTTCATGGCAAACTCGACTGTCAGATCTGAAATTTGCTATCTTCATTTGTTTCTGAGTTACAGGGCGTTTCTCATTATTGTGACACTTTTTAACATGTCTGTATCTCAGCTATTAAATAAGTTAGAGTTAAAGTAAAAACTGCTCAAGACTAATTCTTTGGCGTAGAATTGAATGCCGGTATTAGATTTTTAGTATATCTTAAGATTTAGGAGTTATGACCCAAAGTTATATTTTTTTAAATGGAAATCGTAGCTGACCATGGCCTAAAAAAATAGAGATTTTTTTCCGCTTTTCAGCAATATATCACATGCTATACTTATTTTTACAAACACGGGAGATACAGGGTGTTTCATATATAAATTATTTTTTTCCCTTTTTAATATGACCGGCTATGAAAATACAGATAAAACTATAATTCTTACTTTTACAAAAGTCATATCTGTTGTAAAAATATGACATTTATTTTAAATGCACAACATATACTCGTGTGATAATATAATACTAACGAAATTTTAGGAGATAGGTGGATAGGAACAAACGGACCGATCAGATGGCCAGCTAGGTTACCTGATTTGAGTCCGTAGGACTTTTTCCTTTGAGGTTTTCTAAAAGACATTATATTTAAAATTCCTTTTAATAATACTTCAAATACCTATACATTTAATGAATGCTACCCGAAGCGTTGCCAGAAGATGCGTGAAATGTGTGACAGTTGAGGGACGGCAATTTGAACATTTAGCTATCATTTTTGAAAGTTTTTATTGATGTAGGTACTTACTATTGAAGTGGAATAAAAATTTGAAAACTCTGTCTTTTCTTATCTGTAATATATATTTTAAATAAATGTCATATTTTTACAACAGATATGAGTTTTGTAAAAGTAAGAATTATAGTTTTGTATGTATTTTCATAGCCAGCCATGTTAAAATGTAAAAAATGATCTAATTTATATATAAAACACCCCGTATCTTCTGTGTTTGGAAAAATAACTATAGCATGTGGTATATTGCTGAAAAGCAAAAAAAAATCTCCATTTTTTTAGGTTATAACCAGCTACGATTTCCATTTAAAAAATTATAACTTTGGGTCATAACTCCGGAATCTTAAGACCTACTAAAAATCTAATACCGGCATTCAATTCTACGCCAAAGAATTAATCTTGAGCAGTTTTCACTTTAACTCTAACTTATTTAACAGCTGAGATACAGACATGTTCAAATGTGTCACAATAACGAGAAACGCCCTGTAACTCAAAAACAAATGAAGATAAGAGCTCGAGAACGTGGTGTCAGATTTATCATACCTTTAGTAGTTTCTGAGATACCCTGAAATCCCATCGAAAATGGACCAGCCTGTACACGATAAGTAGCAATATATACTACCCTCAGTAAGATCCTGTGTTAGGGTAGTTGCCTAATCTTACTATTTTTACAAGAACAGCGAGGTAGTGGCTAAGGCGACAACTGGCTAGTCAGAAAGAGATTCGGTTGAATTTTGCAACGCATCGCATGGTGGATTTAAGAAATAATAAGAGCATTTTTTTTCTACTAACCTCAACAAAGAAACCTGAAAGCTCAAAATTCATTAATTATTATTAAAGTCTGCAAAGATCATGTACAAAAACTGCCTCTAATTTGCAGGTGCGTTTCAAATTGTACGAAAGCCAGGATAATTTTTCACCACTTTGAAATTATTAGATCCCCCTACGTACATAAAATCCAATTTATTTTAATGGATTATGGAAAAACTTTGCGACTTCTATAAACTCGAAATTAACAAGTACTTTCCTTTTGACGCATTCGTTCAGGCTTAAGTACGAGTACAATTCATTAAAATATAGTAATTAATTTCCCTTTTATTCCGCCAGTGAATTTTAATTGAAAGTGGAGATGTTTTATGTATGCGAATTCTTGATTTTAATTATTTTGCAAGCTTCAAAGCTTAGCCCCGACGTCACCCACCTCATCGTGGCGATGTCGCGCGGCTTTCGGGAACCTTTCAAAGTGCAAATAATTACGAGAATTACGTCCGTCTGACGCTAATATGTCAGAAACGTACAAAAATAGGCGCCGGTAATTTTTGTGGGTAATCGTCAAATAAACAAAAAATTAAGAAAGACTTTTTTTGATTTAGGGCTTACTTTCAATGTTACAGGGAAAAATATGTCGAAAAACGGGCAAATTTTCGTTCTTTTTCTATGTTTGTTGTTCCCCTGAATTTAGCAGTGTTTTTTTTTTTTGGAATAGGCAAACTCGGATTCTTATTCTACGTAGTATTTGGGATTTTTCTGTACAACAAAATAGATGGAATATAATGGAATTAATCAGCTTTCGTGGAGAAACATTGCATTATCTTCCTTGTCAAAAGAGATGCGTTAACAAAAATTGGGGACGACATAGTTCGTACAATACATAACATTAATGTTGAAAATGTTGTCACCGCCGTCATATGAGAAAAAAACTGGATCGGAATGGGATTACTTAGTTTTCTTGTGTGCCATTTTTGGAAGACATAAGGTCTGTTCCAACAAGCGTCAGGGATTGGTTCCGAACCGTTCGAAATGTTTGGCCAGCTAAGTTCTAAATGTGTCTTCACTGAATATATCGCAATAATTAGTTAGATGCAAATTTCGAACGGTTTGGAACCAATTCCTGACTCATGTTGGAACAGACCTATAGCCGCCACGTCTCGTAGTGCAATGCGTTGTCTAGGGGCGTTGAGAAACATTCTAGAGTGAAAATTACTCCAAACGAGAATTGCGTCCGTCGGACACTAATCTGTCACAAACATATAAAAATACGCGAGGCTGATAAATTGCCGGTGCCTGACGGCGTACGTACGTACGTTTCTCTACCGGTGCTTTTGATTGATAGAATGAATGGTGCCGGAGTATGTTGCTTTCACGGGACGGGGATATCGTTGCCGAGGCCCTGCTCTCAACACTGTCATGTAAACACACTCGTCTCAACAAATGATTTGTTCTCTGCTAGCGCCGTAGACAATTTTATGGCGGTGACATGATAAATAAATCGCGCGCTAAGTGGGATCGTTAAATTCCCCCCTGAAAAAAAAAAACTGCCGCCTAAGATCCAAACGGCCTGATGAACCGCTCGGTTGTTATTAACATCCTGCTTTCATTTGTCACCCTCTTTAAAAAAAATGTGTAAAGTGTCGGATCAAAATATTTTCCCGTTTTTACGAAGCTAATTTTCAACAAGCAGTCAGAAAAACAAATTCGTAAGTACAGGGTACCTCAAATTGGCCTACTGTGACGATACCAAAAATTTAAATACAATTTGGGACACTCGGTGTTAAATGGGATGAGGTAAACTCCATTTTCAATCGAAAGTATTATCTCTGCGATTTGACAGAAATGACTAATGACGTCATCAATTATAATTTTCCGGAAACATACCTAATTTTTTTTCCAATTAAAAAAGCTTTCTTTTTTCTAATAAGCATTTATTAGAGAAATTTTTCTGTATTACTTGCCATTTAAAAGTTGTAAGCAATATCGTCCTAAAGAGTATCAAAAGAAATACCACCTAAAATTCAAATTAGCGGTGGAAGGATCAAGTAGTCGTTGGAAAACAATTGAATGTTCGTTATTTAAAGTCATATCATATAATACTGTACTTCATGTTTGCACCAAACAATGGCTCTGTTGCCGATCTCAATGCTGTTTTGTCTGAAGAACGAACAAGTTTCAGCTGAAGGCTATACAGATAAAATTTTACAAATTTACTTGTCACAAATCTGAATTATTACTTGAGCTTTCTGAATTACAAACGACACTTTCCGAAACACCATTCGCGAATCTGAATTACAAATCCCGGTTCCTGATTTAAAATTTAACAATTCGCTAATCCCGTTTGCAATTGACTTTGAAATACAATTATAAAATGTTCAGAACGGATATTCCAGACGCAAAGAAATCAATGTTAACACTCCAAGGGAAGCATAAGGCGGTTGTTAATCGAGCCGGCGCTGTTTTATGCCTATGCTGAGCTGTTAGTAATCAATCACTGCCCACCGGTGAACGACACTTTTTTAGGGCCTAAAAGAAAGAAATTATATTATGTCAGTCCGGCAAGTCTTGACTTATTAAATGTCTGGTATCTCCAATGCCCAACGAAGCAATTTCAAGCCGTACTCTTGGCTTTGCTGTTGTCCATAACCTGGGAAGTATATTTAATCAAACTTCGGTGTGATTAAAAATTAACATTCTTTAACAAGAATCATAAATAATAATAGTCTAGTTTTAGTGAAATCAGATTTTTGCTTTACCCTGGAAAACAATATACGAGTTTATATAACCATACGCTTCATGTAGGTATTTGTATTGTGTTTCATTAGATAGCAAATATAATTAAGTTAACCGCTTTAATGGTGCTAATAACCATACACATGACCGGTGGAGATATTATCTTTCAGTATGCTAGCTTAATTGCAAATATCCCATTACCTACCCATATTTGCTCACAGCCTCGTACAATTATTGAGGCTACTATAGTTTTTAGTAGAAACTAGCCCTAGTAACGGAAAGGTAAACTGAATATTATAACGCACGATCAGTTGTATGGGAATTTGCAGACCTCGACAGTTTTAATTCTCTTTATAGTCTGCCCGGTGTGGGCAAACATGAATAATTTTCAATACAGACTAGTTGTCTTTGACGAACACATTTAATTAAGCCTGAGTTGAAGCTCTGAAAGTTTCGAAAGCCGTTGTTTGATGAATTTTCAACAATGTTTATATAGTTACAAAGATCGTGTCTGAACTTACTTTGTCGTAAAAGTTACTGCGACATTTAATTCCTCTTGCAGAAATGTAACGGCAATCTGTTAGATGCTACTTACTCAAAGGACAATAAAGCCGAACAAGGCGAGGAATACAAGGCGTTCCAATGTTCCACACGTTACTTATTTGTGGCACAGTTTAGTTTTTCCTTTATTAATTTAGGTATTTTGCAACTTGTGGAAATATTAAAAATCGATGGAATAAACCCTTGAGTTATTTTTTTTATGAAAATATATTTGACTAACACTTCGGCGAACACTATTTCGTAATGTTCCCTGGATTTCGCTGGCAATAAATGGAAAATTGCTTCTTGAGCTTCTTCAAAAACAGCCACAGGAACACAATTACTTTCTTGCATTTTTACCAAATTCAGATAGAACTGTTTATTAAATAATTGATAATAAACAACATACCATAGCAACCAGTAAGTATAACAAAACCTACCACGTTTTATTGAGTACTAATAAGAAATACCAAGTCGTGCGAATTTTTTTTTATTAAATTCCAATAATTCTGACTTCACAAATATGACTGTGATGTGATTATGGATAAAACGTTGTATTGCATTCGTGTTTCAATTGTCTTTTATCCATTTAAGGATATTAAACGCTCGAATTTTGTTCTGGAGTTTAAACATTCTTCTGAATAAAATGCTACTTAAAACACTTATACAATAAATAACTATTATTCACCTGAACTTTCCGCATTAAAATCCTGATTTCAATTATTCATTACTGAAACCAATTTTTCCAGTACCGGAAAACTAAGTACACTCCACAAGATTCGAGATAAGGTTATATACATTTAAGGTCTAAAGTTAAAGAGGGCGACCCCGTTAAAAAAGAAATAAATAAAGCGATTCGAGATTTTGGGGGAAAATAAATAATGACGCGCTGTATATTACCCCCATTCCGTTAAGTGTATCACTCCGCAGGACACAGGACGAGGGTCGGTATGGGGTAGATGGGAGTTTAGCGGTTAGCGGCCCTCGATGGTTTTCCGCCGATTACTTTAGGGAGGCATCTCGGGAAACTCTTAACAATTTGTCCGTATTACGTGTAAAAGGTGTACAGATGTTTACATGGATTTATTGATATTCTGCATAGGCGTTTTATGCAGCCCTTGGGATTCATCTCTAGACCGCCCGGGAGGTCCTTAACTCCAGAAATACCGGGGGGTGTGCTGCACGTGATGGGAATATATCGAATTACGTCGGGGGGAAAAAATTCCTTAGCCCGTATGGCTTGGGAAATTAATAAATATTAAACAAAAAGATGATTTTTAAATTTGATGTGGAAGGGAAGGATATTGAAATCAACTGCTTGATTACCAGATCTCAGTTGTATTGATTTTTTCTTAAGAGCTATCTGTAAATCGTTGGACAATGTGTCCAGGGATGTAGTTGAGAATAAGTAATTCTTGTTAGAAAATCTGCTTTTCAAGTATAGAAATATGCAATTTTAAGTGGGACAATGAATGAACTGTCCCGAGCACTTTCCCTTATTAAGGAATTATTAGAAACATTTTGGATAGTCAATGATTTAAAGTCGTTTTCTTTTTTTCAGCTTGACACAATTTTTCTCTGTTGGATTTTCTACTTTCTTCCTTCGGTTTTAATTTTTAATCTATCCTATTAGTTTCAGAATGAAATGGTGAATCTTACCTATGTAAAACGTTTAAATTCCTGCGAATTCTCGCATTTTTTTAAGAAAACAAAATTGTACCAAAAATAAATTGAAAAAAATTTGGATATGTTTCTCGAAAAAATATAATTGATGACGTCATTAGTCGTTTCTATCCCAAAGATAATACTTTCTATTGAAAATGGAGCTTACCTCATCCCATTTAACACCACGTGTAACCTCACAGTAGGCCCATACTATCGAATTTGACACCCTGTACATTAAAAGATAAAATCTGTAACGTAGGTACTTTAAAAATTACTCTTTTCTTACCAAGATTTTTGCATTACTATGAGCAAACTCCGCTTTCACTTAGCTTTTTCAGCAATTGGCATAAGGGGACTCTGTGATTAGGACAGCACTGGAGTACGTATCTGCTATTTGTTACCCAATAATGTAAGTGGACTACGCATTAACAGTACTTCCCCTGCAGAGGCCATTAGCTTTGTATCCTATTCCCTCGTCCTCCCTAAAGATGGGGGCATCGTGACTCATATTATCTGTGAAGTGGATAAATGTCTTTCATCCTATTTCTCCGGCATTCCTTATAACCCGTCTATCCAACATGCACATGTCATTTCCCTTGATTCGGTGAGTGAAAGCTACAATTTTCAGAACTAAATGGTATGGGTTCTGTTTCATTTATTTCTCTTTTCCGTCCGTGGTATGGAAAATTAACTACTTTTGCATTTTTCGTTAAATTGAAAGATCAGATCAATTATGATTTATTTTCTGTTGTTTTTATTGTTCCCCAAATTGTGCTCTCTTCGTGAACTGTCAATCGGCAGTAGTTGACCTAAACAAGTCTGAATACGATTTAACTTTATATTAAAACTTTATACTAGTTTGTTACTTTTTCAACCCTCTGTATGATACATAATCCGAGAAAAGGTTCTATTTATATATTTACATTATAACTGATATATTAAACCATAAAGGGGTTTTATGACGACCGTCATTTCTTATTCGCCAGGTTATTGTAACAAACTGATACCGAAGCTGGAGACCGAATCAGAAAGATGGAGTCGTAACTCAGCGTTATCGTAAATATTACAGAAAAAGTGCACTTCTACACAACGGGTGGTCATTTTTATGAGCAATAGGGGGACCGTCCTGCTTTCCTTTCATTGCCGGATGGTCAAGAAAGAAAAACTGATTACAGCCATAACAACCCCATTTTTCTCTATTTCCAACCCCCCGAGGAAAAAGAGCGCATAGAATATTGATTAGATATGTCAAAGCGTAGACACACGTTTCGAATACTTTTAATAACGACAATTATAATTATTATAAACATATACAAAATATTTTCTGTCATATTCTGTTATTCCTTGAATATAAATATTTGTTTTTTACACAGAAATCTTAATTAATCCGTATCAATATAGTCCAATCCAATTGTCGAAAATACCTCATTTTTTTGCCAGAAAATAGTTCAGTAATTGAAGATATGTAAAAAATAGGAAAAATTCCGTTGAATTCAATGAACTACTTTACTACACCTGAAATTTTGGGCTTCATTTTCAAAATGGCGTCCAAAGTTCGCAAAAAACAATTTTTTTCATTTATAAAAGAAACTAGAAAAAAATCTTTCAAAAAAAAGTTGTAAGAATTTTTAATAAGAATCGAAAAACCCAAACTGATTTTGATCGATAAATAAATTAATTAGTTATTGCAAAAAACCGCGAAAAATCGCAATTTTTTTAGAGAGCTCTTTCAAAAATAAATATTTTTTTTATGAAACTTGGTAAAAGGATAGCTCTTTGTCAGCAAAATTGAAAAATATTTTATAATTTTTGCAAAACTCGAGTTTTTCGAAAAAAAGCGTTTTTGGAAAATCCCCATAATTCATAGGCCACCACATCTTTAGGAACGAGGTTGGGCTTAAAATTTTCTTTAATAATTACATGCAAATATTGCGCGAGCCTCAAATCGATTTCAAATATCGCAAAAAACTATCGAAAAACCTTTTTTTATCGGGGCCATAAAACTTTTTGATTTCAATTCGTATGAACATGTCGATACTGCCATTCGAAAGTTGACATTTTTTCACCAATTTAAAAAAAAGTCTGTCCTACAACAGAGGCAGAGAAAAAATGTTTTTTTTTCTCGAAAAATCGCCACGACCTCGTTTATTAATATTAAGGTCTGAAAACACATGTTATAGTTGAATACATTCATTAAGGATGTAATGTCCGGAGTAATTTTTTTTTCTCCTTAACGGAACTTTGTATTGGAATGAAACAAGTTTTAGTCAATTATTGGATGTCTATTTTACTAGACAGCAGAACCGCTTTTTCAACAAAAAATTTACTCCAACCAATAATTTGTTCATAACATTGCCCACATTTAGAGCTACACTGAAGAGCTATTATACGCTATTATAAAAAAATAACTCTGTAGGCTAGTAAACTAAGTCTTTATGCAATAGGAAAATGTCTCAAATTTGAATTTTTTACATTTATGTTGACAAAATTTGTCCGCCAAGAAGACACGTTTTTCCAAATTTCTGCATACAATTGCCTAATTTCCAGGGGCAAGAACTTATTTTTAACAACGACGTCGCCGACCTTTTCAAATGGGTGGAGCCTGACAGAACTTACACTGTAAAAAATCAGTTTTGTTAAAATATTACAAATATAAATGAGCACAAAAGTATTTCTCGTTAATGCTCTTCAGTGAAACTTTATATTGGAACGAAACAGTTTTTATACAACTAATTAATGTATATTTTTGATTCGAATACATATACCCTATTTTTGGAAATATATTATAGTGATCTTATTAATTATTAGAAAAAAAAAAACAGATGTAACAGGTAAATGTCTTGAATTTCCATTTTTTATATTTATGTTAACAAAATTTGTTCGCTAAGAAGACATGTATCACCAAATATCTGGAAGAAACTGGCAGTAAAGATATGTAAAGCCTATTTTTATCTTAGTGCATTATTATAAACATACACAATTAAAATTGTGTATTACTATGTAGAAGTTGATTTTTTAGAATTCTTCTTAACTTTATTCTGGTCATTGGTGTAAAATTGGGATATGTCTCAGTAAAAACTGTATCTGCAACGTCTGTGAATAAATAATAATAAATAACTGGTTACAGTTTAGTTGTTTGTTTTGAAGTTTTGCTAAAAATTCCACAGCTATCCTCGCAAGAAATTACATGATTTTAGGTGTTTACACAAAAAATAGTAGATAACTTAAAAACTAGAAGAGATAGGTATAGAGAACCCTGATACCGTTCGAAAGAGAATAAAATTGTGTATCAGAATATAGAAAAACATACAGGGTGTTCCATTTAAAAAAACCGACTAATGAAGTTTTGAAGTTAACTAAACTCGGCAATAAATCTCTAGCATCCTGTATGCAATTAAGCCACTTTGAAAGTATGGATGGGAAGCTTAGGGGTATAGCTATTCCCCTATAAATATTGTTGCTTTATCTTTCTTAGTATAAAATACACATGGTTTGAAGTTAGTCGCTGTTTCTCTCCATTTGTTTGAAAAAATGTAAATATCGCCAAAACGGTTAATTTTAGGAATTAGACGTAGAATCCAAAATTGCAATAATATATAGGGTGTTCCATTTAAAATAAGCGAGTTTATGGCGACTTCCAGCATTGCCGAAAACCCGGTATCCCAAATTTTCAAAATTGAAATCGAAGTAGTCTCAGACATAATTCTAATGGACCGTCACCGTGAGACACCCTGTATAATCGTGGGTAATAAAGAAGGAACGCCGCTGGCATCACTATCAAAAGGCCAACCTCAGTTATTAGTCTAGATCTCGGAAGAGCGTAAGGTCATTAGCGGAGACACACAATTTAGAATTTATTCATAGAATCGTTCCTATTACCTAAGCAAAATTACTATGCGGCCAGTATAGGCGCTATTTATTAGAGGCTAACATGCAAAAAGATTAATTATCGATACTTAAAAGGCAGGCCCTTTGCTTCTGCCCCCGCAGGAATTCCAGTTTGATTTCATCCGCCCAGGGATGAGCGATTAAGGCCCGCAAAGACGCTCAAGGAATTTTAAACCGCATTATTGTCACCGAAAACACTCCCGAGGCATTGATCTTGTTAGGAAATGGAAAAGTTAAGTTAAAGGTTTTATTGATTAAGTTCCCTTTGGTTGGAGGCCATTAAGTTCGCGAGTCAGTCTGACCTCGCCAAATTAAACTCGGCGCTACTTTTCTAATGAAGTGTTTACGGAAGCTTTATATACCCAACCCGAGAAACTTTATTGCTAGCCCCTTTTTGCAACAAGAACGCCGCGGAATGCTTCTTCGACGGGAGTTTTGAGAAAATGAGCATTTTTGTTGCCCATTAATATTCCATTTAAGTGTTTTTCGATAAATCTCAGTTCGGATGTACCCTTTCGAATACTTTATGAATGAACGGCTGCATAAAGCGAAAGATTTTAGTTTACCAAAAATTCTGAACAATTTAACATGCATGGTATTGTGTCTCGGGCCCATAACAGACAAACGAAAAACGACAGTAAAAATCTGTTTACATGGCGTGAATAGGGACTCGCTAAGGTCCTTTTTGCACTTGAAAAACATTTTTTCAAAGTTCGGAAAATAAAAAAAATGACGTCATCAACTTTTTTCCCATTTTTTATTATAACTAAAATTATCTATTTTTTATGAACATTTTTTGTGCATAACTTTTTTCTCTATCTCTTCTCCCTAAAAAGTTACAATAACAAACATTATGCAAAAATGTATTCTATTGTATTGGACTGATCAAGAATACTGTGAAAAACAATCGCTGCAACTCCTGTCCTGCCAAATAAATGCTTTTTGTTCCGGTGTAAACGGCGTTTTTACACAAATCTACAAGAAATATTCTTATTTCTGAAATGCCAACTTAAAAAGTCAAATTTATTGGGCGCCAAAACAAATCTGGTCACGTGGGACTCGGTCATTAATGAAGGAAATATATTTCCTAAATATCAAAAAGATACTTTAGTTGATTGTAACGAAAGAGGCTTTTCTGTTCTAGAACAACTGCATTCATGGAACATGGAACCAAAATTTACTAATCTGACACAAAACAGTTGTGCGATGGGATTATATACAACGAATATGTTTTTTTTAAGTTGATAAGGATCTCCTTTAGTTCTTCAAGAACTTCACCTACTTTTAATACACGAGAAAAATGTCATAATTGTGTATAAAAAAAATGTCTCTAAAAGCCATGTCACGTTGAATGGAACAAGAAAATAAGATTTTTCCCATAGAATCATAGAATTATTTCGTTCGGCGTAACAAATACATCCTTTTGTACTCCGTACCCCCTGAATAATGCATGGAGTTAAGGATGGCTTAATACTGGGGTTTTTAAGAGATTTAGATAGCGGTGCAGATCAGGAAATCGAAATTGAAAGTGAGGGAAGCTGGTCGTTTCAACAGATTAGAGCATAGCTTTTTGGCTTGAGCGCAGCCCTCTATCACTTGTACAGATACCGGGTTATTTACGATCCCGGGAGGAGAAATCCCGCATGTAAATATATGGCTTTAATTTCTGAATCTCATAACAAATGGTGACAATTTTCCATTAAAAACGTTCAGAGGTAAATGAATTCTACTATCGTTTACGCGGCGAATAAAATTTATTCGGACCCAATTTGTAGGTATACAGGGTGGGTAAAGACAGAAAATCGAAAAAAAATTACTGGACCCTTTAAAAAATAAGCAAATTACCCTCCAACTCCGGTTAACTCGGTGCTCTACTTCCATTGAACATTGAAGCGAAACAGCTGATTTCCTCAGTCGCACAGTGGGAAATATAGGAAAAAATTCTACGCTTTCTGCTATTTTAGCAGTACAGTGGTAATTTCTTTTTTTATTCTTCTTCAAATATGCCTAATTTTATGGTCCTTGTGCGATAATTTGATATATCTATAATGGAATTTCTTAAATCTAGTGAGAACCCATCAACCTCAACACCAAAGACAATAATTCGGTATTTAAAAATAAAATAAAAATTTTTGTATCATTGAATAAAAATTAGAAGTAGAAAAAACAAAAACAAACAAAAAACAAAAAAAAAAAAAGCAAAAACAAAACAGAAAAACAATTCTTTTAAAGACTGCTACCTTGACACGGTAAAAGGGCTTAAGTTAAGGTTAAAGCACATATATAAATAAAAATAACGAAATACTGTCCTTCGAATAATTTCGGTAAATAATATAGATTTTGAGGGTAAGTTTTTAACTGAAATTGTTGAAATTTTTATCATTTATCAAATGAAATTTTATCTATCTATCTAAATATCCACTTATTTTTTGTGGAACGTGAAAAAATGTTAACAATATTAAAAATACTAAATAACGTAACTTTTGTTGAATGTGTGCGAATGGACTTTTTGCTGAGGCGAAACATGAGCGACTCAATATTCAAATAAATCGCCCTGTAATGCATACGATTTTAGATTCATTGAAAATATTCGACGTATTCATTGAAGAGAGACAGCTCTATTAAATACCACAATATCGAGAACAATCGGAGCACAATATATTTGCTCCCTTTATTTACTTTTACCGATGAAACATGTCGAAACGAATCAATATGCGAAAATATTGATATGCGCTAAAACACCAGGCTAGTAGCCCAATGGACAACACAATAAAATTACTGAAAAAAACAGTGTTTGTTTGACGCTGCAATGAATGTAATACGAGTATAAAGCCACTAACAGGTTTATTTACTCGTGAATAATTTAGTAGACGCGTAAACATTCATAAACAATAAATCTAGGTATAAAGAGACACCAGGGAACGTTAAAAATTAGGGAAGATTTATTCGCTACGCCGGATAAATGAACTATGTATTGAGGATGCTATTAATTTAAAACTAATTTTCTTGAAAGAAAAAAATTGAACTCTGTGTTCCTATGAAAGATAAAGCTCGTAATAGATAATTAAATGGGGCTATTTTCCATTAGTGGACCCAGTGCTAATGCACGAGGCCAGATTATTGATGGCCCCTTTGCTCAACAGTTGCTTGTGGGTTGTGGGATGAAGGTAATTGTGGCATGGGTGATGACAGGTAGCTTTCCCTTGAATCCAGCAAATCCTCATTCCTTAGATTTCAAGGACCTACTTGGCTGAAGGACGTGTCGCATACATCCTCAGTAAAATAGCATAAGCATAAGAAAAATAATGTACTCCTGTTTATCTATTTTCTAGGAAAGTTTCTATTATGCGCTACCAGTTCAGAAATCTAATTAATAGTTTTACTTGGAGAAAAGGTCAAAACTATTTCCAAGCAGTTAAATTATAAATTTACAAAAATGTTTTGAAGCGTTTGCAAGTTTTGATATCTTGTAATAGTCCATAATAGAATCAGTACACGGCTGTGTCCCAAGCCCACCTCAATATTTTACCTACTGTTCTTATCGAGTCAAAGGGAACATTACTCGGCAAATATTGATAACAGCGCCCTATAGTTAACTAAAGGTTATCAGTCGAACACAAGCTATCATAGCTTAGGGTTTTACGGACACGATTGTTGATAATTCGTCTTTATAGAGTCAGCAGAATTGATTCCGCAAGTGGATACAGTATGAAATGTATAATAAGTAGCTATAATTCAGCATTCGGTTCTCTGTGTACGGACTGTTTGGAATATAATGTATACTAAATATTGTAAATCTTACATTACACTAAAAAAAATTAAATTTGACAAATTTGAGGTGTTTCTAAAACAGTCGAAGTAACACTGTTAGTCTTATGAATTTCTTAGAATACCATTTGGTTTAAGAAATGCGCCACAAATATATTAAAGATTTATCAATGAAGTTGTTTAGTGTTTAAATTTTACATGTACTTAAATTGATGATATTTTAACTTCATTTAAAAATAATAGAGACCATATGAGCTTTATACGATGATTTGTCACTGAGTTGTAGTTGATCAAAGATCAAAGAATCATTTTTGACTTTCTCAATCAATTACTCGGAAAATAATGGTCGTACAGAAAATCCAAGCAGGGTTTGAAAACTGCAAAGTATTCGTTACAAGTCGTAATTATTGGTTTTTGATAAAAAAAAAGAATTTCGAAGTGAAAATGTTGGTTAGAAAAAAGGTAAAAGTTTGCATAATTAGGGATATGCCAAGTATAAGTTTGCAAATAATGAATAAATTAAGGATATTGACTGTAACTTTTCAACCTCAGTGTCCTAAAGAAACCCTGATAATTTCAAAACGCTGCGATTTTTTTTCTTAGCGTCCGGAATGTTTAAATTTGTCGTTTTTGCTAAAAATCAATGTAATAAGTAAATTTTCACTTTTTATTCATTTTTTTGAATTAAAAATGTTTTTTTAGCAAGAACTGAATAGATAAGGGGGTCCTGTGCGGAACCTTAAGGCACTCCCAATGTTTGATGGAGCAAGAGAGAGAGCAAACGATCATTATAAATATTTTATTGCGTGCTTGGAATTTTCAAATTTGCATGCTGTAAACGGCGTAAATTATTGCATCTTATTTTCTTCGTGCGTCTGGAGTTGGGTGAATACGGGAATAAAAAGTAAGCAACGCAAAGTTATTTCCAGCCAGCTCATTTTAGGGGCAAAAACGGAACAGAATTGTAAAAAATATAGCGGTGGAACGTTAAAAAACACTGTACAATCCCAGCTTTCTTTTCCTCGCCCTTATCTCGCGTCGAGTAATAGGAGTTCTTTGCAGGTCAATTAAAACGGTCGAGTTTTATCAACAATCACAGATTATCACATTCTCTCAGGCTTAGCCGGTTTAGTGGAGCTCCTGGAGCGGTTCGAGCGGCTCCCATGAATCAGTTCCCTATTGATTTTTAGCTTACAAACACCCTTAATACGTTTTATCTGTTTATCGAGTTTAGGGGCAGAGTATTTTATTAAATTTGTGCAATCCTGCGCAAAACTCTGTGCCGGAGCGGCGGATTTATTTTATTAAAAACCCACTGATTTGCATAAAGCTAATGAGATGAATTCAATTATAATAAACAATGCACGTTTGAGCCTCTGCCATGCCTACAAGGTGGACGCAGACAAAAAAATGTGAGACCAAACGCAAAATAAAAAAACCCAAAATATATTAGTGGTGTAGTAGATTTAACTTTGGTCTGCGGTTGTTGCTCTGGGGCTAGGCTCAATGGGGCGGATCCTCTACCAGAATCCCTAGCCGACCTTGAGTTGCGATAATACAACATAGGAATTCCTATATGCATCTGCCCTTTGTTAGTTTGTGCAAAACCATACTTATCGTATCAACTGTTACGTGGGTGTTGTGTAATAATGAAAACGTAATATTGACAGTTGGTAGAAGGAAGCGCAAAAAAAACGCTTAGGTGGGGAATTCTGGAAGGAAGCCTAAAATAGTTGAAGTGAGAATAGTATGGAGATGGGAGTAAGACGATCGGTGGTCAGTGAGGCAAAATAGTGAAAAAACAAAGTGTTTAATTAGCAGGTAATATTCTCTAAGTACTAAGTTAATTGTTCTATGTAATCTTATGATTCTGATGACTATAGATGTTTAATGATAACAATTCTTCTCTGTATGTTTAGCGTCCATTGCTTTATGTTCAAGGGCATATATTTTTCTAAGGTACAATTGTTACAATTATTATTAGCGATTGCTCATCATTTATTACATGTTAAAATATGTATATATTGTCGTGACTGCCCGGATATTGCAATAACAACTCCTTTGTTTCACATTTAACTTGTTTTATCATGATTACGTTGTTCGAAAAACAAATAATAAAGCATTTCTTGTGCTCACTTTATGTCATACGCATATTAGAGCCTTGTTGAATTTACTAACGTTTTCGCCCGTGAGGAATGAATCTAAAAAGAATAATTAAAAACAAAAAAAGAATTGCTAAAACAGATCTTCCGAAATCTCAACTCATAGCTGGATTGCCTCCCGTATGGGACTCCTGTACCTTCCGGCCCTGCCGGCTAACTAACACCAAACCTCTTCAGTTTCACTTGGAAACGTGTATGTCTAATTCGAGTGAGGTGACATTTAGTGAGACATTAAATGAGTTGGGTGTTATTTATCATTAGCAAAGGATCTTAATTTATGCCTTTTGTTGTCGGTTGTTTTGTATTTATATTTGGGTAGTTAGAGCAACGATCGTGGGTTTCTCTGCCATGCTCTTTCCCCGCAGGAGCTCTAGGTGAGCCTGGCACTCTCATTTTATGTTAAATGATGGTTAATGTTTTTGCTGTTCTTTCTATGTGTCACATGTTTAATTTGAAGACTGTTGTACGTAAATAATAAAGTTAGGTGTATTTACTCTGCTTTTGTTTTATAAAATTAAACCATACTTCCCCTCTTTAAAGTTAGTAGCCAGCGCCTTTCGGTCTAATAAAAATAGATGTATACAACGTAGGTATTCTTTATGACGATCACATATTTTTGGCCACAACTATGTTTATATTTTTTTTTTCGATCGAACCCGGGGTTGTTATACTACAAGTTCATTTACGAGTCACCATATGATGCAAGAATCCAACACAATATTTAGAACAGTTTAGATTTAGGCATATCGTAACAATACGGAAGGTCCCTGTTCTAGAGAGGAACAGAAAACAATGATATGATAATTCCCACAGCAGCGAGGCGACCTGTTTGGGAAGCTTCGGTCAACAATCCTCCTAGGACGAAATTGATAAAACAAGTCTGAATTTGTATTTCGTTTTGTAAAGTTGCAAAAGTTGAGGTTGCGCTGAAGTTGGAGGCGTTATAATTGGAAGTTTGTGTAAGACTTTAGTAAAGATAAACAGGAGGCTAGCCGACTGTTGGGACGTCGTTATCAAATTATTCAGTGGCTAATGTAATTAAATGAGGAATTTCTAGGTAAAAACAATAAGGCGGGAGAGACTGCAGAAAGTAAACAGATTCTTTCGAAATTCTTGCTTCATTAACTTCGGCCATAATTAAGAACTTCCGTTACGGGAGAGTTGTTCAAATACCTTTCACGGCGTTGGAAAAGTAAGAATCAAAATAAAATTTAGATATGAAAATGTAATACTGAAGTATATATATTTTAACTCTAAGCACAAATTAATTAACCCTAAGAAAATATTTACATTAAGTAGACTCGACAAAGACACGCATAGACAATCAACATTACACAATTGTCACTGCCGACTAGAAATCTCCAAACCTTAGCTAAATTAAAATTACTCTTACGTAACAACTAAATTAAAACTACAGCTAAACGTAACAGCTAAGTTAAAATTACAGCTAAATTAAAATTACATAACAGCTAAATAAAAATTTCTTTAAGGAAGAAAAGCATAAATATAGAATGTGTAATATTGCACGTAATATAGCACGTAATATAGGATGTGTAATATAACATGTGTAATACAGCATGTGTAATATGTATAGCATGCGTAATATAGTATGTGTAATATAGCATGTGTAAATATAGCATCTTTAACATTATGCATTTTTGGTACACTACTCAATAATTTGTTTATTTTGCTTATCGAATTGGCATAAATTTCAAATCTTCCGTCTAGTAAGGATACTTCAATATTTTTTCCTAAACTTTTCATTGGTATATCGACATATTACATAACAGCTAAATAAAAATTTCTTTAAGGAAGAAAAGCATAAATATAGCATGTGTAATATAGCACGTAAGCACGTAATATGGCATGTGTCATATAGCATATGTAATATAGCATGTGTAAATATAGCATGTGTAATATAGCATGTGCGAATATAGCATATGTAAATATAGCGTCTGTAATATTCTGCCTTTTTTAATTCACTACTCAATAATTCGTTTATTTTACTTGTCGGGTTGGCATAAATTTCAATTCTTCCGTCTACTAAAGATCCTTTTTTATTTTTTACAACTTTCATAATTTTTCCTAAGCTATTTACTGATATATCGACATGTTTGTAAGGATTTCACTATTCCTTTTCCTTATTCCTCAGACTAATCGAGGATTTCTTTATACTAATTGGAACGGGCGTACCTTGCTTAAGCACCATTTGTCAAAAATGATAAGAAAGGTAGACGGGAAACTCTAAATCCGGTTAGCAATTAGACGCGGGTAATTGGAGCGATAAACTGATCCAGCCGAACCTGCGGAATCACTTCAGGTTCGTCTGACCGGAAGTAAAACTCGATTACATCTACTGTACCCTCTTCCAAATATTACATTTTAACGCGACTGGGTATGTAGGTGACTCGTTATCTTACCTGACAGCGCGTCATGTAAACGCGCGATATGTTACCACGATTAAGAGTTTTTTTACTGCTCCGTTTTCAAAGAGGAAGGAATAAATTTACGGCGCGGCTACACGCCGATTACTGAATTATCTGATCAATACTTTCGAGGGTATTTACATCTATTTAAAATCGTATCCCTGGATTTGACACATGCACTTAATTATTAAAATTCTTGAGTAGTAAGAGTTGCCATTGTTACACATTTGTATCACGAGCTGATAATACAGGTTCGCTGACAGTTTATTCTACTGATTCTTCATCTTCTTCTATTTCTTAATTTGGTATATGCACTTAATTATTTTGCTATCGCATTCTTGAGAAGTAAACGTTGCCATTGAAGTGATTTTTTTGTGTGACCTTAATTCGGCTATTTTGATGAAATCTGCGCCATTTCAAGCTGAAAAATAACTAAAATGTGAAGCGTCGGCGTTTGTAAATTATAGATTTTTGCCCTATTGCCTTTTTTCCCTTAAATCAACGTAAATTTCGCCGAGACAGAACGTTTTTTCGCGCAAGTGGGTAAGTCGTTGTTTGCTCCACGTCTCCCTCAATCAACAACGAAGGCGTCTACTTGAAACTTTGCGTCTAAATAGCATAATACCCACGCCCAAATTGATAGAAATTCCAGACGACAGCGGCTTTTATATAATGCGTATCACACGGCCCTTAAATAGAGTAATTACGAAACTCCCGTCATAAACTTCAGCTCGTAAAATTACCCCGGCACTGCAGGAATGCCACTCACGGTTAATTTCGTTATAGTTGTGGGATTCCCATGTCCTGCGATAGATAAATTAAGAGAAGTTTTGCCATGAGATATGATGGTTCCCATTCATACCTAATAGAAACCATATTTCACGTCCGTTCAGATATGTGTGAAATGGAGCGCATCCACGTTCCCGTCATGTCGATAATATTCAAAAGTTAGTCCAATTCAATCTCTTTTTATAACCCCCTTGCATGAAGTAGAGCATTAAAACAATAAACTTATAAGGAGCTTTTAACTACACCATTTGAAAAAACGATATAAGACTACACTAAATATTCATTATGTTTTGAATACTTCTTATGCTCTTTGGTTATTTTATATCGGCCTATTTCTGCTGCTATGGCTAAACACAGACGCCAGGAGGCGAGCAATACCCAACCTTAAAATTTTGCTGAACCCCCACTTTGTCGTGGGGTAGTGTTCTTTAACTTGCCTGACATTCACCACTTTGGTAATGAATAAACTGTATTTCATCCCAACCTTATTTTTCCCGCAGTTGCTCTTTCATGGACGAATTAATAACATCAATGACTGAGGAAAGGGACGAAAAAATATTAAACGTTATTAGACATTTTCATTCAAAGTAAGTGCATACAGAAAGGGACGTCTCCCGACCAAATATCTTTTGCAGCGAAACACGACAATGGAGACGACGTATTATATTTCCGGTCACGTTTCAAGTTGGCTAAACTTTATGTGGCCTCAAAACTTTTTACAACGCAAATATTAGAAACACATAGGCGTGCGTAGGTTTTTTTTCTTAATTCAGTCTCTAGCAGGGTAATTTTAATTTGGGACAATTTTTTTCCAACTTAGTTGTATCTGTTGGCTTCTATTATTAATATTGTTGTAAATGTGTCATTTGGTTAATCAGTTGCAATAGCTATATTTTGTTCAATAGTACTATTTAGATTTAGGACCAAAGCAACAGCAACAGTGTCTCTATTTAATAGCTATTTTAACATCTAGCTTCAATTGGATGACTAAGATAGATGGAAATGAAGATAGTTCAAAGTAGAATAAGTCAGAAGTTATACATATTGTCACGTCTTGGTTCAGTGTGTACGAATTGTTGGTCTTCTTCACAGGCCAAAAGGCTCCTCTACCTACTATGTTATTAGCGTCATCATCAGTACAGTAAGGTGTCCATAAAACATCAAAATCTTTCTTTAGAGCTTTACTCTTTTGTTTTTAATAACTAATCAGATATGGAAAGTAAACCACGCAAAGAGAATAATATTAATCTACATAATGTCGATAAACCTAGAAAAACTGTTGACTATCCAGCTGAAAGGTCTAAATCTTTGATATCTTCCTTTTTGGTGACTATGATGACTGTAATCACAAATCTATGTTATGTCAAGCATTACTTAAACTTAAGCTCCAAAGGGCTCAAAAATAAATTTGTTGTTTATATCACATTTGCTGAAAGTTTGTTGGATCATAGTACAGAGAGACTACGGGATCTAACTTTTTTCTAAACTGATGTATACATCATACAAGAAGACATCTTAACTACTGGGACCATCTAGGAATAGGAACCCCATTTTAGAGGGGACATTTTGTGTCTTCAATGCGAATCAACCATCGATTTTTCCTCCTTCACAAAACTAAAAGGAAAATATTGGAAATTATTTCAGACAATTTTTATCTAGTTTGGATTCGCCCCATTACCTGAGCAATTGTCTATGGTAACGCTTCGTCAGTTCATCGCTTTGGCTGATAGCAATCGATATTAGTTGTGATGTCAAAGCCTTAAGCCATCCCAACAAAACCAAGACTATTTTCGTCACATGTCCTACGTATTATTTTCAGCAATCACGACCAGACTGAGAAACTCGTGTGAGGATTACGTAACCTATATTTCTTCTTCGCCGATATACCGAGCCCCCCTTAGCAGGTAAAAGCTGTAAGTTTACAGTGCTGTCACATCTTATACAGTTACGGTGTTAGTCACGCTAACCGTATCTGATACACCCCACGAGGCCGTGCCGTTCGTTGTTTAGGAGGAACACGAAAATCATGTTGGCAAGTGTTTTAATAGGACGCTCTCCAGATTTCCCCTAGATATTGTGACGCATATGGCTTATATATATAAAGTACGGGAGTATAAATTTCATCCCCAAAGTATCCATATAAATTCAACGTAATGAAACCTGTCGAATAACTCATGTTTATCTCTTTCTGCGTTGCGTTTCATTTATTAAAATGGTGGCGGAACCGAAACCATACGGCAATGACATTAATTAATCGCAGATTTGTGACAAACAATAATTTCAGCGGGAGGACGAAAATAAAATACACTTTGTAGTACATTCAAACGTCTACGTACAACATGTAATAGATTTTGCGACGTAAAATTAAGAATGGAACATCGTACCACAGAACCAGTAATATAGTAGCTTTATTATATTAATAAAGGTACAGTAATAATAATTGTTGTTTAAGTATTTAAAGAATTGGAAATTATTGTTGCATGTAGGTTCAGTAATATCTAGTATCTGCTGTTCTGCTCCCATAAGGCCAGGAAAAACACTGCCAGTATCTAGAACACAGCAACAAATGACCCAGCTTCTATCTTCATACTAGTTACCATCAAACGTCATGATATTTACGTATGATAGACATGATGGTAATAAAATATTTTCAAAGAAAATAATCAGAATAACATAGTGTAAACAGCTTTTAGTAACTGACAACTAACAATTTAACACCTCGACACAAAATTAAAACTTGTTTGTGTAAACGAAGATGCCGTTTGGAGAAGTAAATTATGATTGTGCTTAAAAGCAAACTTCGACAAGTTCGTTGTCTAATTCATTTGTGGCACAATTTTCAATTTAATAAATTTGTAGGTCCAATTGTTTGTTTATTTTGAGTTCTGACCATTCATTGGTTGTTAATGTCAACAACTGAAACTACCCCTTATTAAATTATCAACCCTAAACTTGCTGAACTTAGAGACGTTCCTTATCCAAATTTGTCCTGCATTAATTGAAATAGCTGTGATTTTTCGACCAATTAATAACTTTTATACTCGATATTAATTGGTGACATCAACGTATAGGAATAGGAAAGGTGTAACTTTGGAGTTTTATTGCATATAGTACGTAGTAAAAGTATTATGTATTTATAGAATCAGGTGATTGCTGACTGACGAGATCGCCTAAAAAGAATCAAATTTAGATATTGATCTTTACCTTAAGGAAACTCCTTTCATTCCTAAGTCTTTAATATTAGGCCTCATTAAAAACTTTTACCTCACTACCCAGCATTTTAAACGATTTTATTCTTTCAGATCCCTTGGTCTCTGCCTTTACATCAATTCTTATGGATTACTATCATTATATCTTTTCGAAGAATGCTTACTTCTCCTTTTAGAAAGACGGAAATGTTAACGCACAGCAGCTTAATAGTCATTTTGAAAAGAATAAACTAACTTAACCAACATTAAAGATAATATTCATCTGATAGATTCTATGTTGCATTTGCTTTTCAAGAAATCTAGGACAAAATTTTGTTGCCTCAAATCTTCTAATAAATATTTTTATAACGTTGTACACGTTGTATAATATAAAATTGGCGAAGGTACTCTCAATAGTTGCTTCATTCTTAATATCGTAAATCCAGAAGCATATACTGGCCATTGTATGAGGCTCACTTCAACAACTTTATGGGCCAATAAAGGTGCTGATCTTACAACGATCAAAGGGCATGGTGGATGGAAGAGCTCCTCTGTAGCAGAAAGTTATGATGAGGCGTCTATATCTAACAAACTTGCTATTGCAAGGAAAATCCAAGGAAAATATAGCTGTTCCTTACAAGAGAAGACATCCGTAACTTGCTACAAGGGTTGTCATTAACGGAAAGGAACTTAAATGTACTAAAACAAAAAACAAAACGTCTATTACTATAAATGTAAATGTTCCACTGGTGTGTTACTTCTTTATCCGAAAACTAAGACATCAACATTTTCAGAGCTCTTCTTTTCTAGTCTTGCTTCGGCTGACTATCATAAATTTGAACCTTTAAAGATAATTTTTAAACTATAAGGTTAAAGAAACATTGTATTGACTATTGAATTTGTTTATTTACGTACGACAATTTTGATAATGATGATGATGAAATGTAAAGAGGATGCTGCATTGATTGTACTGACAATTTTAGTTGGCCATTCACTCTAATCGAAGAGCTCAGTGCAGGATGGTTAAAACATAAAAATTTAAATAAAATTTATGGAATATTAATTACGTAAATTCCAAACTTGCCACATGTGACAAAAACTTGCCCTGAATTGTTTTAATTTTGTACGAAATCACTATTTAACTGGAAATTAAAAAAAAACCTATGAAACAAAACGAATTTGTCAGTTAGCCATGACGTGCTAAAGTATGCCTTAATTACGCCATCCATTAGCAAGAAATTCAACGAAAATTTCCTTCTCCTTCTGTTTGGCGTCCAGAGTTCGGTAGTCACAAGTTGATAACACTTTTTAAAGTCAAATAAAAGTGTATAAGTGTTTGGAGGACAAAAATCTTTAATTGACGCGTGGGTACGCCCCTGTACACCCACTTCTGTACATCGGACAATTCCAGTTTCACATTTAGAATTTTAACGCCGACTCGTGCAAATCCTCTTACTTTAAAATACCACCAAGAAGTGCTGAATGGGGCGTACAGGCCTTCGGAGTACGTCCGTGCCGGGAATAACAAGACACCGTTCCGAAGCGAGCAAACAAGAAAGCAATAACATAGTGGTCAACCAAAATGAGCTACTTGCTCGGAATCATTCGGCCCGAATAATATCCTTGTCGTGAAAATACCGGCAAAAGATATAAAATATGTAGCTGGTGCGGAATACTAATGGCCTCGGTTTAGGATTGCGTTCGCCCTGCTTCAAAAATCTCATCGGGAGAGATCTGGGCTAATTTGATGGCTCCCTTATGTGCAACCTTCGAACGCCTTCTCTTTCATTTTTCTCGAAGGTGGGATGCTTTAACCTCTCTCATTGATTACGTGTCATAATGCGGGGCCTACACAGCTGGGATCTTAATTCTTTGTTCATTTTCGATACGCGATATATTCATTCCCAGTCCTCCGTTGTTACACGTTCCAAGGAATTGCTACCACATACACACTGTATATTTTATTTGTTTTGATGTTGAAAAACTACTAGTGAAGAGGATTTTTTCCTGTGGAAAAAAATGTAATATACGCTTGCGCCAAAAGCATCTCGGTCGCTGATGCAGCGGCATTGAAATATTTGAAAAACTTGTTCTCATATTTATTTAGCCATACCCATATACAGGTCTGGTTGCCCAGTTGAAGAATGAGCGCGGGGGCAAACGCGGCACAAACACAGCCGCACTGGGTGACGTGGCAATAGATTCAGTTGTCGACAAATGGCCTAGCAGTGCAGTGCAGCAATGCGGAATTTGGTGTGATTCAAGTAATTTAAATTTATTATAGGCACCTGCTATTAATCATTCATATTACAATTGTGAAAGGGAGAAATAAGAGGGATATCTTGTTTACTAATATTATTACAACATGGCATTTTGGAGACCATTTAAAACTGAATAAAACGAAATTTACCATCAATATAATAAAATTGTTTGAGGACGTAAATAATTAAAATGAAATGAACATAAATAGAATTTTCTACACATTATACCTATACAAATTATTATAATTTTTTACCTTTAGCAGAAAACTTTTTTAGAGACGCCTACGAAACTCATTAAATTTTATTTAAGGGTTATTTAATTTCGAAACGTGGTATCTTAGACAAGTTTTTGAAGGACAGAAGAGCATATATTAAAATATAGATCTCAGTAAAAATAAAAAACATATATTTTTGTCTAAGTGATTAAAACATTGGGGACAGTATTGTATTTAGATTCTAACGGTTTGTCACTAGGATAGACATTCTGCTTATTTTGAATCTAGTTTTTGGAAATTTGCTTCCTTTATTTTAGTTATCAATAGAATTATTAATATTATTACAAAAAAAGATACATGCACTAGGTATTGACAAAATTTTCTGTTGTTGAGGGAGTGGTTTGTAATATAATGAGGTTTCTGTAAGTTCCAAACGCTTTAGAATTTTCCAGTTTTCCAACCTAACGACTAGATGATTTTCTGAATATTCCGTAGCTTCCGTATAGATGGCACGACATTCTACCGACTGTATTGATTATATACATTTTAGGAAGAGAAGTTATCCGTTTTTCTGAGTTTTCTGAATTACAGAATACTTTTTTTTATTGGGAGGTTATATACTAACAAAATTAGAGAATGCTTTGTCTTGGACTTTTAAAAAATAGATTTCTACATTTCTGCGAAATTGCAGAATGTTAAATAAATGTAGATCCGTATAGAATGGGTTTCTGTCATTATAATGTATCCAAATTTGATGAATGATTACAGCGATCTGTACTGGTGGCTTCATATGGAACTAAAGCTGGATCATTATTGAAAAAGCTAAAAATTCTAAGATGTAAGAGGACGCTTGACTGATTACAGCGATCTGTACTGGTGGCTTTATATGGAACTAAAGCTGGATCATTATTGAAAAAGCTGAAAATTCTAAGATGTAAGAGGACGCTTGACTAATGAAAATACCAGAATGTTGAGTACTACTCAGCACAATTTTTTTTTAAATATTTTGCAAGTGTGCAACTGTTGCTGTTTCTTCAAATCTTTATTGTTGCAAAATAACAAACAAAATAGAACAACACACAAAGTAGAGATGAAATATTTAGAAAATTAATAAACATAAAAACTATAAAATGCTTAAAAGCAAATACAAAATACGCAGTTAAAAGAAATTCCCTAAGCCATCCCTAACATATTCAGTCACAACCGCTCGCTGGGCGCAGGGTTGGTACGATCGTAAGTTACATGAAAAAAAAAAACAAAAGAATAAGTAAACATGTTATAATACAATATAAATTTTTGTTTGGTATAGACTATGGTCCACAAAAAGGGCACCAATTGTTAAAGCAGTTCAAAAATATAGTACAGACCAAATTCCTAATTAATGAGGTCCAGGCTTTTCTCATACCTTTAGTGATTGGTAAGTCGTTCCTGTACTAATATGCGACCTGCTGAATAATGATATGCTGGTTTCTGGCTTCCGAGCCAATCTTTAAGATTAGAATGGGAGATAGAGATATTATATAGGGCGAATGTTCTGAATTTCAACCAAGAAATGACCAGACGATGGACTCGATGTCCAAAGATCTTGAACCTATCGTCTAGACCACCCGCTGGTTGAACCCATACAGTGCTGGTTGAGAATAGAAATTTTCACCTAGGTTTCTAATCCCGTCACCAAGCTAAAACAGTCGACGTTTGCAAAGCTGTCAGCAGAGCCAATGTTTCGTATGTAACTTTTTTTCTTATTACTATTTTACCATTTAAGATAGCCTGATTCATTCTAAACAAAGTAGGCCTCTTGTATTTTTCTTTAAATTAACGAATTGTGAGCAAAAAATTATTTAAAATCAATTACATGATTGGCATAGAGAATGCTGTGTCTCAACCAGACACAGCTTACTTACAACTGCGGATTGTTTGGCGAGACGTCAAACCTTCTGTTGTATAAATTCGTTCCAAACTCCCCATCGATGTGCAACTGGAGCTTTGTGAATTATTATTCCAGAGAAGTCATGTATGATATATTTCGCCGTTTAGGTTTTCAACTTATCCTGTCCAGAGGCGAGCATTTCGAGGCACGCAGACGTACGGAATTGGGTTAGAAAAGGTAAATACTCGATAGATATATCCTTCGGTCGAATCAATCCTTGCATTTTAATAACTCATGCACGTTGCGCGGTCAGCGTGCGAGATATATCTGCTCCCAATAGATTGCAGGTGGTCTATAAGTAAGGATAGTGTGGATTTATTAATGTATAACTGTCTAACTTCGACAGTATACAGTAGTGGGATTGATGAATTTCGTAGCAGCTGGCAAACCTTGGATTGGAGTACAAGCGTCTTCATGACAAATCTTTAAATAGAATACTTAATGACTGAAGACATCTTTACTCTCGGTTCAAATCCATAAACATAATTGTTGTTAAATCCGCAACGTTCAGGTCTTGTCATCTATTGTGCATGCCGCTAGTAAGAGTTGAAACCATGCCCATGCTTCATAAGAGGGCCTTGGAGACCCTTTAATATCCTCAGGCCATTGAAGTGCTGCCCTTAAACTATTAAACAAACAAAGTGACAGAGTATGGGGTTTTCGTGCTCGTATAACCTCCACCTCATACAAGTTGCTCTGACAATCATAATGTTGCTTTTGCATAGTATTCTGATTTTCCAATTTGCTCCAATATATGAGCTCTTCATCTATTGCGAACCAGATCCACCTAACCATTCTTTTGTTGACTCAACTGTTAATGGATCTAACTAAACAACATTGTAGTAGTCTGGAAATTGATTGTCGGTGCTTCAACCCTATCTAATAAGCATGTCGACCTATTCATCGCTGTGATCAGGAATCCACGTCAACTTCACGGATATTGATATTCTTCAGACTTTGCCCTGTGGGACAAAGCCACCTGGCTGACTATGCATATTTAAATATACGACTTTATAAATCGCTTGATGGATTTCTGTCTTCTATGTAAGCATATATATCGAATAACTTAGCCTTAGAACTTGGAATAACTTCTTCGTAGGATAAAACAATTTTGGTAAATACTACAGATGTCCGAGCCTTGTCTTGTTGGAACTATATAAGAATTTTAAAACAAAATTATAAATCTGCAAGGGAGGGACCTTCTGCAACGAATGTTTTGCACGAAACAAATGAACAAATGAGGAAGTTATTGGTATTGATGAAACATTTACAAACGTGTGACGGAAATATTTTGTATTTTTTGTGAGTTTTCGCTATAGTAAACACCTTCAACCAACACATTTTTCAGGTTTGGCAATTTACTGAAACTGTTATATCGCTTTACCCTGTTTATGTTACATAATAAAAACGGTGAATGTAACGAAAGAAAAAAGATGTTCCCGATAAAATAACGCGAACGCTTTTTCTTCTACCGGAAATTATTTGTGTGTGTACCGATAAATTGTTTTCCGTCCATTACAACTTGAGTTGAAACAAGTAAGATTTTTTGTCGAAAAAAAAAATAGAAAACGCTGCTATCAGTTGCACGTGTCGCTTCCCACGTATTCTGGCTCTATATAACCCCTAAACTTGGGGAATATTTAGTTCTAGATTCCATTAACAAAAACCTTTTGCTCGTTTATTCTACGCGAAGTTTGCTGCATGGGATACATCTAATCGTGAAATTTATCTGTTATAATATTTAGATAAGGAAATACAATTTACATTTTAACATTTATGGAGCTCCCTAAATCGTCGTGGTTCAGTAGTTTCGTGTTTTATTATAGGACGAAAGTGCTAAGGAGAGTTTGTATCAATACGAGTTCAATTTTTTTTTCTCGGATGGGAGTTGTAAAAGGTACACAAAAAGTTAACTGGTAAATTAACCGGAAAATGCTTTTATATTTTTTTTTTTTGTAGAAATTCGACAAAGCTTGTAGTAGTAACAGTGGTGTACAAAAAAATTGAATTGATAGAAAAAATTATATGTGAGAAAAGGATCTATTTAAGAGTTTGAACTTTTTCTATACAAATCTGAAAATTTCAGAAAACGTGTTTGTTCTCGTTGAAATGACAATAGTCATGAATTTTAAATATGTACATATTATTTTATCCCATTTAAATCAAACAACACTGACGTTGTCTTTGTAGGATGCTAACTCTTTTTCATTTTTTTAATATTGAGATATGATATTTCTTATATTGTTTACATGTCACCGGCTATTTTCCAAATCACGACTCTGTGAAATACTCCCACCCAACCTGGAAAAGACAGGTCCGGAAAACGGATGTACCTCGGACAAGTGTGGTTCCCAGATTGACGGGTCGATACCTTCTTCCGGTAAGGACTCGACCCAGTCATATTCTCCGGGGATTTGGTAAAGCTCCCGTGCCAAAGAAAAAGTTTTCTGGATCGCCGGTGATGTAATATTTTAGAATTAAATTTAATTTCCGCAAAATAAATACAGTTTTAACATCGAATTTAATACACTGTGTCGCAAAATGATTTGATGACATTCATTTTTTTTCCAGCTGAAATTTAAAAAAAAATCGCTGAAATAGGTCAATTAGTAAAAAGAAATTGTCACTTTTCTGCAATGTTTTCTATTGTTTTGAGCCATGTTTGACAGACCTATAACATTATCGACATTTTTTTTTAAAAGGACGCTCTATGTTTTATATTATAAATCTTTTATATTCTGGGGTGCATATTTGTATAAAAAACATGTATCGCAGACATCTCAAGAATTATTATCGTCGTCTTTAGCTTCTTAGATACATTCACGCTTATTTGTGGGGAGCTTATTATCCTCCACCAAGAATTTAAACGCCAAACCACCAGGGAGCACCTATTTTAGCAAAACAAGTTAATATTACAGTACGGTATAGATCACAAAATTCTTGTTGGCGTTCTAAGGATGCCATTACTTGCATTATTAAAATTCTCTACTACAATATTCCGCCGAGCGTGTAAGTGAAGCGGTCTAAATTACGTTTTATTAAATTTTTCTGTACACATGTGAAGCGTCGCTTGTGCACCTACTAGAGTTGCACATCTACATGAACTATTAATGTCATCTATTATTTACCAACAAGTCCGTGTCCCAATAAGCTTCCATTATCTCTTAATTGAGGGAACTTAAAATTGTCATACAGCGAATAGCTACAGCCGAATACCGTTCACGGGGTGGATTATTAGCATTCAGCACAATACGTGCTCTCTCGTGTTATGTGCAAAGGTGTGAAACATGCTTAGCTTCGCTATGCATAAAACCGATTTCAATAATACGTACAATTATGCCAGCTGTGCTAGGATTGTCTGTCTGCCTGGATGAATTTCCAGAAACATCGCTCAGATCGATGTACGCTCCGTAAACGGTAAAAAAGGAGCTAGTGTAATTAATATAGTGTTATGATATTATGTATAGATAAATAAAACAGATAGTACATAGATGAAACCAAAATTTTGAATTTTGAGATAAATTTTGAAACATACATATAAAAAATAGAGAAAACTGACACAAAAGGGTTGTGGAATACTGAGAATATGAAAATGGAGGATAAATTTAGATATAGAATAAATTTTGTAGTACAGTAAGGCAAAATCGTTAGATGAAACGTATCAATCTGTCAAAATCATAAAATGAATTTAATTTATGAACTAAATGTATTGAAAGATACACTAATATAGGATAGAAAAGTTAGAAAGTACAATAAAGTACAATTTTACAAAGTTAGAATTCATATTAGAGCACGCGTTTAAGGAATTTGAAAATTTCAGAATTTTAACAAGTTGATCAACGGAGAAAGAAGGAGTTCACTTATAAATGAAAATCATACAATAAACTAATTGTAAGACTAAAACTAAAGTCAATCATTATAAGTGGAATTAAACTTAATGCTTTGTATAACTTCAAGTAACGATTTTTGGAAGTCAATAATCGATGAACCTAAAAACATTTCTATTAATAACTAATCCAAACAGGATTAATAAAAGTGAAAATAATTTAATATCAATGACAGTACATGCATAGAATTAAGCTAAATATCATAAATTAGTCAAATTTTACAAAAATAGGCAAAATTTGCAGAAAGTTTAAATTTGAACGTAGAGAAATGTAGTAGATATCAAAATGTGCAGAAAAACGAGTAGAATCAGAAAATGTATGTTTATGCTGCTAAAAACACGCATAAAGTCTATATTTTAAATAAAAAAATTCTCAAAAGTTTAATATGACGTCTCCATAGCAACAATCTCAATTGTTTCTAGTTTTATAAAAAGTAAAACATGGCTCAAAGCGGTCAGTCTTTCATAATTAGCCAAGCAGTAAACAACGTCGAGTTGCGCTTAAAATAAACAAAAGAAAGTCAAATAAAATAAACAAATCGTGAAATAGTTACCAGGTTACAAACGTCAAATAAAATCCACATACTTAAATGTCATCTGTCAAAAGGTGAACAAAATACATAAGTTCAGATTTCATAAAAAACCTTAAACGTACTGGAAGTTTAAAAATTAGGAACAAGTAGCAAGTTATAAATATAGAAATTTTTAAAAATTGGTAAATAACAGATTAGTGTAGTGCAGTGAAAAGTTGCAGCAGCAGTTTTCGTTCGTGCAAGTTGCACAAGTGAAAGGCGAGACGCTGACCAGTTGACAACATGGATCTCTGTCAGTCACGGAATACAACCCAATAAAGGAAAGCGGTTATGAAACCAGCATCACAGATGAAAGATAACTTAAAAATAGGCCAATTTAAAATTAAAATCAAACCAAATTCATTACAAATTTTAAATCAAATCAAATCAAATCAAATTTTTGAAGTTCAAAAGTCGACTATAAATTATTAATATCATATTGCAACAATAAATATAAGGGGAAAAATTTAGCTATTATGTATTATTTAAGATGTATTAAATTTGTAAATTATTAAAATATGTTTTTTTGAAAATGTAATATATTTCTATTTGTCAAAATATAAACTGATTTTTCCATTTTGATATAACTTCAAATTATTACCTAAAATACATAATTAAAGTAAACCACACCTTGATGAGGAGTCAGCTCTAAATACAATTAACAATTACAAGATAAATTCTCGTTGGCGCCCATTTAAGTGAAATTCAATGATTTTTTTGCGTTCAGACACGTATACTACAATATATAATCTAAAAAGTAAAAACTGACATTACGCAAACTCAAAATATGTATGTAGATAGACATTCAAATAGCTAAATCGTTTGTTAGATATTAGGACTGTAATTCAATGCCAGTCAGGGCATATAGTCCGTGGAGCAGTAGTTTCTCACAGCATCATTAGTTAGAAAATATCCTCTTTCCTGCAAAGAATCATAAGAATTCAAGGGGAAAATTGATACAATGCACAGTGGAAATATTCATTAAACCACTTGTTGGTTAAAATTGCTTGCCATATTGTTGCTATATATTATCGTGTTTTAAAAAAAAAAGAAAATATTCTGAAGAATATTAGAAATAGTGGAAGAAGCAACAGAAGATTAGCTGCTGGGAAAGTCTCGAGCAAAGTATCACAAGGAATACAACATAGTTATGTCTATCGTATAGCAATTTAACAAAATTGTAATAAAATTAAAACCATTTTAAATACAATTTGCTGATGTGCGATACAAATTGTAATGATTCGTATTTCTATACTATAAATTATTATGGCCTACAATGCTTCAAATGTGCAACATATATTTTTCCGTTGTTTTTGGTTAGATTTTTATCCTTCTTGTTCCTAGAAATAATAAATCCAAAGCCAGCTCTTCGATGTCTGCCGTCGCAAAACAATATTTTAACCTAAAATTAGAGCGACTGGCATCATAATATATGCAGGCTATTAAATCAGGCCCATAAACGGCCGGCTATTCGATATTGCCGGCCGAAAGAGTTCATTATCCAAGCAAATTTTCATACAATTTTATGCCCCGACTTTTATGCGATCGAACCCGCTTAATAAGCGTAGGATTCCGATGCAGTAAATGAAGGCAAAAGGATTATATTATGAATTTTTAATTTGTAAATCATAAAATGCAATTTGAACAGATTTAGTTGAACGAATTTGTGTCCGGAGTTCGGAATGTAATTATTTCCCATGGCCATATATGAATACATTATTCAAATCTATGGAAATCCGGATCCCGTCGCTTTACCGAACCGTCTTAATAGGAATTTGTTATTGAAAACGTGGAAACCTTTGGACAATTGTTAATGTATTCTTCGACTTGAAAAAAAAAGATGAATTCATTTCCCCAGTGCAGTGTCGTAATAATAATACACTGATACAAATTGTGGAAATTTCGCAATGAATTTTATACATTTGCTATGGTTTTCGTTCACAAAAAACGAAGTAGCTTTTAACGGGGCTCTCAATACGTGGGCCTATCAAACATTAGGAGGATCTAAGCAGGCCCATAGCTTTATATACATATGGGCCTAATAAATCTATGACGAAATAGCTGCCGAGCCTTGGTCGAAGAGCCCTAAACCAAATGGTGGGGGTATTGGCAGGCCGTTGCAGACTTAGGAGGCATTTAAACTTAATAGGAATTGAGGAAGACCCCTTATGCCAAAAATGTGGAAAAGGGATCTTCTGGAATTCCACGCAGCTTCCGGGAAGAAGGCATAGTTTTTGGTACCGAAGAGTTGCAAGGGAATGAGGTAAGAGACCTGCCATGATTCAAAATCATGGCGTTGATCAGGGCGTCAAATAAATTCGAGAAGAGTTAGAGGCAGACAGTGCCTGAGGCAGACAGTGCCAGAGGTGATGACTACTACTAAGTTCCGATCACACCGAAAGTTGATAATACGCAAATACAGATTTTTTTTTCTATAAAATAATCTGTTTGCTGGAGGGGACATATATTTTTAAATTGATCTTGAACATCATTGTTTTTCCGATCGCATAACTTTTTGTATGCATATAGGATTTGCCACCTTCATATATTTACGGCAGAAAAGTAAACTACAATGAAAGAAAATTATGAATCACACTACCATTTCGAATTCTTTTGTGTGTATTTCTTTTTACAACGTTAGTTAATGCAGTACTTCTAGTATTTTGTATATTTTTACTATATTTGATGATGATTAGAAATGTAGTCTTAAATTTACAGCTAACTGTACTGGTTGTACCCCAAAATTGTATATTCATTCGTTGCGTAGTAGAGCAATATTATGTTTTAAGTATGCACTTATGTATTAAATGTTGCCTACCTATCAGCATTGTGTATTTGTATTTAAAACGTACTTATTCAGATAATCAAGACTTTACACTCTTTTGTCAAAAACGCGCCCAAATGATGATGAATAAATTAAAATTGTCAAAAATAATATATTTGCTGTCTATTTTTTTCGGTGTAAAATGTTACTATTTTCATAAAAATCAACCTTTGATTGATCCCTTTGGGACGAGGGTTTGTTTCATTGAATTTTAATTTTCTGTCACAGGTGGCAAAATACCCAGTAAATATGAAATTATTTTAAAACGAAATGGGGCAGTATTTTATTATATAAATTAGTAGATATTTAATTTTTTTTTGACTGAAAATGTATACTTAATATACACTTTAAATATTACTTTTGAGTATACAGTAATGAATTTCACGATAAGGATAATACCACCATATGACTCTAGATGAGAATAATAGTTATTTATTGTAAATAAAAATGTTTAAAGTATAATTTTATCCACGCAAGTGGATAAAAGGCAATTAAAATACGAATGCAATACAACGTTTTGTCCATAATTACATCACAATCATATTTGTGGAGTGGAGTGGAATTATTGGAATTTAATAAAAATCTTCGCACGACTCGATATTTCTTACTAGTACTCAATGAAATGTGGTAGGTTTTGTTATACCTACTGGTTATATTCCACTAGTCAAGTAAAATAAAATATCACTTTAGACGGTTCATATGTGTGGATAAAAGTCCGATTATAAGGTGATTGTGGATGAATGAATTTAAATATGCCATAAAATTCAAAGCTTGAGACTTTTTTTTAATTAAAATTGTAGTTCAATGTGAATTTGAAATAACAATATTTTTTTATGATGTTTAATCCTTTATCAATATATTCCTTGCTTTTTCATAAGCTGACATTTGATTCTTCTATTTTAATTAAATATTTCTATCTGTATTATGTTTAGTGCACCATGTTCGTGTTATTTGCTTTTATTTGAAGCAAACGAGCCGGCTGAATATTTTTCCTTTATAATAAACCCGCTTCAGAGTGCACATAATAAAATTATTATAGATTTGTATTGTATGAAATACGTATTGTTAATTATTTTTGCAACGTGTTAGAAGCTTTTCGATGTTTATTTCATACAACGTACTATAGACGTGACTCATAAATTTATAAAAATAATAAAAAACCGTTGTGAAATTTTCTGAATAAGTTGTAACAAAAATGTGGCTTTCGGAAACCGAGGTAAAAATCTGTGTCGTAGACATAATAAATAGATTCTGCACCTTAATTTTCTTCTAATTAACTGTAAGAAGAGAAAATGCGATAATTTGATTTCTCGAGAATTTTAATTAATAAAATTCTTAGTTTTCGCTCTGTAACAGTGCACTTCGCGATGTTTAAGGTACTGGAGTTTTAGGATTCCTATCTGCCGCGCGTTCAATCTTGCCTGATAGAAGTAAAATTCATTACAAGATCGATTATAAAAGGCTCAGACGATAATAAATTGGTTGCCGTTTCATATCTCAACAAAACATTTTGCTAAATTTTTTGCGACCGCAGTGAGGATACAATAAATATGCTTTACAATATGTTAGAAAAGGTAATAAACGAGGTATTATGTTACATATTGTTTAATTTATACACAGGGCTTACACATTTGGAAGAAATATGGTTTATTTTCTATATTAAACCACATGATACACAAAAAAAGGCTTTAGTTAAGAAAGAGTGTAATCATATTGGGAACCGCTGGAGTCGAGAAGGAATGACAAGTAAAATTCTCACGTGATATCCACCTAAAAGTTTTAGCGAAAGATGTGGAAATTATTGAATTAATACAACCCTGGTTAAATCTCTAATACTTTATGCTACATCACTACCACAACAGACATTTAGTGGTTTCCCAATTTTTCACTCTAATACATTTATACTGCTGAACGCTCTCAATTGGGAATTTCTAGTAAAATTTAGATGAAGCTGGACTTTGGAAACGATTCAATTCCCTATCATAAATTGGTTAATCATGCAGTACAATCAATGTAATGATATATTTTGTTTTCAGCTGTCGAATTCTGTCCTACTTAACTAATTTATGTGGTATCGTGACTAGCAATTCATTGTCAAATTTTAAATTTACTGGCTTTTTTGCCATTCCACTACTGGTAAACCGCGTATTATTCTCTGATGGGTTCGAATAAATTCCGATATTGATTCGTTGGGCTGTCAGTTTGATAAATAAGGCGCTATTTTCCGCGAACGCCTGGATAAAAATTTAATGAAGCATGCGGATTGCGCGCCAAATGTGATTAGTAGGGCAGATTAGAGATATCCCGAACCTTATCGAAATAGGCCGGCATCAGTTCTAATTCGATTCTTCTGTTTCGCAATGTCTAATATTAACCCTGCGAATCCTCAATCGCGTTAGCGATTCCACTTCAAATCATGGTAAATTTTTATAAACACGAATTGAGCTAAATAAAAAATATTCAGCTTAAGGACGACGTATTCTTGTCGGACTTTATAGAGAGAGAGAGAGGCAGAGCGAGATAAAAACCCTCTATGAGGACAAAATCACTCTATCTCTATCGCGCACTATAACTGTATCTCTCTCCCACACAATCAGACAAAAACGAGAGGAACGAACCTTCCTTTAATAATACATGGGATTTATCATTATCAGAATAACCCATTTTAATATCAAAAATAAAAAAAATAATAAAATGGGTTATTCTGATGACGAAAAATAAAACATCATTAAACTGTATTATTCGATTAACAATAATGCGCAAAAGTTCTTCAGGAATATCGGCAAATTTATTTTGGAGGACGAATCCCTCAACGAACATCGTAAAAAATATTATTAGAAACCTTAGGTGGCCAGAAAACAGCCTCGATCTCAATCCTTTAGACATTTTTTGTGGGGACACTTCAACAAAATATATATTATTAAAACCCTTAATATTTACAAGTATTGAAAGAAAAAATACAGGACGAAATGTTTGATAATTCTGAATTTGTTTTTAAAGCAATAAATTAAAGCATATTTTCAACTGTATCATCACAATTACTTGCATGTTGAAAATTCGTAAACATTGTAGGTATTTTAATGTTATTTCGTTTTTAAGTATTCTCCTTATGTTGTTTAGTTATAAAAATTGTTGTTTGTTATTTCAATAAGGTTGAATTTTAATTTTTTTGTGATTTCTTTACTTTAAACATATAACGAGCGTTCAAATAAAAACGTGGTCAAGTTGGTTCTGAAAAATTGGACGTAGGGCGTAGCGTATAGCAAATGAACTTAAACGTCATCTGTCAAAGCGCTGTATCGCCGCTTTGTTATTGAAACTGACAGCTGCTATACAGCTCGTTGAGAAATGGGGTTAAGTTGGTCGCTATAAGCTACGCCCTACGTCCAATGTGTCAGAGCCAACATCGACCACGTTTTTATTTGAACGCTCGTTATTTTATGCCAGCAAATTTTGATGTCAAAAGAAGTAAAGAAAAAGTCGTATATTTGTATTTAAATTTGTTTTCTATAATTAATTATTAAACCTATAAGTGGATGTCAATATACAAAAAAAAACCCTGTACCTAGATTCCGCGACGTACCAATAACCCACCTTGTATATTAAATAAATTTATCGTCATCAAATATTAAAAAAAATGTATTACAGGCTGTTTAAACTATCATTACGAATTTTATTTATTTGGAAATATATTTTCTGCAGTATTTCAATACAAAAAAATGAAAATAGCTAATTAAGGAAATTATGATTAAATAACCTAACTGTGACATAGTTGCAGAATATCATATGAAACTACATATTTGTTGATTCTTTAAAACATTTTTATCAATATCTACTACATACATTTAAGTAAATACAAACGATATTGATAAAACAGTGTATAAAATAAATCCGTAAGTACGCCTGGCAACATTGCCAAAGTGTTTTTTCTTAAAATTCTGCTGGTGGTGTACTCTATCGGCAATTCGGAAATTTAAAACTGTTGGCCTATTCCAGTAGCGGTCTGGGGCGATTGCTATTTGGTCGGTATTTCTGCCTGACCTTTCGGTTTCCTTTGACCTTTAACCTACATTGTTTTGACATCATTTTTATATCACCAGTGTAGTTTTAGATAATTGGAAACATAAATTACTTTTTAAGTTTTTCGAGACGCCCTAGCGTTTTTTTTTTGGCTTCAGACGTCCCGCGGACTCCAGTTCCGTATAATTGAAAGGGACGAAATGCTCCTTCGACCGAAAAGTCTGGCGAAACGGTTTGTGTGTTGACGTTTGGGATTAGGCATGCACGTACGGGGCGTCTCCCGTGTAGCTTTGTCTGCCTTGTATACGGACGCTTAGAGCGCCTCATTAATACTCCGTCGCAGTACGTAAATTTGTCAGAAGGAATCACTTAGCTACATTTCGCGGGCGGCAAGTAGCTTTTAGAATGTAAAAGTGGACATAACCAGGTAGAAAACTGGAACGGTTTGCGCGGTTTTTATTTCTTTCTTGCTTGTAAATTATGCTCGTAACTACATAAAGCGCTGTAAATTTGCGACTCGCTTTTTAGGAAGCTAGTCTGTAAATTAACATAGTTGGAAAGGATATTTAATAATAATCTACAGGGTGATTCACAAACCAGACCAGGTGACCAGAAATGAAGCCTCGTATTCTTTGGTGAATTTTAAGGAGAGTTTTCCGTTTAAAGTTTTTATCTAGATCTGAGAGTTTTTCCTAAAATTTAGATGTTCCAGTGGCGAAGATACAGGGTATCGGTGGCATATTCTAAATAAAATAGTACTCCACTGCTTGGTCTTGGTTTAACATATTATCTTTGAGAAATTATTCGTTTACAAAATTTCTGTTTCAAAAGATTGATTATTTCCGTTGCTGTATGTTCTGTTCAAAAACCCCCGTAAATTAACCCGAGACTCTAAAACTAAGTAGACTGCTCAATGTGAAACCCAGGAAAGAACTGCTTTCTTCGGAGATATCTCCTGAATTCGACACCTCGCTTCGACACGCCCATTTCTTGGGTCCAGAAGTTTCTGTTCTTATATTATTGGCGGGGACACTGAATATCGGAACGCTTTGTCATAACTATGACATGTTAATAATTACCTAATTGACTGGACTTACATTTATATAAATAATTCTGCGACTAACTGAACTTATAAGTAACCCTAGCCTTCCACTAGTGACTCCGTGTAAGAATACGGGACGGATTAGACAATCTCATTTAATATATTCTTAATAACTTGAAAAATCCACCTAAAAACCAGCTATCACTTTCCTTTTCAATTATTATCAATTTAACAATTTGATTTAATTCTAATTTGGAACCTCTACGCTCTTCTCATGGTTTCGCGCGTTATTAAAAATATGGGTCTCTTTGTTTTGTCCCAGCATAGGTTGGCGCCTCCCGGACGCGACAGATGACTGTCACATGGCCCCGACTCTAAGTGAACTTGTTCAAAAAAATATTGCTACATTTCTCCGAAGGACGACGCTAAACCCACTTGAGAGCCCTCAACTTTCGATAATTAGTGTTGACTGAAATATTTTACTTTTTGGCCCATCCGTTCCAAGGACTAATTAATAAATTACTACGCGTTCCGGCTTTTGTTACAATTATTTCTGCATCCACGGGATTTCGTCTACATTCACTGTATATCAATAACATATCCACCAGTTCATGATTACTGTAATTATGTGCCTTTGTAGAAAAGCATAAACCTGTAATAATAATAGCACTTGAATACTACAATTTTACCTACACACTGTATTAATACCTATTTTCCATTAAAAATAATGTGCTAAGTTGGTAAACATCTTATTTATACTTGCGTCATATATTTCCACATTCTTTTAATTCTTATTATTTTCAGGTCAATATTCAATACCACATACTTCAACTGCAGTTTGCCCCTTCATCAACCACGGAAAACCGTATCCTTCCACAACAAATGAACGTCGCTGCGAAGAATCTACTAGAGATAAAATCAATGAGACGTACAATACATTCGCCTATCCGTAAGTACCGCTTCATTTTCTATAAAACGCCGTGCTTCGGCCAGAGCTAACTTAATATTTCCACATTAGTCAGCAACGAGACAAGAAATAATAGCATTCGCCTTATAGTCCTTTGATCAAGAGATTGTCCTTTTAAAGGTCTGACGATCGTACAATTCCAGTAGAGATGCCGATTGAATTATTATTGTTAATTTGAGAAGGATTCTCTACGGCGTTAAAGCGGCCCACACACGTCGGCGTGATATGAGCTGCCTGCCGTGTGCTGTCTCGAGAGACATGTTTCGCATTGTACGTTTGAAATGTAACTAGTTTCAGTGTCTGAAATGCACAAGGTGGTTTATTTAAGAGCAGAAATAGAATGTATGTACAAAAATATGCTATAAAATATAATATATACACTTAAGAGACCTTTATCGAAATGCCGTTCCTAGATTTTGATAATATTGAGTTCGTTTCTGGAAGTTTCAGGTTGGTTTTTGTTAATTTTGTACATTAAGAATTGTATTTATATGTCGCTCGGTCCATAGTTTTAAATAGGTCTTGTTCTTCATTAATTGGTTGAGCATATACCTACCAAGCTTTTACAGCTTGTACTTTGTATATGATCGTATGTAAAATTATGTCATAGTGTTCTTGAAGAGCAAAGTTTGCCATTGTTACATTTTTGCATCACAATCCTATTTAAAACATCTGCTAACCGAATTACTTAACTAAACTGATACCGAACCAATTGGAGTGTCAAGAATACATACTTGACCAGTGACTACTTTGAAAATTCACATTTTCTTTTAAATGTTCGACAATTTTTAAAATATTGCGGGGTTCTATTAAATCACTGACAATTTTTAAAGAAATGTTTAGTTATTCTGCTTCGTTGCAATATTACCTGCTATATCGCTTCGCTTTTAAAGTTTATAAACCTTCTCCGAAATACAACTTCCCTTGGTAGGTATCGCAGGACCACTGAAGGGCAAGGAAGACCCTCTACGTGTTGTATCGGTGCGAAGGGGTGCCTGACAGGGGAGCCACAATTGGCCTCATGTGGGATGCGTTACATTAATTTATCATCAGACCATTTCCGTCACTGAGCCCTATCTAGCTAGTACCCACGTCAGAAACAGACATCACGAGTTGTAAATTCGCGAATAATAGTGTGCACGGTTCACTAGAACAGTTTGCTCTATTATATTCGTGAATATTTGCTACATTTTAAAAGGACAATGTAATACCATTTTGAGTAGCGTAAAATCGTGTTTTTTTTCATATTGCTATATATTGTAAAGAATTTGAAATGTTCATGTACAAACTCATATCAAAATATTGCCTAACCGAACTTAAAGTCATATAAAAATTTTAATTATTATTATAGCAACACCAAATTTGTATAAAATTGTTAATATGGATATTCTGGATATAAAATAATGGTCAATGATATTACATTGTATAAAAATAATAATCTTTTAATTTTATTCTCAAGTACAGGATAAATTATTATAAAATGCATGACATCGACACTTGTTAGTACTCAGTACATAGAGAAAAACGAATCCAAACCTAGAGTGACTTATATCGAATGAATGTTTAAAGTCTATAGATTAGTCTGGTATACATATCGTTGGAAGACGAGTAAACTTAAAGAAGATATTTCAATCCAACATAAACCATAACATGAAAATTTTCATCAATTGTCAAATTTTATAATAAATTCTACAAACATCACAGCTAAAGGTGGCTTTGTAAGAATACCCGGAGATGACCTAAAAAAAAACATAAAATAAAGAATATTTTATTAATTAATTTACAGAATTGTATATAAAAATAAAAGGATATTTGTTAAAAATGTGTTAGTTATAAGTATTGTTGTGAAAAAGTGATTGAAAAGTTCATCCAAAGACTGAAAAATTCTGTGTATGGATCTTAAGCAAAGCTAGGGACATATTCAGGCAGGATGAGAAAAACAAAAAAATATTGATTGGTTACGGCTTGGGTTTTGCAAGATGTACAACGTGGAGAGGCAGCTCCCGAAAAATAAAGCAAGAAAAAACAGTCCAAGAAAGAAAATTAAACACTCACCAGTTAAATCCACAGTTTGCCAGAGTCCAGAGAAAGTTATTTTGTCACCCCATATAAATCAGTTCCAAAGCAATTTCCAGTGGCCCCATAAATAGTCTGCAAAGAAAACTTCAAATATAGTGCACTATAATATTGCTAGCTATCACCAATAAATCATGCTTTATCTCGCATCAAATCTTTACAAAGTATAAATAACAAACCACAGAACTTACCTGTACAGAAGTAAGCATAATCCAATCACTTATAACTTAAATATTTCACTATTTTCACGAGCTCTGACAAAATCTGTCAAATATCTGATAAGCAACAAATAATATAAGGGGACGTACTCAGTATTGCATAGATCAAATAAAGTTAATTAATAGTAATTTTTTTTAATAATTATTCCTTATATTGTTTGTAAGCTGAGCCAAAAAAGGCAAATTTTTTTATTAAAATATTCTTTGTTGTGGAAAACATATCACATATAAAAAGGTATTCCTCATTTTCATAAAGTTTTCAAGTATAAAGTTATATAACAAATTTTTGAATAAACGCTTTATTGAATTTCAAACTCTCTATTTATTCCAAAGTATATTGCATTGTACTAGTTTGTGTGTAAATATAGAACCGACTCCTGAGGTTTTCTGATATTGTCTGATATGTAACAAGTGTCTACCAACAGCTGGCCAGGAATAAGAAAGTACAAGGTAAGACATAAAAGATAGTAGAGGTTTGTATGGAACAATTTACAGCTTAATTAAAAATAAAAATTAAAATCAACACACACACACACATTCTAATTATATTTCAATATATTGAGATGAAATCAGATGTGTGAGAGCAAATTAAAAATTAAATTAAAATTTTATTTAAATACAACGCGGTAAAGAGAATGGTTGAAATGGTTATTATAAAATTAAGAAAAATATTTGATAGAAAAAAAATTGTTAGTATTGAATAAGTATTACGAATCATTAGAATTTCTTCTAATTATTAGAACAGGATAAATTTCAAAATTCAAGTATAAAAATTATTATCATTTTGGTAGATTGAAATTAATTAAAATTCATAAGTGACAGATATCTAACAAAAGCTAAAATGTCAGAGTTTTCGTAAATAGTTATAATATAAGGTAAAATAATAATTAGTAAAAGATATTAAGGTTTAAAGAAAAATTTGTATATCAATAAAAGGAATATGTCATAGAAATGTCAATATTAAAGTGGGATCCACAAGGAAGTGTATAGTATATAGAAAAGTCAAATAAGATTATAGAATAAGAAATATTTTGAAGTATAATTTAAATTTGATTGTAAAGAAACTAGAATAGGGTGTATAAGTGCAAAGGATAAAGTGAAGTGATTCAAGATATTGTGAAAGATTTCAAAATATTTTCTATTGTGTGACATTTCTTATTTGAAACTTATTGATATACAAAATAAAATATTAATAAATTAATTTATTGACAACATCTGTTGTTTAGAGTTGTGAGTTGTGCGTGGTTTTCGGATGAATAATATCTTGAATTGAACCGACTACTGAGAAGAGTCTAAAGCTAGCAGGGAATAGTTATACAACCAACATCACACTAAAATCAAATTACATATCACACTAAAACAAAATTCAAAATTTAATTTGGCGCTTATACAAACACGAATTCACATAACAATACCATTACAATATATTCTTTTAAATTTTACGTGTAATTTGCGCACAAAAAATGTTTATCCACAATCACCTTATAATCCACACATATGAACCGTCTAAAGTAACCTTATTTCGCTACTAGAATAATGAAAAAATAATAAACTTATAATAAATCAAATTTAATTTATTTACTTTGGGAAAGTAACACGATTTTGCGGTATATAGTTTCTTTGAGGGGTTTCCCCTAAGTATTAGTAATGTAGAAATGTATTTTAGTCTTCTGTTAGTAAAAAAAGAATACACTTGCCCCTCTTTATTTCAGTCTGTCTGAAAAACTTGCCGCGGAAGATTGATATTCAATGCGTATAGCGTAAAAAATATTGTCTGTGAATACGAAAAGCAAAATCAATATTTTATTAAATTATCAATCAAAAGACAACGCATAGCCTTCGGAATCAGCTTCTGGCTTGGCTTGTTATTACTTTTCTTTATAAAAACTCCATAATCGTGACTATACTTCACTGATTCTTCGTAAAAGTTATTAAACGCTTTGCCTGCCAACAAAAGCAAAGATAATATTTTATTTCGGGGAGTAAGAATATACATTATAAGCATCTAAAAAAATTCACAAAGCTAGAAACCTTAAAGAATCTACATATTTATTGATTTGAGTGTACTGGGCGTATATTTCTCTGTAAGCACTTGTCTGTCTTGGATCATTGTTTAACTTCATTTGATTATCTAGAGATACAACTATTTGCTATAATTAATTTTTTATGTTTATTCATACGCACCTGTTCTTGGGAAACTATATTTTAATATTTATTCAGTACAAACGCCGCGTAACTCGAAAGCCAAGCAGACTGTTGAAATAAATATTTTTATCAAACAGAGCGCCACAACATCCCGAACTGTAATTATTTTTATTTGCATCGACTAACTTTAAAATGTTTGCAATTTGTGCAGCGGATTTAATTTATTTGAACGCAGACGTATATATCGCTGTGAGACCGAAGCTTTAAATTTCCTGAATGCCCGGTAAATTAAACTGTTTACTAAAACACAGTATAATTAACATTTCACTTTGTGGGGCTGTATCGTGTAATAATTCCCTGTATGGACATAAAAATTCGTGGCATCTCGCAATTCCGTTTCCAATCGAATCACAAACTGATTAACACCATGTTCTTCTTGAACAAAGTTACTGTAAAATCGCATTAAATATATGTAGTCAGTCTAAATTTAATTTTTTTTGTGCCTGGCCTTAAACTGAATGAAATTTAGAGAGAACGCTGCTCGTATTTTAACATCGAGTTAATACCAATCTGTTCTGTAACTTTAATGGAATTATCCTCGGTACACACATGCTCTGTATTCAATAATTTCCAGCACAGCTAAACTGATTACGGCAGCAGGAGAATCAATAAGCTTTTACTACGTTGCCTAGGTTTAATAGACACTAAACATTCTTTCTTGCATGTTATAGATACACAAATGAAATGTAGCTCTCTCTATCATGTTATTAATAAATCTGCCTGATATGTCTGCACTGTGTTGGTTATTTTGATGAAGCACATTAACAATTATCCAAAACAATAAACAAAAATAATGTATCAAATTATTGTCAATGAAAGAAACGCTTTTCAATATGTTTAAAAAATTTTTAGATATATTTTCATTTTGGTAATATGCGCAACCATCATAGGTTGTGTTCGAACATCAACCCTGGTATCTTAAAGAATTTTATCAATCTCTCGTAATCTCTCGTTAAACAATTCTAACTGGAGATAACGTCGATTAGCCTTGCAAGGAAAATAACCAACGGAAATTACGCGTCATGGGGGGGTTCTAACTCCCAACCTTCCCTGCCACATACGCCACTGGACGGACGTATAAAAAATATGTCTGAAGTCCCCAGAAGGAGGCGACCATCCAGGTTAGTCTCCTAAAATCTCTGACCCCAAGTTTTGGGCGTGTACTAGGCTTAACTGTTCCCTGTCAAAGTTCAGCTCTCGACAATAATTTGGTAGTATAATGCGATGTGAATAACGCGCTTTGTTTACACGCTGAGAAAATCCAGAACGCGGCGAGATATCTCGGCGGAAGCGAAAATGATAACGGATGGATCGAGCCGAGCAACTTTGCCCCCGCAAAGCACCGGTCAAGAGTTGCAACGGAGCAGGACAAGTGTAGCTTGAATAAATAAGTTGTTTCGTTTTATTTACAGGGTTCCTTTCGGTGTTCCGAGTTTTTCTTGAGCCCGGGATAAGCGTAACGCGTGTGGAGAACGAGCCGATGCAACTGGAATTGTTCTCCGGGGACTATCCGCATAAATTGGTTCTTGGACAGAAGGAAGTGTCACGAAAACATCACAGACTGATATTGTAAGTCTTTTTTTAACTGATCTTTTTGCAGGAATTTGTATGTTTGATCTTTATTTATCTGTTTCCGATTGACATTATTACAGTAACTACCACGAAGAGGTTTGGATGACCAATATATTTTCTTCTGTTCTATTGCATTGAAGACGAAAGACTATTTTTGCGTCGACAGGTTTAGAGGTGTGCAATTTTTACCTGTTTGTACTATAGACTTATACAAGGGTGTTTTGTATTACATTGTTGTAGTGATTACTGTGCTGTTTTTTTGAGAATACATTTAATAGCCGTATTTCCAAGTTTTCTTTTAAAAAATGGCGCATTTATTTAGCAATCGCAATAGGTGTTCATTATTATGGAAATAAGATCTTAAGGATGCACAGTCCTTGTAGATCTAGCATTTTTCTTCTTCCTTTTTTTACATGATTTGAGGTGTAGGTTCCTATTTTTTGTTAATTGTTACAAAAACAATAGTTCTTTTACATGCAGGTGTTAAAAACCATTCTTTAGTGCAAGAGGCAACCTCCTTAAATGACCATCTTGCTCACCAGACCTGACTCCAGCGCATTTTTTTTTGGGAGGTTAATTAAATTTTGTGGTGTACAGAACAACAATGTTTATAGTAAAAGAAGACTTAACTAATATTGTAACACCCTGTACATTCTTCTAATAACCCCCGCATGTGTCAAAAACGAAGTTATTCGGGCTAAGCCCGCAGTAACGAACGAAAGTTTCGCGCAACAATCGATCCGGGGAATACTTCAAAGCGCGCGCTAGTCAAGCAGCTCCGAAGCTGGAAATATGAAAATAATGAAAGTCTTATAAAAGCGGATATAATAACGTCAGTATTTGACATTTTATAGTATACCCACATATTCATTAATCAATCCATTCATGGGGCTGAAACCTCACTGCTTTTAAGTTGCCTCCTATGCCCTTTAAGATGAAAGGAATTTATATCGCGAAATTGTAGCCGTTCGGTGATCTTGTAATAAGCAGCAAAGTGTAAAATATAAGGTTTTTAGTCTTAATAGCGATGTGTTCGCGTTTTAACGCCTCAAAGAGGCCGGGGTAATTACTCCTCAATGGACGCAAAATGAGCAAATGCAAGCATTTGTATAGTGTCCCAAATAAGAGCAACAGATCAATTTATTGCTCCAGACCTATTCTGTTTGTTTAGTCCAATTAAATGGGCCTTTAAATCGCGTTTTCGTCAACTTGCCTGAATGTTTCATTTCTTTTGTTGTACGATAGAAACAAAGTACGACTCTGGAATGTACGAATGATGTACGGACCTTGATGATTATTAATAAAATCGTATTTTTCTCTTGTACTAAGTTTCAAAGGTATATTTTTTGTTCGGGGATACAAAATATAAATGACTCAAAGACAATTTCGTATGCTACCAAACTTCTTACCACTATGTTGGTTGAGTGAGAGGTTACAGAAGGGTTGTAGCATGCGACATTGTGTTTGAGTCACTTGTATTTTCTGTCCCCGAACAAAAAATATACCTTTGAAGCTTAGTTTAAGAGGAAAACACGCTTTTATTAATAATAATTAAGGTCCGCACATCATTCGTACATTCCAGGGTCGTACTTTATTTCTATCGTACAACAAAAGCAAATAAACTTTCTCATTAAAAATAAAAAATCAAAGTTCTAATATACCAGGTAAGGGGTAAGTAGTAGGTACGTTTGCGTTGAAAAGTGACTATTTGTGATGTGCTGCGTGCAGTTTTAGTTGAGTTATCGTAATATTATCGTTTGTATCAAATGTTCATTAGAGCGGTGAGGAACTTAAGTCATATCACGCTATTACGGTGATTGATGAGGCTGCTACGCCACTATCGCGATACGATACAGTAACATGGTCGGTATTAAGAGGTATAATTTAATTTAATTTCAAAATGTCTGGTAAATTTCTGTTGCGTGATACATGAAAAGGTGGGCGACTGCTTTCTTAAAATAGATTTTACATTTATCGAAAGAAAATCTAAAAAACGCTCTAAGGTAAGGTTTCTCTCTAATTTGAAGAACTTCAAAGAGTTGTTGACGTTTTGAAAATGATAATGGTTTTTCATTTTTAATTCTTCTTTCTTTCACAAACATAGCAAATGGCGGAATCAATTTGTTTCGTTTTGTTTATAGATCCGCGTGATAGAGATGGGAATTACAATAATTTATATGATTACCCTTTCCATAGGAAGAGCTATTGCTAATTCAGCAATTTGTCATTTTCCGAGTCGAAGCCGAAAGGGGACAAAGAAACAGGGCTCAGGTGCGGCTCGACTTCCCATAAAACAGATCTATTATAATTCATTAAACTGAGGTTGCGAATGCTCCGCACCTTTTATTTACTAGTTCGAGCGCGAAATCGTGGCAGTCATTAACGTCAAATATTAAGCCGGTTTTATTAACAGAAAAGTTTGTTAAACCCGAAACCTCGAGCTGAGCGCTTTATTAAATTTTGTTTTCGCAGACATAAGTCATTAATTCCGCCATTTTGTCATAAAGTTTTACTACAGCCTCGTATCCACGCCGGGAAAGAGTCGCGCTTATTCAAAATGAAAAAAACGGGAGGCCTAAATGCCTAAACGTAATTTAATAACGTTGATACTAATTGCATGCTAATTAAAAAAAATAACCAGCTGTTGGGTTTGATACACTCTTCTGGAAATATTTCGAAAATAAATGCGAACATATCGGTAATTACTGCATTTGCAAGTATTGCATCATTTTTGCTTTATGTAAAAAAGGTACAAAATATTTCGATTCAATGACGTAAACTGTGAATGTTTACGCATCTGCATATACACCGTTATATAATTGCTACAAATATAAATCGTTGCGATTAAATCCTCCCTTTAATATTATTTTCTGATAATATGAAAATCATTGTTTTATATGTTTTATGCTTATGTATATTCAACCAATTAGTATCTTATTCGCAGTTTCCAAAAATCTATATAAATATTGCAGATATATGAACTAGATACTATAAACTTATCTACTACGACCAACCATAGGTTGATGACCTCTATGACCTTAGAGTTCCTTATTTAGCTTTAGCTTTGCAACAACTTCTTCATATAGTTGAGAAATTGCACACTCTTACTAAACCTATACCTGAATGCTCCTATCGCTATCCTTCTTGGAGTGTGACTTTGGTTTAGAGGAAAGGACTCTAGATTAATTCCAAACAGAAGTTTCAGTTGTGTCGCCATCCTTTGATTTTTTGTCTTTCATCCTTTTCTCTATGAGTGTCTTAATGTCACAGGAGGCTACCTCATCAAAGTTTGCAACCCATTGCTCTGATATACCTCATACCCCAGTATCCAGGCTAGACTCACATTGTTCTAATATCCTAATTCTACCGAAGTATGCAATCAGCTTCGTGTCAGCCTACATTTGAATTGTTTGTCAGAATAAATACTAACTCATTGATTTTTAACGTTTCTGCCTATTAATTAGTTGCACTCAATGGCCATTACCTCTACCTGTAAGACTGTTGCATGCATTCCTAGAATAAGAGGAACTTCGATCCTTTTATTAGTCCAGTATACTTCTACTTCGACTGCTGTATCTGTCTTTAAGCCTTACATAAACAGAAGATTGATTTAAAAGACGTATTTATGGTCAAACATATGATTATTTGTGTAACAATAGAACGATACAAACGCCTTGCAAATTTTTCAAATCTCAACAGAGTTTGCAAGTACTTCTGTCAAATAATAACAATAATCAATAAATTGCGTAAGTAAGCTCAGCTATCGAATTTTTTAACTTGCACAAATACAGCGAAACTTTCAGTTGTCTCCTGTGATTTCTTCAAATAAGAAGTAAAACGTCATACCAGATTTAGAAGACTGTATAAGTTTCCTAAATTTGATATGATTATTTCCAAAATCACGGTTTAAATATTAATGCCTTAGAATCTTTTGTAGATTTTGTCGATTCCAATAAAAATATTTTGTGTGATTTTTCAATTGCTATAAATAATCACAAAATAACTGTATCAGTCCGTTTCAGTTTGTACACAGGACACTATGAACCTCTACTACCATTTTAACACTCATTTAACAAACCTATCTGCTTTGTTGCGCCACTAAAACCCGATTTACTAAAATTTCAAACTCGCAAGCCAAGAGAGATACGATAAATACGTCAAAGGTATTATTGCAGCAGAGTAGCTGGAGGCGTGGAAAAACATTGGAATTTATCTTCGTTTATACTGGATACCTTTATTTTTTATTGTAGAGTTATATCTGCGCAGGATTTGATATTCGGCGGTACATTTGTAACCGCGAAACCTTTTATCGACGCATACTGTGGTAGCGAGAGGGACTAAACATAAAGAACAAAAAATTGGTTGTTTTATGCTTCTCTGCTCCATGGATAATCTTGTTCTGAAAGCAAGGAATTTAAGATAATCTATTGTTCGGCGAAGGCCATCGCTTCCTTTGTTGAGTATTCCTAAAGAATAATTATGTCTGTCTTTAAAATTAAAATTACCTTTGGAAAACACATTGCCACACATTATTAACTTAAATTAGATCACGTATGGCTTCTATAATGCTTTATGTTTAAAAGTTATGGCGTAAGTCACTAGGTTTTGAAATATATAGATGTGAGTCACTAGGGATACATAAAAACAACTCATTTAGAAAAAAATAAACGTATTTTTTTCAAATTGTGAATGGAGCCTGATAAAGTTATGTTAACACGGAGATGAGCAAATTTAATTCGTCCGACATCTCATTATACGTCGCCGCAAGAATGTCAGTCGGTGAATGAAACAAGGAATATTAAAAAGCTTTATTTAAACCATACGCTTGTAAGAACAATTTATTCAGATCGTGGAGATGAATTCCTTGAATAGGAAATCCTGTCGAACTCCCGGAACCCCGAAAATCTACCTGAACTTTTATAATTACTTTTCGTCGCCCCTTGCGGAATTTCAATTAAAATGCTGGGATTTGAACGAACTGTGGCAGCTTTCCAAACAGTTATTAATTCAAGATAAAACAATTTTGAGGTAAATTCATATTTATGAAAGCTAATTGTTAAGTTTTATTAATATTTAGGCTTTATAATTTTGAAATTGGCCTGTAAATAGTAAAATTAACATTGTAATGGCTTCTGGAACTAAAACAGAATGCACAAAATTGGTAAATATTATCCTCAATTGAAATGTGTCCCGTTCTATATAATGTTCTATTCCTTTAGTCCCTTTTTAATATTTTTTTAACAGAAACAGAAGCTGATATTTTATCTGCGGATATTATTATTGGCATTTAGAAGCAAAGCTCTGTGTCGATTTTAATATTGTATTGTAGTATTTCTTATGCATAATCCTTGAGGACAATTCATGATCAAACGACTCCTCGCCAACACAGATTCTATGAGGACACATCTATAATTTATTATGAATTACTGGCTACATCAGAGATGTAGCACTGATTGTGACCAATTGTTGGGGAGAATACAAACAGATATCTTTTGAACTGACTATTCTAATGTCCTTGCCAGATTGAACCACAATATTTGCTGAACTTTCCTGGGAAATTTTATAAATCTTTTCTCAGCAATAAGGTACAAAAAGGAATTTTAAGAGTCCCTCAAGGAAGCCAACTTGGGGCCTTTATTGTACAATATTAATAACATTATAATAGTATAAATATTTTGCAAGTCGTAATGTTATAACATAGAGAACACCCTGTATATTCCTAATGCTTGGAGACTCTCTCGTTTAAATGTAAGGGTACCAAATTAACATATTAATAGTATTTTAACAGGCCAATGCAGCACTGGCTTCTTCCGGAAAGAAATTGGTTCCTTCGACGCCACTCTCTGTTTTATGTTTATCCTGGAGGAATACCCCGAGGATGTCCCCGACTTCGACGAAGCGTCGGCGTTCGCTCCCATGAAAGGCAAAGTTGTTTCTTTATGGGGTATTTAAAGGATGAAAGCTAATTCAAATAGGACGAGACAGACATTTATTTACCTGTGGTACATAAAAAATGAGATGTCGGTCTCATCCGTCTCCTTGTGAGGATGTATCTAATCGCACATGTCATATTCGAGTGCCCGGAGCATTTCTACGGGTAGAGGTAGAAACATATTTGCGCCGGAAATATATAACAGTGTGAAGAATTAAAATATTTTCCGTCTTCTGCATTTTATTTTATACTGCTGTTAATGGGGTGTCCCAATATTATTGAGACCAAAATAATGAGATTTCACTAAACTTCTCTATCCTAAATTTTTCGTTTAGCCGCCTGAACTTGCTGTGTCTTGCCATTGGGTCTGGTATAATCATTAAATAGTTTTATAAACACCAAGTAACACTATCAGCGACATTGTAAATAACATGTACATGTCTGCTTCTGGTTTGAAGTTTCGCATCGATCAATTTATTCGGTATGTATCTAGCGGCACCCTAATGCCTGCTCTGTCAACTGGCGTGCCGGTGAACAATTAAGGTTTCAGGTGAGTGAGGTGAATTTGACGCTTTGCTTGGTCGAGTGCATGTCACGTGTTTTTATGGCAGTCAGTAACATTGTATGTTATGAGTATAGAGCGGCACACGGCTGACCATAGATTTAGCCTATTTCTGCTACTACAACGCTTATACTAGCATAAAATAGATTGCTACTGTTGAAATAATTCTTAACCTTTCTTAGTATTGCGGGTTCAAAGGCAATTTAAAATTTGACAGCTTTAATGCGTCATGTGATTTGTGGTGTTCATGTATTTTTAAATGTGCCTCTGTTCAGTTCTTTTTCATGCAGTTGGATAGAAATAAGTTCTAAAAACAATCGCTGTCAAATTCACGCTAGCGGAGTTTATTTGTTTAATATTTTAGCACCTAGACTATTGCACAAATAAATAACGCCGGACTGTATCACGTACGATATATTATGAATGTGTAAATACCGTATACGCCCATGCCACATGCAACATAAATGAGTTATCAGTATCCTCTGCAGTAAACAGTTTGCGTTCTGTGGTAGAGTGTAAATGTGACATAAAGCTGTCTGGATTAATCGTTGATAATATGCGCTAAAATTTAGTTGGGCGTTATTAAATACGGTTTTATCAACTGGACAACGAATTGCCTTGGACGGAAATTTTGCGAAAAATATTTTTAATATTTGGAGTTTAGTTTGTAGCAAGAGAAAGGGTGAAAGTGCTCAAATCCGATTTTTATTTTGTTTTGTATACGTTTTTTTACCCACAAATTTGCGACATGTAACCATAAATACGTGAACTATTTTGCTTATAATAATAAATATCTTTTGAGGCAAGAGTTTACTGGATTATTTTTCTGCAGGTGGAAAAATGCCAAATAAAGGGGGAAAACCTGTTACAAATTTTATCTTTGAAAGTAGAACGATGTCAATAATTTTCAAAAAACTTTTTGTCCACATTTTATTAATATTCTCACTTGTACAGGGTTAGTCACTATAATCTGACAACTTATTGTGAGTTTATTATTGAAATTACAAAAAAGTTTTTAATACAAAAGTTTTAGCTTTTTTTATGAATTTTTGTAATACAATAAGTTGTCAGATTATAGTGACTAACCCTGTACAAGTATTGTGAATAGTAATAATTATTTATTGAACGCTGTAGAGGTAACATTACGCAATAATAAATAATTTCTGTTGAGATGATTAAATACATAATGTCATACGTTCATAATAATGAATCAACACATCCTAAAAGAAATATTTCTTCTGAGATGATATAAATGATAAAAGGTAATTAATTTAGAAAAAGGTTAAGCTTTATTAGTCCAACTTTTCATAAGTTTCAGACATATAAAGCCATGCTAGGTTATAAATCAAGATTATCATGTGTAACTAAATGGTTTTAACTTTTCCCCAGATTGAAAAATAGGGAATTATTTACGAGGAGTAGAAAAAGTATAACTTCAACAGAATATTCAATTTTTGGACTAAAACAAAACCATATTGAAAATCAATAAAATGCAATTGACAACTAACTAACACTCATAGGGAAGAATCGGCATTTTTACCGAGCTCCTCGTGTATTGTTTGCGGTCTTTCGCTCACCGGAAAAGAGGCAAACGGGATTTTCAGACGCTTTCCCCATCGCGCCGCCAAACGCTTAGGGGCCGATTGTCCTCCATCGGACGCTAGTTGATCAACCTAATTGGTTGGAGCTCTAGAACTAAAGTAACAATTTTTAACTGTTTTGGAAGTTATTCAAAATATGTTATTGACAATAAGTGGTATTTAGTGTGCAAATATTAATTTTGTCTCGTGTCCGTCTGATTATTGAAGCACGAGGGTCGACGTTCGATCATCCTCCTTGATGGGTTCGCAGAGAACCCGTAGCGAAGTTCGCCTCAGGTTTGAAAACTGGCCTCTTTGGATTTTGGAATCCCGCATTTTCGCAGTTTTTAATTTTCCGAAATTCGAAACTGGTGTGATTTTTTCAGCTTTGCAGTGGCGGCGGGAATTTTGGAATTATTGTGGACGATAGTACCCCTTGGACATGGGTCCCTACTTTGGTCAGGATTGGCTCTGCATAGATTGGATGGAGACGGCTTCCTGGCTCCGATTAGAAAGTTGGGCAAAAATTTTAAATCTGTCCGAAACTTGGAATACGACAGTATAATACCGATATAGTTTTAGAATAGTAGAATACGAACATTTTAGAGACACTAAACTTTAAACTAAATGATGTAACTACTGCGCATACTATAAATTATTATATGCCACTTACATTTGTTTTGAATTTATTTTTAAAACAATTCTGAACTTCTAGCCAGTTTTTTTAAAAGTATGGCCGAGGTATTATTAAGAAAAGGCGGAACATAAAATAGTTGCAGCAATTTCAATTTCATTGTGGCACATTGTAATCCCTTTTATCCACCAACTTGTTCTACATTCTTTACGATTACACATTAAATTCCCTCTCTCTAGAATTCGCTGTAAAACTCTTTGGGGTATGTAAATTGAGAGAGCCATATAAGTAATGTTTATTTGGTTTGAGATAGGTCTAACATTGACCGCTTACTTGATGTCTACTGGATGATAATGATGAAATAATTTGAAGTACCCGAAAAAAGCATCCTTGTAAATATTTAATTTAATATTTATTTTTTTTTTAAAGGTTTAACGTTCTAAAAACGGTACAAAAATTACATTGCATGACAAAAAAATATATTACACTTACAAGCAGATTTTTTATATGATTTGTAAATTTATTTCATTCGAAATATTTCTTGTACAGAGGATCCGATTTTAATAAATCTACTACTTCGCTATTCATGTAAACTGACGTATTATATAACTTAAAGGTACTTAAAAGAAAAACACCGTGCGTGAAAGTAACAAATCGGCACATGCATCAACCCGACAAACATAGCAACTAAAACTGATGCCAGGCCACATATTAGAATTTATCTGAATTTATGATTATTTCAGATCACTTCAACTTTGTAATTGATGATTACTCTAAAAGATGCATAAATTTTATACCCGCATTTCTGAAATACGGGAATAGATGCTCTGCCAATAATTTCTGTTAGTGATCTCGGTTCCATTAATGATTTAAAAAGAGTAGGCAACAATTTATTAGTATCATTGACTATCCAAAAGCTATAATAACGTTAACTGACGAAGTTTTGAACTCTGCTTCAAAGTTCCCCTACTTACACTTTATAATTGATAGGTTAGTCTATTTTTTACCAACCAATACTTAATTACGAAACTGTCTCAACGGGGAAGTCGTACGGACCGTGCTCCCTTTGCCTTTTTATCGATTTCGGAAGTCGATTAAAACAGCAACCAAGTAGCAAAGTTCCTATCTCCGCCGAAAGTTTTAATAATCCATTTATTTTGTTGATACTTCAGTGTCTCGGAGATTTATAGTAATTTATATCCGTTGCCTAATTAATTAAGATATTGTCTGGAATTATTTCTTTTGTTACTTTATCTCAATCTTTCTTGATTTGGTATTTCACTTCTTTCACCGAAATCCTTGCTCATATTTTTAATAATTCGGTGTATATCAATATTTCCATACAAAAATAGACAAATAGTGGAATAGAAAAATCAGGTATATCCAAAAAGTCAGCATATGTTGGTCCATTTAGTCGCCCTTCAAAGAAATAGGGACCCACAAGTACATCGCCTATTATGCCAGCGCAAACATTTACCGAGAACCGATGTTGAAAACGAGTTTCCCCAATCGCGTGAGGATATTCATCAGCCCATATCTGCATATTATGAAAATTCACTTCATCATGTGTAATTGTCGCTTCATGTGTTACACAAATATAAGCAGGAAAGTCTACTTGATTGGTACATTGCCGAAAAACTACCTGCAAAAACGCAATCGTTGATCACAATCCGGCGGTAAAATCTGTTGAACTGCTTGCAGATGATAGAGGTGCAACAGCTGGCGCCTTAAGATGCGATGTACGGTACGAGATGAGGTTCCTACTTGCTGTGCGAGTCGTCGAGTACTAATTGTGGGGTCTTCGTCAAGATTTTCCAACACTGCATTTTCAACATTAAGATTCACTTGCTGACCACGTCCTTCTACTCGAGGAATAACACTTCCCGTATCTCGCAGCCGCTGAACGCACTGTAGGATTGTATTTGCACATGGGGGTGACGTTGTGGCCATCGTTCCCGGTACAACCTAGTCGCCGCGAGCGCATTTTCTCCGGCTGCACCATACACTAACACCATATCGACACGTTCGGAAGTAGTAAATGCGTTCATTGTGAAAACTAGTTTGTGCACAAACTAAAAATCTCGGGTCGCATCAGGATGCTGTAGTTTAATTTTTTATGGATTATACACGCCACACCCTGTAGATTCAGCCTGTGTAGGTTGTAATAAAAATGATCAACAGCTTCTCCCCCAAAAAAAAAATAATAATAATTTAAAAAATAAAAAAGTAAGAAAACGATACTAGCGTCTTGTTTGCAAATATTCTTTGATGTCATTGATGATGTAAAATGCGGTATCGGAACTGACGACTAATAAAACAAGACTCAAACAATCACACATCGACATGAAACCGAAATAATCAAATCCTTGTTTATTTTTCCGACACTGACCCAACTGAAGACTTTATTTTTTCTGTAGCCAAGTTTCTGGGCCGGCGCCGCGCTGTGTGCAAGGGGGCGTCGGTTGGCATCGGCTGACTTAAACTCTAGTGTACTGGTGGCATCGCAGGCGTCACGACGCCACGACCGCGCATCACCTGGGAGCCTCATCAGTGCTCATGTTTTGTTGCATATGAATGTTTACGTTCGCCTTTGACAATTGACAGTCGACTTTTTAGCAGTTTTCTGTATCTGTTATGAACTTCTCGTTCGACATGTGCCTCGGGATACGGATAGGGGGATGATTTAAGTAAGTTTTTCTTAGTAGTAGTGATTTAGGAGGGAGATTTGAAAAGGAAGATGGTTTTGTGAAGATCCAGTGGCAGTCGGAGACTTGATTTCAATTAAATTCTAACCAAAAGTTAATTTTATCACCACTTAAACATATAATTTGGCCCTTTTTTACACTTAAGTAAAAAATATCACTCAAAAATGGTTGAGGAAAGATATCAGTATAATCTATTCATAGTACCCCCGTAAATACTAAGATAACTATGACAACCCTACTATTGTTTGTGAAAATTACAAGTTGCTATGTGATTTGACGAAATATTTTTCTTATACATTAAGTCATATACATATATTAATGGAAAATAACGTAACGTAATTATTTTTTGTTTAGATTAGTTGGATTGTTATAAAAACTGCGTATGATCCTTGAATAATAATTTATGAGCATTACTTCAATTTAATTGATATTTGTTTACTCCAACTATTGAAGCTGTTTTATTTTGTTTTCAACTTTATTTTGCTCCTTGTCTTTGCCTTTTTATATTCAAGAACACGAACAAAACAGTTGCTTTTCGATTTGGACCCAACCAACGCAAGGAACACTATAACGACGATCTAAAATTGTTATTTGTAAAAATATTTTGCTTTAACGTTCTCCAAAGTTGAAATCTTCAAAATATTAACTATAATGTATAACTATAATATATAATATTATACTCATAACTAGGTTCACTTCTTGAATACTGTATGGTACAATAAATTTCCATTAAGTTAATGTAATCTCTGGCCTTTTACAGGTGAAGAGCTTTATAAAAGATTTTTAGTAGCCTTCATAATAAAAGTTATTAAAACTTTAAAATGGAAGCTTTCTTAAAATTTACTTACTTCATACCTTTGGAAAGTAATTACGATATACAAGTTGTGAGTAATTAAACTGTTTTAAACTTTAAATTTGTTGAATTGAATTTAATTAGTTATGTAATTTTTACTACAGTTGGATTGAAATTTTCTTATAATTAATTAAAAGTTCAAGAGTGAAAATATTTTTAATGTTCCTTGACTGTTGGTGTTGTCGAATAGGGTTCGTAGATTCTTTCTAGCTGCAATCATTTTTATTTAAAATCGAACAACTAAATTGTCGATTACACAGGCCAACAAGGAAAAAAATCCAGAGATCAGACAATACGTTTCCGAAGGCATTTGGCGCGCAGAATCCGAATCTGGCCTCAGAATTGATCCATCACCCTAGGTTTCCGAGATATTCTAACCTAAAAGTGCAAAAAACACGTATTTTTGCTATTTTCAAGGTTATGTAACTTGGCGAAAAAATTTTTTTTCTCAAAATTGAAAATATCACTGGAAACTACTATCTTTCCCCTTCAAAACGCATTTTTTTATTTGTAAAAAGCTTTATTTTTCGCGGAGATATCGTCGATTAAAGATGATCAGTATAGCTACCTTATTACCATGGCTCGACCTATAACACAATATCACTAAGCGCTACGAGCCTTATATGTCAGGAAGGTTAACCCCAATAACCCAAATAACCCAATAACCCAATAACCCTTAGTGTTATTGGGTTATAGGGCTTGAAGTTACCATTAGGGCTAGCAGCGCTCAGTGTTATGGGGTTAGCCATGATGTAATAATATAGCCATACTTGTCATTTTAAATTGACGATATCTCCGCGAAAAATAGAGCTTTTTCCAAATAAAAAATTGCATTTTGAAGGGGAAAGATAGTCGTTTCCAATGATGTTTTCAGTTTTGAGAAAAAAAATTTTTTCGCCAAGTTACATAACCTTGAATATAGCAAAAGTACGTGTTTTTTACACTTTTAGGTTAGAATATCTCGGAAACCTAGGGTGATGGATCAATTATGAGGCCAGATTCGGATTCAGCGCACCAAATGCCTTCGGAAGCGTAGTGTCTGATTTCTGGAATTTTTTTTTTTTTTGAAATTTTGTCGGCCTGTGTTATTTTGACACCACGTATCTTGGGTATCTTGGTATAAATATTATTTTCCATAATTGTTCTGATAATAAATTAATCAATTTGTACTAATTATTGGTAGACAGAAAGTGTCAATTTATTAATATGATAAATAACAATTTATTTGTTATGACATCCGCCTACTTTATTTTTAAAATTTTCGCAATTACCCCTTTAGTGAACGATGACGCATCTACTTTTTTTACTAGAAAACTCGTTTTTTTCGAAAAATTACAAGAGATAAAAAAATTGCGCAATAAATCAGTCTTCCCAATAAATATTTTTAAATAAATAATTTGCTTCATATAAAAAATTTCTAATAAAATATTGCAATGGGGTTTACTGCTTCACTCCTTTCTAAAATACGCCAATGATCGAAAAAAATATTGAAAAGTTGTCTCTTTATTGGTAGGATGCTCATACCAAGTTTCGTGTCTATAGCATTCCCCATGTTAAAGAAAAAAAATTAAAATGTGAATTTCTATCCCCTCCTTTAAGAGGGTATCTCGCCTCAGGGGTGCAACTTTCATATAAAATATTTTTACTTCAATCCTCTTATTTTTGGCTCTATATTCACTGGTACCATTTTTGCTACTTCATTTAAAAACACCTTGTATACATAAAATATTGAGAATGTAACAGTACAATGTAAAAAGTAAAACACGTCATTTTAAGAAAATATATACACCCAAACGCGTAATTCTACATTTTTTATGTATAAAACCATTGCAGATATGTAAAAAGCTCAATTTTTATATAAGAGTATTATATTAAATGGGTGTTATGTTAAATTAATCAAAATAGAGCCTATTATGGTAGTCAGCTTGAAGTATCTGTTCATTGATACACAAACTATTGATCAAACTAAGCGCCGAGTTGGAAACTACAATAGTACTTGTTGGAGCACGTCTACCGCGAATATTTTCACTAAATGTAATCAATATCCGAGCTGAATCGAGTGCGCCTCTATTAAAAGTTTTTTTTCTGATGAAGGTCGATCTATGTCTTTAATAATGTACACGTTTTTCACTTTTCATGCATTCCCCGAATTATTTATTGAATTATCTGAGTAACGTCACTCACAGCCGTTTCTAAAATGGGTAATTTTGAACCTCATTCATTCACTGACAGTGATGTAGGTAGGGGAGGGTATAAAACTGTTAATTTAAACTTCATTCGAGATGTGTCAAAAAGTTTACATCAACTCTCAAAGAATTTCTACCCAGACGTAACCGAAAAGTTATTAATTGTACATGTAAGTGCAGTAATACGTTTTATGACTTAAAAGGTTTAATTTTAACGCTTATTAACTTTTTGAAATTATAAAATGACAAGTAGGAATGGAAAATAATACTGAACTGAAGTAAATTGAGAATATGTTAGATTTTTTATTGTCTTTCCTAATTAAGCTCTTACTGTAAACTGTAATATAACATTTCCACGCGATTTTACTTTTCACAGCTGTACTTATAGAAGATACTCATACCCTCTTCACACTAATTCATTTTTTTTATTCCCGTTTTGAACGAATAAGTATCCCCGCGAGTATGTATTCTACAGAAATCTGTGGCAGATAAAGAGGGACCTCGAAAAATTTGTCACGAACCCCGCTTTTGAGTCGCTCAAGACGTCTAGACTGATCCACCAGACATCCGCGAGGAAGATTATCACACAATAGTATGCCCCTAATTTAACAAGATTATTGCCCTGCCAACTAATCCGCCATCTGTCAGGCGCACTGCCTGACAACGAGCTGTTAGAAAAACATTGATAAGTAAGTACTCGGTTAGATTTAAACTTAATGTATAGCCCTCACGACATTACTGTTTTAATTAATTTAATTTCAACCCTTCACAGGGCAAGTTTGGACAGATGTCAGATATCCTAATTATGTTTTGAAATCAATTCTAAATGAACTGACACAACTTGCTGTGAAAACGGAAAGCCTTTAACAAATATAGTTGGAGTGCTACCATCGAATAAGAAAAGATACATTAATTCATCTAGAAAGCAACTGAGACAGACTCTTGTTCATATAATACAAGTATTTTAAGATAAAACTACTACTACCTAGTTTTTTTCATAGTGCCCTTCTACAGTTAATAACATTAGATATTTGCATATACGGAACTATCATCAGCGTAGCAGACGCCCAAGCAATTAAGCGTGAGTTGTCTATTGTGCATATAGAATCGGAGTTATATTATTAATAAATGAATTACTGGTTAATTAAGGTCGGAATCCTTGTATATCTTGCAAAGGGTAGGCCCTGTACAAAGTTTAGTGTGGGTATATTTACTTAGTTTGGCAAACTTGCTAGGTATTCGTTAACCATGCCGATGTACGCGAGTCTCATATTTTAACCCTTATCATTGTACCAATCACGGTATCTGCGCGTGCTGATGTAGAATTATTTTCGGAGGCTCAATTGTAACTATTTACATAGAACAATTTGATTAACTTGCTAAAATTAAGCTATGGTACACATCGCCCTTAGTAGACGTTGAAGTGATTTCTGCTGCTACTGTGTCCCAGTATTATTTTAATATCGGGGAAATGTAATCTGAAGAGTTTCAAATTAAATTTCTTACTATAGTCCATCTAAAAATGAAATTGAAATAGGTGTTTCCAAAATCGACAATTAATAAAACAATAACCAACAAAACTTAAACAGAGTAACACTGATCTCTCATGCCATACCTTATCAACACTGCTACAAGTGCTGTCATCACTGCTGTGAGTGCCAGTGTCACTATTTCCAATACTGATTATAGTGAAATTTCAACTACCTTAAGATCTTAATCGGTTTCTTTACCCTTCCTTCTGGACATCATTGACAATCTTAATTATGCAATTTAACAAATAGTCCTATAATCCGTCAGAAATGTTCAGTTTCTTTGGCAATGTCTCCTTTGCCTTGCGGAAATTCTATCGAACTTAGTTCAAAGTGATAAAGGGCTTATTTTGTAACATATTGTGCTAGTCAAAGTCATTTTCAAATTATCCGTATGTAACAACAACTAACTAGATGCAGTGGAAAGTCATTTATATATTACAGAAATAATGGAAGTCCAAAATTCGGCCCTTGGGGTACCCCAGGTGTAGGTGTTGTAAGAAAAGAACGATAACCTTCATATCCTATGTACGGATTTATGTCAGGAAGATTTGAACAATGGAATAAGCTTAGAAGAAAAACCAAGTAAACTTAGTTTTTCTTAATAAAATATATTTGTCTATTTTATCAAATGCCCTTTGGATATCCAAATGTATACCTACCATCTGATTGGTTTCTGTAGCCCAATGTAATAAGAACAGAATGAAAGAGTGAATTCAATCTAGAGTAAATTAATTCCTTTGAATTTAACCTAGTAAACGCGTGTACTGTATTTACAGTGTTGAATCGATATATTACCCACAACGGGTGCAGGCAAATTGGTGGAAAATTAGGCTAGACGTAAATAAATATTTGCAAAATTAATTGAGTCTTGATTCAGGTTGTTGAATACAAATTACCTCTTACACCGCAAATCCCAAACAAGTCTCTAATTACACGTACTGATTGATAAAATTATAATAAATTAATTAATTTGGTTAGGTGAAAATTATTCAGGATTGCAGAACAAAGCTAATACCTCTTTTTCCATATATAGGGTGGTCTAAAATTGTCCCGGTGGTATTTCGAGAACATCAAAAAGCAAAAGGTAATTTTGTATATAAACTTTTTTCTTTTGAGATGTGTTAAAAGATCCACAATCACCTTATACCTAAACGGACTTGCATCCAACATATGAACCGTCTAAAGTGATACGTTATGCACTAGTGGAATAAAGTAACTTTATTTCACTAGTAATGAAAAAATAATAAACTTATAATAAATCAAATTTAATTTATTATTAACATTAATATTTACATTTATAGTAATGGACATTTCGTTTTTTGTTTTATCACATTGTTGCCATCATTCATCATCGGAACGCATAACATCTGCCGAAGTTTGTGAAGGATTTGTACAAGTTACGGATGTCTCTTCTTGTAAGGAACAGCAGAATATTTTCCTTGGATCAAGTTTGTTAGATATAGGAGGAGCTCTTCCATCCACCATGCCGTTTGATGGTTGTAAATTCAGGACTTTTATTGGCCAATAATGTTGTTAAAGTGCGCCTCATACAATGGCCAGTATAATGCTTCTGGATTTGCGATATTCAGGAATGAAGCAACTATTGAGTGTACCTTCGTCAATGTGTTGATTCCAACAAGCTGAGAAATACATTTTTGATATATCTTAAAAAGAATCTGTTTTTTGTTAAGCGAATTGGGCGCAGATAAATATATTTTCTGCATATTTCAACAGCATTCACGCAAAGGGTAGTTTTAGGGGATGAATCATCCCTAACTTTTTATTTTTACCCAGGTTTAAATATTCTCATTGTAGGATATTTATTTTTCATTCTGAATCCTCTGCAAAATAAAATGCGATTAAAAAATATATTTTCAAGTAACGTTTGCAGGTACTTTTTATTAAAAAGATAAGAAGTATAAAGCATTTTCTAGCTAGATAGTAAGTTAAATTTTAATATTCTGCACATTTAATGTTTGTTCTATATTCCAAACTTACTAAGAGGAAACGTAGTTTCTATTTAGTTGTTTATCTCATTGACTCAAATAAGGGCTTTTCTGAGTTGGCATGAGAAATTGAAATGTACGGCGAAGTTTGCTAGAATGTGACGGGTTTTCATAAAGAAACATTTAACTCCGGCAGTCGTAATACCACCTTGAAATTCACATCAAGTCTAAGAAAATAAATTGCCACCTGAAACAATACGAAAAATTACCAAATGCATGTTTTGTTTGAAATTTTCTACTACCACTATATTAGTTATATTAAATTTTTAAACAAAAACACTTTTATAATCATTTACGAATACAACTTTTTGAAATACAGCTAAATTATAAATGTGGATGAGATTTAACCGTTGATGGTGTGGGAAACAACTACTCCACGGGCTATAAACCCTGACTTTCGTTGAATTACACTAACAGTTAATATTGACGAAAACTAATAAGGTTCGAAACCGGTATGTGTCTGGTGACTCACCTGATGAATTAATCTTAGCTGTTTATTAGATATTGAGGGTGTAACTCAATACCAGTGAAGCAAGATAAATTGTCATTTGCAAATTGGTACTTCCAAATTTAGACAAATAAGTAAGTATAGTTTGAATTTTCTTACATTATTATAAATTCTTATTTTTAGACATTATTTCCATCTAAATATAGCCAAATTATTTAGGTACTCCTATACTAATGCTCTGAAATATTTTTGGTAAAAGCCTTCTTTCTGTTCTTTTCGTTTCCTGTTTCTCTGCAGAATCCCAGGGATAATAGCCAATACAAAAGGAAAAGTAGAAGTAAGAATATTGACACAGGATCTTACAAGAAAATTAAATGTATCACAAAGTAACGTGAGACGCCTATAAACAAAAATCAATCAAAATTCTCGTAAGGGAGAAAATAATGGCATTTCGTAGCGTTATTATTTTCCAAGTACTCGAGTTTATATTCTAACAGATTTTTTTAGACTTTCTACACTTCTTTAAAGATTTCCACGAAAATATTAAAAAAAGAAATAACTACTAATAGCTACCTAACGCGCAACCGCGAACTGTCAACGTGCATGTAGAGTATAACATCATCAGCCATTACTGTGCTTGCATAGTGTTAGGTGCGAATGTGCATTATTATCGATGAAATGGATGGTTTATGATCCAAATGAGGTTTGGAAAACCTGACACTTCATGAGAACAAAAAGTATTAGCGCTAGATAACAAAAATGTGTTTATTAACTTTAATCCTCTTTAATTTAAAATTGTTGTATCGTTGTCTATGTTACTGACGAATATTGTTTTTTTAAAAAAAATGTATTTCGTCCTCATAACATTTATTTACTAAATACATGAAAAATATATTTACTAAATGAAGTAAATGCCTTATTAACTCCAAATAAGTCTTTGAATAAATTGTTTACTTGTCACTAATAAATTTTGTTTTTCCCAATTAAATCCTTACCGCAGTGTGTATGTGAAAAAAAAAAAAGAAATTAAAAAAATGCTATTTCTAAAAGGTGTGTAGAAACTGTGGTGGTCATAAATTTGTCATAAAGCCTCTTCGTTCGAGAGGAATTTTTCGTTTGCTGCAGGATATATGCATAAAAGAACTAAAACAAGAAATTTCATCAAGGCTCAAGGAAAGCTATTGTCTTTTTCCAAGCATAAATACAGCCCCCTGGATGTCTTTTGTACCGCAATTTGTATTCGTAGGTATTTCCGGTTTTGCTCAGTCAATTGTTAAAAATTGCATTCAGGCATGCTTCGAATTTTCAATCCGGTCGCAGAAATTAAATTTGCTAAGAACTTCAATGTTTCATAAGTGCACGTCGACTGGCTATTTTTGTTTTTAAATTGATTCATTGCGACTCCCCGCTGAAGTTTTTGCGACGTCTGCAACTTATCCCAATTACTGCCAGGGCCGCAATCAAATAAAGTTTGAGAGTGAACAGAGATTGAAAAAATAAAAAATAAACTTTTATTATGCAGAATTGTAGACTGGAACTTTAAAATTCCGTAATCTAATGTATTAGGGCCCTTTGTCCTTTTCGCTTTTAGGACAGGGAACTCCAAAGCGACAGTTTTACTTTTAAATGTTATTATAAATATAGGTAAACTCTTTAAAACAAAAGATAGACTTCAACTTGATGTGAGGTGAACACTCCTTTTTTGCATAATAAGGAATTGTTTCACAAATAACTTTTTGTATGAAAGAAAAATTATGTCTTTTGAAAATTCAGAAGTATTAATTTCAATAATGAATGATTTATTACCTTAATTTACACAAAATACCTTATTATACCTTAATTTTCACAAAATGAACTTATTAAAGCTACAGAAAAACAATCATATAAACCTGCAATACCCATTAAAAAACTATCAAAGTATTTCAATTTCAAAAACCCAAAAAAAAATACATTGCTTAGTGGTGACTTTGCTAAAGCTTCACCACGATTGAGACCGCTTGAACCTTCTTACCGGTCTTATAGCGTCGGTGTCACATTTGCTTGCATAGTAAAATGGTGGGGGTGGGATGGGAGGTTCCGCTTGCGTTGACAATAACCTTTACTCGCCGCTGGTGATGTGGAGTGGGGTAAAGGGCGTGGTCTTGAGTACATCCTTGATACCGGGACTCCACACCTGCGCTGTAAGGTGGTGGGTGTGGTCTCATGTTCATCTATGGTATCGCAAGTGCCGTTGCGTTTGTTCTTAGGCCTGTGCAGTTTCGCTTAGAATATCCTTGAAATAGATAATTTTGTTTTATTGAGATGTAATTGTATTTGCAAGTTAGATGTGTTTTCCTATTATTAATATTTAGACAATATTTAGTTTTCATTTTATATAATTATTATTTACTGGATTTTTGGTATCAAGTAAAATTGACTTTATTTGATAGGACTTTTCAACATTTTTTAAAAATTTATTTGAGTTGGTTTAATAGCTTTAAAAAAAGTAAAAGAGCGTGTTAGTATTTAAGAATTCCGCCGGAAGATTAATATACTAATGCGGTAATGGAAAGAAAATGTTGCAGAATTATCCCGTCTGTACCAAACCTCGGGTGAATAACTAAAGAGATTTTTCTTCAGTTCAACTAAATGCCTTTAAGGCCCCTTTGATATGATAATAGGCTTATATATTTAAGCCCCGTTGAATGAAACATTCATCTAACTTTAAGTTGAATATTAGATTAAGTTGGGGATCGGCTAGACTGCATGATCAATTTCTTTCGAGGGCCGTTATGTATGAGTCAACCTGCGGTACGGAATTTAAAAGTTTCGAACTTCTGACACAGATATTTCATTGAGGAGGAGGACGCGACAGTGACAGAGGTAATGCTGAACACTCTGGGGATAAAAATATGTCAGTGATTCGAAGGAGATAGGTACCTACGCATCAAATAAAACAAAATATTGTTTGACCCTTAATCATTAACCTTTTTCAGTAAAAAATGTGGAAAATGAAGGAGACTTTTCTTTTACCAAATGTAAAAATATTTTGTTAACAATTTTTTGTTGCTAAAACTAGACAGAGCGCCGAAAAGTTTTTGTTATTTTCGCTTCCCACACGCCACGTTGTCTACGTTTTCCAGCCAGAACATGAACAAAATTATAATTCGTTCCACAGCATTTAACAAGAGCATCACGACGTTATTGCTTCTTTAATATTGTTTTGCGAGATTTCCACACTAACGTAATTATATCCTGATGAACAGTTCAACTTTTCACATTCAGCTAGAGTACATAGGCAATATTGTCAGACCCGGTAATTGTTAAACAGGATAATGTTGTGTAAACCTAATTAGCGAATGGGGTTTTCTCGAACGCGAAAGTAGAGTTTAACCATCTGGATTTGTTGTTATATTTAGTAGATGCGTTTTACATAAACCACGAAAGGATGTTTAGCTTCAGAGAGCTTTCTAATAGGAATAAATATTAAATTCATATAGTTCACAACGTCCTGCTAATAGTTTATTTAATTATGTACTGTTATAAGACCAAGTAATTCTTGACAAAACTGAACTATGTAAACAATTTCTGCAGACAGTCCTGCCTTAACCATGGCATGGCTGTAAAGACCATTATATTAGGTAAAGTTCTAAGATATAGTAACACAGTAATAGGAGCTGCGGGACACGAGATGTCAAAAACGTGAGTCAAGAATTAGATTGTATCGATCTAGATATTCAACTATTGGTACAAATCCTGCTGTAGCAGGACCGTCGATATCTGTATGTGCCATCAAAGAGCTGCAGAATAATCTAGGAGGCTGTCGGTATATGTGGGTAGGGACCTGAATGACCTGCCCTCAAAAAGAAAAGAATTACCTTAGAATGTATATCATTGAGATACAAAAAATAAAGAATCTAAACTGCTGTATTTAATTCACTTTCCAGAAGTCGCTTTTTGTAAAGAGGAAGGGACACTATGACGTAAAAAGACACTTATCAGTACGTTCGTGAGCGGTTCAGTAGATCGGCCAGAAATTCAATGCGTCGATACACGGGCCCTTATCGCACCCCGTTATTTTACCCTCGCACAAATATTTTTTTGATGTCTCCAGGGTGAAATCGTACATTTTTTATAATTTCACAGTTGCCGAATGGCGCGCCAACTGGGAATTAAATTTTACACTGGACAGAAATGGAATGTTTTTATGGCAAATGTTTCAATATTAAATTTTATGATAGAAATATTTTGCCGCCGCCGTATTCCAGAAGCGGTCGCCAAAGTTAATCAAACTATGTCCGTAAATCTCTATGCCGTGAATGGAATCGTTATGACGTACATAATATTTGAAATATGAAAAATAGTATCCTGTGTCGCAGCTAAATTAAAGTTTTTACAACATGCCGTTGATATTCGCGTTTTTTTACGTGTAGAAAGTTATACATTAATAGTTTTTTTTTAAATTAATCGCAGAATTATGAAAATAACACTAATGTATGGATAAGAATATTCTATTTATTGTCCGTGTATTTGATTATTATAAATATTGTAACGAATTTGAAAAGAGAAAAACGAATCTAAACCTAGGGTGACTTATATCGAATGAAAAAAAATGAAACTTAAAGAAGATATTTTAATCCAACATAAACCATAACATGAAAATTTACATCAATTGTCAAATTTTATAATAAATTTCACAAATGTCAAAGCTAAAGGTGACTTTGTAAGAATACCCGGAGATCACCTAAAAAACATACAATAAAGAATATTTTATTAATTAATTTATAGAATTGAATATAAAAATAAAGGGACATTTGTTAAAAATGTGTTAGTTATAAGTAGTGTTGTGAATAAGTGATTGAAAAGGACTGAAAAATTCTGTGTATGGACCTTAAGCAAAGCTAGGGACAGAATATTCAGGAAGGATGAGAAAAACAAAAAAAATTATTGATTGATTACGGCTTGGGTTTTGCAAGATGTACAGCGTGGAGAGGCAGCTCCCGAAAAATTAAAAATAAAGCAAGAAAAAACTGTCCAAAAAAGAAAATTAAACACTCACCAGTTAAATCCACAGTTTGCCAGAGTCCAGAGAAAGTTATTTTGTCATCCCATGAAAATTTTCCGCTATCAGCAGTATAAATCAATTCCAAAGCAGTTTCCAGTGGCCCCATAAAATAGTCTGCAATGCCTCTACGTAGTTTCCAGCAAAGTAAACTTCAAATTTTACAACGTACCAGGTACCTAAAACACAGTGCACTATAATATTGCTAGCTATCACCAATAAATCATGCTTTCTCTTGCATCAAATCTTTGCAAAGTATAAATAACAAACCACAGGACTTACCTGTACAGAAATAAGGATAATCCAATCACTTATAACTTAAATATTTCACTATTTTCACGAGCTCAAATGAACAGCTATTTTCATTCCTGTTTAGATATAAGAGATGCCCCTGTCCGATAGGCAACAAATAATATAAGGAGACGTACTCAGTATTAGATAAAATAAAGTTAGTTAATAGTTAATTTTTTTTTTATAATTATTTCTTAAATTGTTTGTAAGCTGAGCCGAAAGAAAAGGCAAATTTTGTTATTAAAATAATATTCTTTGTTGTGCAAAACATATTACATATAAAAATAATAATAATAATAATATCTCTACTTCTCATTCTAATTACGAGAATTAGCCCATAAGTCGGAGACTTGTGCGGGAGAGGAGGCGGCATATTATTATTAGGCAGGCCGCATTTGCGCCCAGGAACGACTTATGTTGGTAGGCCCTAACCACCATTCAGTGCATGAATGAGGGAAACCTGGAAACCTCATTAATTAGGGGGATGGTCAAATGCCAACCGGTGTCAATCTCTCACATTGACCCAAGCCAACATTCTTCCACCCTACCATACCTGCACAGAGGGTGCCAATCCTCCGTACATAGCTTGTATATAATATGTATGTATTATATTACATATAAAAAGGTATTCCTAATTTGAGTTTATAAAGTTTTCAAGTATAAAGTCATATAACAAATTTTTGAGTAAACACTTTTCAATTAGTAGAGGTTTGTATGGAACAATTTATAGCTTAATTAAAAAATTTAAATTAAAATCAGTACACACACACATTGAAATTATATTTCAATATACATATTGTTCTTCTTTAAAGTAGTACTATTCTGTTACCTGATCGACTAGGTATATTATTGGTAATAATTATAGATTATACTAATTTTTATGTGAAATATTTTATTTTAGTTCAGAGAATGAACTACACGGATGTATCTATATGTGGGTTGCAGATATGCTCGCCAGACCCATAGAACAGAGTAATAGCGAGAAAACTAATAATTCTACCTCTTTTACTTAGTACGAATTGAACGTCGCAGAAATTTCACCGAAAGACGTTAATGTTGATGTATAGGACTTCTAATAAATTACAGCAATTCCGGAGTATGTGACTTATTAGACATTTACGATTTACGATGAAATCCTAGAAAGTTTAAAGGTTATTTTATCCAAGAAAAAGTCCCGAGGAAATTTCGATTTGAGGCAATTTGGAGCCTTCGAGAACAAAAAAGTTATAAAAATTGCCGGACACGTAGTTCATTTTTAATACTTTTTATAGTTTTTTCGTTAGTGTCGAGATAATGATATAGACAAAATTACTGTTTACTTGAGTGGAAAAATTAACGAACGAAAAAAAGTCCTTATCTGAAGTTAGAAATGTTAAATTTGCTCCCCATATAAGTATGTTTTGTTCAATTTAATAAATATAATATAAAGAAGAATATGAATTATTTTTTTAACAGTTTTCATATTCAAAACAATACAATTTGTACATTATACGAATGTGTTTAAATTCAGGCAAGTTCTACAGAGAACCGCATAGATCGCAGACCTGGACAATTTTGTCCTGTCCACTTCCAAATTTATTTATTTACTAGAAATGCTACTTTCAGTGACACTCTGTATATAATTAAATATTTTTTAACTGAATTAATTATCTCAGAATATCCAATTCGCCTTACTTTTTAATATCTAATATCCGTACCAAACCATATAAGCAAAAATTGATATAACGAGCGCCCCACAATCGCAGCATTAGGACTTTTTCAATGAAATATAAAAAAATATGTGTATCGTAAGGGCATTGCTTTTTACTGCTAAAAGAAAGGGGAAAAAATTCGTGGGAAATCCCTATATGTATCTGGCGTGTCCCTCGACCTGGTAAGGCTCTTTCAGATTACTAAGAAAATATTCGAGTCACGTTATCTTATGAAGGCGTTTGATGATGCCATAAAATGAACGCTGCGAAAGGCCTCTAGGTATTAGCTTCCCCTTTTGATAGAAAAGTATAAAATTTTAGTCCAGATGCAGCCAGTTGCCTCCGCTCTTATTCCTTAAAAGAATATTACAGGTATATTCTGTTTTATATTGTTTTTATTGGCTTCGTAAAAAAGGAAAGGAAATAATATATTTCCTACACCTTTCATTTCATTGGCATTTTGCGACCTCAGCCTTGTTATATTAAAGCATAAAACTTTCATTAAGAAAAAGTGCCAACGTACTCGGAGATTCATATGATGATTGATAATGATGATCTTATTGTAGCAAAGTATGGACTCATTGCATATGAAATAGATACAGAGTTGTTCTGTGTCATTTAACCCGATAAATCCTTAGTACTTCTTTAGGGATTCACTTAAAGTTGAAACATCCAACTCAATCAGAATTTCCTCACTAGCATGGATAATACGGAAATAAATCCGTAGCATTCTCGATAAATCTCTTTTTAGTAAACACTACTGTCGATTTAATTATTACATATTCAACTACGGGAAAATGTAAATCTTTATAATCTTCATACAAATCTTTATTAAATAAATCATTACTCAAATTTGTAATCTTTACTGGTAAGCTCTGATGAGAGAGAGGAAAAAACAAAATTTTATTAGCACGTGGTTGTACGGCATTGAAGGTTATATAAAAAATAAGCAAAATTCAAGTGGTTAATAAAACTGAAATCTACTAGATTTAGATTTATAATCACACACGAGCTTGTGACTGACCAGTTGCAAAATCAAAGAGGGCTTCGAGTAGCTCCGACATGGGATTTATTAAATTAAATCTCATAAAAACTCAACTGCTATGATTGGTCGTTCAAACAAAATAATTTTCGGACTGGGCAATTGCTATTTTCTCTGAACAGGATCATTGACCTTAATCTAGGTCCAAACTACATATAATTCAATAGAGTTCTTTGCTCGAGATATGAGAGAAACAAATAAATAACCTTCAATACTTGACATCCAAGTAACATAAACAAATGTGCATTAGATTCATTTACAATTAAACAATAATAAAAGGAAATAATTAAAATAAAAATGTAGTACAGTTAAATTATATAAGTATAGATATTAGTACAATTGGAACAGATTTACATTTCGCTTCTACAAAATTTCTCCAAGTTCGTATACAGGTAGTAGTAAACATTACAAAATAATTTATTAAACTAATGTTCTATAATTAGTTGTAGGGTGTAACAAAGATTCACATGATGTATCAACAATACAACAGTATGCAGGTGGAAACAAACTAACTACATTTAATAACAAAGTTGAATTTTATATCAAGATCTCAAGAAGCTGTTAATTGTTGTACATGAGCAGTGTTACAGCTAGAAATGGTGACATTCACGCTGTATAAATAGTGAATGTTACAAGACATAGGTTTTTTGGACATAATTTGATAAAATGCTTTTCTTAAAGACATTATTCTTAATTTTCAAATTTCTACTTTAGTATTTAGTAAAAATAGTTCTATTTCATATGCAAAAATAATATTTTAAATTTTCTAGCGACTAATTTGTCAATTTTAAGTGTTCTTGATGGGTGCTTTGATATTTTCACAAATAGCTACATACAACTTTTGATCATGATTAAAAGAGCATTGGAATTTTATAAACGAACCCTAACAACCACTCCAATTTAATAAGATAATGATAGGTATCGTTCGAATAATGGGATTGTGGAAAATTACATCTCGAATCTATTTATATTAACTAACCAATCACACATTAATATTTCTCATTGCGAGCCAGCGATAGGGGTGCATTTCAATTATAAATTAACCGCAACTAAATCCAATACGTTGAAATATATTCATCTGCGGTATTAAATCTGGACTAGAATTAAAAATAATTACATTTCTATTACATAAACTAATTTATAATACAGGGGTATTCACATAACATGCCACGTTTTGAAAGTGTCTTAAAAAAATTGACAAATAAACTAGCATTTTTGAAATTTTTTAAATGATTTTTCCGATTTTTGCATTAACAATAATTTTTTTGAATTGCAACTAACTCTATCTTGATCAAAATTTAATTACAAAACTTTTTTCCTCTTCCATTTTTGTCTAAAATGAATAGTTGCTAACGAAGTAATGTATTTTTTGTTTCAATTAGTTTATTATTTTCATTTCGATTAAACTCTGATACGTTCCAATTTGGAGTGTCCGCAAATTTTAACAAGTTTTTCGATTTGATTCAAAACAAATAATAATTTCGCTCAAATTATTTTCCATAATGTAGCTGATGGCAGATACGTGTTTCCCTTCCTTCTGTCAATTTATTTTTAATTAAAATCACTGTAAATATTTAAGTTCCTGAATCAATTAATAAACGCAGATGATGAGAGTAATTTGTTTCCGATTTAACGATAGAAATGAATTATCAAATTCGGTGACGAATTTTCATCAACATAATCAATCAGATCGCTCATGCGACGTTATACATTTTCCCAATTGTTGTTATTTTAATTAGAGCAATAAGTAGAACTGTATCATTATTTTACATCAGTGAATTCAATTATTGCTTTTATTATTATTATTAATTCATACTATTGTTAAATGTAACCATGTTAATTAGTATTTTAATGGAGAAAAGATTTGTATTTGCATAACGTCAAAACAACTGTTTGGTCCAATGACTTGAAAACACATTTCCAATTAATACAGACAAAGACAGATATTAATATTACAGTTACTGTAACTTATAGTTATGATTGACGCCTCATTGGGAACCTTCATAAATGTTTAAGGGCCACGTGACCTCTGAGCCTAGGCAACCAACATTACACGGCTGGTAACGCGTCCAACAAAAAACCAGTCACACGTAAAGGACCACCAAGTCTTTATTAAACGCTGAGAATTGCAATGTACAAAATTAGCACTCGAGATTTATATTCGTAGACGTCAAGGCAGTGGACGTAAAATATTATGATGGCACGCTCCGGTATTCATTGTTGGCGATTAATTGAAAATGCAATTACAGAAGACATTTCGGTGTCGTCTGTGTTTTTATGGGTGATTTAAAATGCCATTACATTGTGTAGTGTAGTTAACAGAGGTTGTTTGCTTTACGATTATTGCCGTTATTTTTATTTTATATGCGCCTGTAAATATTTGGCACGTAGACGTGTTGTTATGGGGGGACAGATGTTCTTCATTATCACCATCGTGCGTTGGTTGTACTGGTGAGTTATATGATTTTAAACAACCAATTATTGCCGAGCGGATTTCATGTTGGATCACGTGAATACTTTATTTTTCCGGAAATGGGAACGACTGAAATTCGTATAAACATTTCAATTTATACCTGTAGTATACTCCAAAATACAGGGTGTTAATCAAATATTTTTGCCAGATATCCGTTATGTCAAAATGAGGTAAATACACGGATTCGTGTTAAGTAAAATGTAATTTTAAAATTTGACATACCTCAACATTGCAAGGAGCCACCTTTTGAGAACTGCTGATTCTCATAGAAGTAGTTCGATCTACCCACCATTTGCATGCACACAAGCTTCAGCGCGACGTATCCAATTCGCTCGCACGCGTTGCAACATTGCCAGTTTGCCACGTCCTCTCAAATCGTATTTGAATCATGCTTCATCGGTAACAAGTATTTGTGCTGTAAATTGAGGATTTCTTGCATGTTCCTGAAGCAACCATTCGCAAAAACCTAGTGGAAAATCCTCAGGAATAAGCGCTTGAACACTTTGAACATGAAATGGGTACAACTGAGCTTCTCGTCAAAAAACCACAATTGACTAAGGAGACGTACCATCTCTAGTGGGCTTAGAACTAACAAATTAACACCAAGGAGAACGTGGAGGTTCTGATTGCGAGTCCGGTATTACATAACCTAGCCCGAGAACAGCTATGTAGCAGAAATGCAATGTCAATCTATAACCATAATAACCCCAAAAAACCATGGTTTCAGTTTCAAGAAAATATATCCATGTACAACTTATTGTTTCAAAATCTTATGTGGATCATTCAAGACAATATTTTTGCGGAGCCCTTTGTGAAAACCTGAACAAAAACAAACTTCAAAAATATGAAATATCGTCGCACACCCCTGTTAAAAATAATTTCTGAATTTAAAAAATTGTCGGAACCTAATTTCGACATTAATTCAACGATCTGTACATGAATTAAAGGGGCTTAATTAATGATTGCCCTGGGATGAAATGATGTGTTGATTAAGCGTGTTGTTGATTTAGAAAGAAAAATAATACGTAATTAAAGCTAATCGACTCTGTGACAGTGCAGGAAGAAAATGTATGGTTATTTACGTTGCCGAAAAATCCAACAAATTGATTTGCTGAAAGGGCAGATAATAAAAATGAATTGTTGAAATTCGACTTCGAAATTTTCTCGGCATGTATCATTAAATTTATTATGGTTATGGTTGATATGAAACAAAAAAACATCCTGCAAACCGAAACTGAATTTTTATCTCTATTATTAAAATTCAAGACGCCTTCAGTTTTTGCCAACATCTGTCATAGAAACCCGCATAAACAATGGTGCAGGTAGTTTTGTATGTTTGGCTGACTCCCAAACACATTCCAGTCCATTTATTTCTTTTCTATTAATAATTTAAGCGTTCCTGCAAACTTCTGTTAACATAGGCGTCAGCGGGGGAGCAAATGTTCCCCTAGGAATTTCGGTATTACATAAAAAGAAAATGTTATGTGATTTTGTGAGGAATTATCGGAAAAAAAATAGTGATATATCGTTTGTTTTGTTTGAAAAGTTAATATCCTCATAAAGTAGTCTACAATAAACAACAACTAACAGTGGTAAATATAAATTAATAACATAAGTTTTTTTTAAATTTATCATGTGATTAAGAACGCGTTGTGACGTCATTTAGTGCGACCATGTCGACAAGACGGAATCTACTCATAATCTAAAGAAACACGCATGCGTATACATTGAGAGAATATATGAATAAAATAGGTAGAGGGAAATATTTCAGTAGGGGCAATGAAGAGTATCAAGGACAAAAACAGTCCAAGTACAAATCGGCATAAATAAGTTTGGGTCTCTGACTGAGAAAGAACAGATTCGGCTAGAAGGAACACCTGAAACGTACACCTGAAGCTTTGTCCACTGTACTAACTAAGATATCAAAGACGACAATTTATCGTGTAATTAAAGAAGGAGACGTTATTAATCACCGTACAAAGAGGAAACGAAAAAATGCAAAATTAAAGAATATTGTCGATTTTACCAGAGATGTAATACGGCGCACAATTTATATGTATATGTATAAAAAAATAAAGATCCTACTTTAAATATAATTCGATATAAATTAAGCGATTATCCTGATACTAATTATAAATATTTAGATACTTTACGACATATTTTATTACAATGCGTAGAGTTTATTAGTTAAATGTTTTTATGCGGTTCCAACTGATATCGTAACGACTATAAATCGGTGATAGAAGTATCTCGGATACGCCACTGGCCGTTCGATATTAATAAAACATAGAGTCCTCACATGTCGGGCTAACATTAATTATTCAAGCAAAACGAAGGGCTTTATCAATCTCCCAGAGCGGAACCTTCCAACTAACGATGCTGATAAATAGGCGAGCTTATATATATATGGCGTGATGCACAACGTGAATTTATTTAGCCCGAAAATCAGTCCAGACCACCCGAGTTGAAGTTGAAATGAGAAATTAGCCAAGTCACTGTAACAGATGTTTAGCCCTGCAGTGCCGTGAATTTATGGCGACATTGTTGAAATAAAGTTGTCGAAAATAACGATGTGAATATCCCGGCCTGGGCACATTCCGTGGAAATTCAGATAAAATCCCTTCCAAAGCAGGGTGGTGAGCTAAAGTAGGTGTGTTTATTTTCAAGAAATTTAATGAAGTTGCTGCAATAAAGGCTGACTGGAAACAGGGGCAGATTTTGGCGTTTACCGCATCTAACAAGGTATAGATCAAGAGGAGTAACCATTAATAATAATATTCTTTATTGCTCTTATTAAATACCAATACAAAATGTATAAATGGTATAGTCATAGATCATAGTCAATAGACAGATTTAAAATTGTCTAAAGTTATACATAAAAATCACGGAATAATATTACAAAAGTTGTCAATAATGTAGAAAGTCAAGCATCTTTCTAGGTCGAGAAATAAAAAAGTTGTGGTCTGTTCAGATAAAAGCTTAATGAAAGAAAATTCAAGAAAGGTACCGCGGTTACTGAGAGGTTTCAAAATGCGTATGCGCGATAAAAGAATACTTTTCTCGGGAACGGTAGCACTTATCAAGACGATTTTTTTTAAATTTCATATTGCAAAATGAGAGGAATACGAATATGTCATCAAAAATCAATAAAATAAACAATTTTTGCACGAATTTTGAGTTTAAAGAATTATGCCACTTTAGTTTGCTTTTACAGATAGCCATGATAATTGTATGAATCCTTTGTGATATTTTAAGATATGTACATAATTTTTAACTATTATAATAAAATCAAATTATTCTAATTTATCGATTTTTTTCCATTTTTCCTCTTAATTCCATTTCTCCTATCATTAATTTAACTGAAAATTTTTCAATGAATTAACAGAGATCATTAAAATAAGAAAATATTTTTATTATTTAATCATTAAAACGTGAATTTCCGAAATATCTTTAGTATTGATAATTGTTTATTACAAGTTTAACTTTTTGAAATTTTTTTAATTAACAATCCTGTCAATCGAAAACCATGCGATTGATCGTTGCAAAATTTTTAGGGTAGAATTGACAAATGTTTTACTATTTGTTCACAAAGTTTCATCAATATTTATAAATATTTACTTATTTTTTAAATTGCTTCAAATATACATTTGATTTTCTACTATTTTTCGTCCATTGTTAATGCAAAATTCAGCTTTTTTGATTCGCTGTTATTGTAGCCTTATAAAAAATTGTCAAATAAACAAAAAAAAGAATGATTTTTTTATTTAGGGCTTACTTTCAATGTTACAGGGAAAAATATGTCGAAAACGGATAATTTTTCGTTCTATTTGTATGTTTGTTGTTCCCCTGAATTTAACAATGGTTTTTTGGAATAGACGAACTCGAGTTCTTATTTTACATAATATTTGAAATTTTTTTGTACAACAAAATAGATGACTTCAAATACAAACGCCTCGATGCTCTACTGCCTGAACTATTACTCAAATTTCTAGAAAAATATGAACACATTTGATTTTTTCCAATCAAGTTATTATACAGACATACCAAAAAGTTATAATTTAATCGATTTACGTTTTCGAAAACCAAACTGGCTCGGTTACATTATATCATGCTTTAAAAGAAACAACAATTTTACCAAAGACCGCTCTAGCCAGAATTTTAAATAACTTGCATGACAAAGAAATCGGTCGACAGTTAACAATTTTATACATCTCTTTTTTTGAATAAAGAAAATACTTGAGCAGTTTTCAAAGTATTTGAGAATCTGGCCTCATTGGTTCAACAAAACCTCTTATAATAATATTGAATATTTCGGATTTCATTACAGTATTTTAAAAAAGTTGGACAACATCTCTTGCAACAGTCTTTGCATTTATCAGTTGTCTGTTTAACTCTTTTGGAATATTTATATGTAAATCATAAAACACGTGATATTGCTAATAGGTTTTATCCTCAGTGACACTTTCAGATATACCTATGTTGCATCTTATTACATTTTTGGTTTTGTAAATCTCTTTATATATCTCTTATATCCTCTAAAGCATCTTATATCACTTTCAGATTTGGTCTGCAACATTTTTTTGTTTAGAACTTTTGATTTATTGGATGAGTTCACTTTACCTTTATTTAAAAAAGGTTTGTTTATTTAAAGAAAGTAACAGAAACTAATATCTATGAAATACATGTCGATTTGGATGCTTCATGCTTGTCATTGAAATAATGAACTGTATAGAATCCTGCAAAAGGATGTTTGAATGTTAAAAGTAAAATAGAGGGAATTAAAGAAGAAAGGAGCGAAAGGAAGACATTTAAAAAAAATCGGTACTTTATTAATAGAATGACGAAATCATAATAAACGTCTACTTTCGCAATTTTTGGCTAAAGCTCTTCAGAACTGTCGTATTATATAATTTCATTTGCAGGAAAAATAATTATAGTTCAAAAAGGTACATCCTTACATATAAATTGCTCTTAAATTATAAACCTGATGTACCTACAAATTAAATTTGCTGTGGTAATCCTGCGCCCAAAAGTAGAAAATCGGAGCAATCACTCAGATTTTACTCGGGTATAATTTCACGCCTAAAACAATTCCTGTAATATTCAACGCCATAAATGTTATATTAGGCGTCTCTCAATCCCGTTTGCAGGATTTTCATTTCCTTTGTCTAAAATGCAATTTCTCTCTTATCTGGTTTCTGATATAAAACTGCGAATGAGCTTATATTCAACGCGAACCCTGTAACGCTGAAATCTTCCGTTCTAGATGTTATTAGCGGCAACTGAAAATTTACGCTGAATAATTTCAGTAGTTCCATAACGCATGAGGCGGATAAAATCCAGTAAATTAGGTGCTGCTTTATTTAATCCTCGATTTGTATGGGTTGGATACATTGTTTTAATATGCTTGTTTCAGTTCACGCATTTATTTCTAAAAAGTGACATTTAACTACAACTGACGTCATTGAAAACCCAAATAACGTATTAAAAGCTACTTTGCTTTAATAGCAAAATTTCAAGTGTGTAAACGGTGCCTCCGATAAATTTACTTACCTTTCTAATACCTGCGTAACTAAGCTTAAACTTTCAAACCCGTAAGACATCCGACGGCTCGAGCGAATAAAGAAACTTGAAATTAAAAAACGTAAGTTTGAAAATTTTCTTATACGCACGCAACTTCGGGAATCGTGATATATGGGTTTTGCGGGAAAACGTATATCCCTTATGATTAAACTTTCAGATGACTGCCAACTTGTAGATTTATGGTTTTAATGACCAGGATTACGGAAAGCCCGGTCGTCGCTTTAGTTCGCACTCCGCTTTTGTACATTTTGTATTGTAATTAATTAATAATACGAGAGTTTAGGGGCAGAAATGTGCTTTTATATATACTGCGGCACAGAAGGATTACAAAAGTTGGTCTTACAGGACAATGTGAAATTCGGCGTGTAACAAGCACTTTAAAAAAACAATGCTAACATTACTGGAGAGACATATATAGTTTCAGTGGGGCAACTATTTTCCACTGAGAACTCTGCTAACTACATATACACTACAATATACAATATTTTAAATAAAATAAAAAAGTTAGACGGCCCTAAACTCTCGGTACTTTTCCGGTTTTTTTTATGATTTCTCATAAAGTTGGCCACGGATCTCAAATTTGTTTTTATGAGCATAAATGCCTCAAAAAATGCAACAAATAGGAATGGTTCTCTTATAGTAGACAGCCTGTATACAGGGTGATTCATTAACAATGGGAAAATCGAAAGCTGAAGATACTACACGAGAAATTGTAACCATTGGCGCAAACATGCCTTATCCGAAAGTTGATAGTTTCGGAAATACAGGGTGTTGAAAGAAAGAAATTTTAAATCGTTTTTTGCGATTATTCTGAAAATATGTAGGTTAGGAACTTGAAAATTTGTGAAACTATATTTTTTAAGCAACAAATAAGATGCGTGTTGCAATTTCAGTATTACGACCAATTTTACCGAATATTTGGTTAATAACTTTTTACCCTGTATGTCTAACATGAAATTTGGTTCAAAACCTGAAAGAGCAATTATTTTTCCGTTAATTATGAACTCTTGTTTCATTTCGGTATCTCGATCCGTTTCCGAGAAAAATCGATTTAACGAACACTATGTTTTGATAATATGAGAAATTAAAAGCGAAACAAACTAAGTGTTTCATCATGTTATTACAACAATTATTAACCATAAAACAAACAATATACGTAATAATGATTTAAAGTAGTTGTTCGAAGAATCTACCATTGACACTGATACACTTTACACAGCGTTTTCTGAAAGATCTTCGAGTTTGAAACAACATATCTTCATGCGAACCAATAGATTCTTTGTGAACTATATCTTTCATTCGAGACCAAAAAGAAAAATCAAGAGGACTGAAGTCCGGACTTCTGGGTGGCTAAGCAAAAACGCTTACATGGCCAATCCAGCGATTTGGAAAAACTGCACTGGCCGGGAAAAATGCGTCGTGCATGAACCACATATGTCTCTTCTTAAATAAAGTAGAACTTCTTCAAGCCGTGGAATAATTTTTGCTTGGCCACCTAGAAATCCAGACTTCAATCCTCTTGATTTTTCTATTTGATCTCGAATGAAAGATACAGTTTACAAAGAATCTATTGGTTCGCATGAAGAATTGTGGCAAAGAATACAAATCGCTACTATCGAAGTCAGACGCAATCCCAATATGTTGTTTCAAACTCGAAGATCTCTCAGAAAACGTTGTGTAAAGTGTATCAATGTCAACGGTGGATTCTTCGAACAATTACTTTAAATCATTATTGCATATTTCATTTGTTTTATTGTTAATTGTTGTAATAACATGATGAAACAGTTAGTTTGTTTCGCTTTTAATTTCTTGTATTATCAAAACATAGTGTTCGTTAAATCGATTTTTCTCGAAAACGGAGCGAGATACCAAAATGAAACAACATGGATTAATGGAAAAATGATTGCTCTTTCAGGTTTTGAACCAAGTTTCATGTTAGACATACAGGGTAAACAGTTATAAACTAAATTTTCGGTAAAATTGGCGCACTGAAATTGCAACACGCATTTGTTGCATTATTTGTTGCTTAAAAAAATACAGTTTCACAAATTTTCAAGTTCCTAACCTACATATTTTCAGAATAATCGCAAAAAACGATTTAAAATTTTATCTTTCAACACCCTGTATTTCCGACACTATCAACTTTCGGATAAGGCATGTTTGCGCCAATGGTTACCATTTCACGTGTAGTATCTTCAGCTTTCGATTTTCCCATTGTTAATTAATCACCCTGTATATGTATAAGGTTCGGCTTGAATCCGCACAGAAGAGATTTTTGAGGTATTTAAACCTTAAAATTAATTATTATTGCACAAGTCTTACTCCCATACTTATTCTGGTGAATACTCCCATTAAACAGGATATGTGCAAAATTACCATTCGCATTTTAGTCAAACAGATATTTTACACTCGTCATTCGATACAATTAAGGAAACTTTAAGAAGAACTAACATTGTAGCTTAACATGCATTACTTTTGTTGTTATTTTAGATATTAGGTATATTGTGGACATTGTTCTTGAATTTAAAGCCTATATTTAGTTGTTGCCTTGTTGCGATACAAAATAAACTTGCTTGCAACCGTAAGAATAATCGGTCTTAAAGTTGACATTGGTGTTGAGCCAACTCGTCGACCCTACTTTTGCAGTTTTCTCTCTACAATATGTAGCTTTCCCGACTCGCCTTTTACATGCAGCAATATATGTCAACATCGCTGTGAATGCGGTAAGTTGACCTCGCAATACGGACATGCATCTAGAGCGGCAGAGCAAGTAGACACTACTTGCCAAAGTATCAGCACTGCTAAACTTCTTGTTTTGTATCGAAAATAACGGAAATAACAAAAACGTTTGATCCAGTTAATCGATTCATTAGAAAAGAATTGCGTTTTTGTTAACATAACGTATACAGGATGGTCACTTTTATTATCAGTATCACAAAATTTAGTTTAAAATATTTAAAAGGTACGTAAAAAAGCAGAAGGAAATTTTGTGATTATGTGAACTTGCTTTGAACAAACATTAACGGAAATATTCATGAATTGTATCTAATACTTATTCATATAAATGAGATACTGTTTCTTAAAGACGTTACTTTAATACATTTCTGTCAAAGAAAACGTCTTCTGAATTTTTTAAAAATAAATTAAGATCCAGTAAATCTCTATATATTAAACTTCTGAAGTGAGAAGTAAATTTCTATACGTTGTCGCAGCTGTATAATGAAATCTGTCACTCCCAGACGTTACGACTTCCAAAAGTGATGGGAACGATCCTCCATTTTTGTAGGTACCTAGTTTGCATCATATCCCGAATAATCTTTAGAAACACATATTGTAAAATGGATTTCTTTTGTAACTTTTTTATCGTAATTTTTATAAAACCCCTTCCTCTCCCCCCTTATAGTAGCTAGACCTTAAACGTCAAACAACCAGGCGAGTTTTTTATTGTAGTTTTCGTTAATCAAATAATACACTGAACCTGTCTTCTCGCATTGAAAAGTAATGAAAAATATACAACTGCGTTCCTTTCAGTATATTAAAGTCTATCACAAAAGAATTGTTACCAAATTTAATGTTATTCATCAAATCAAGTAACAATAATAACACAACCTTGTCGTTTATTCAAACAAATTCAGTTTATCGAATATAAATATGGGACGCAAGGAATACTTCCCTTCAAAGAAATTCGGGCTACTGGAAAAACAAACGGGGGATATCAGCTAAGCTTGACCTCGATATTGGCTTGTATTTGTTCCTAAAGAATTCTTTTTTAAATTAAATTCTTATATTGGAAGTTACCGTACAGGTTTCAAAGTGGTCCAAATTCTGTGATCTTAAGAACACAATTAAATACCTACTTTTTTGACGAAATTCGACAACCTAACAAACAATAAAGCGATATCGGTATTGAACTAATAAAGACCTGTTCCAGTAACACATATATGTGAAAATATCTTTTATTGTATAGTATCGTTAGCCATAGTATTAAATACTTATTTATTTATAGATTTATTTATTATACACTACCCATAGCATATTGTAGGCAAGTGTGTCACGTCCACAAGCAAATAATTTCTAGCCTCACTGTGATGGGGACTAATGAAAAATAACAGTATATTTTGATAAATGTAATAGGTAATTGGAAATTAGTCTACCTAACCGTTTATTTAGGTTAATAGTAGAATAGTAGGTATTAAAATATATGGTGAGAGAGCTAAATTTTACAGAGAGGCATGGGGACTCAGTCGCTTCTTGTGACGAGCCGCCACTGGGGTATGAATCTCGAAAACATCGAGCAAACTTATACTTTTGACTTAAGAAACTTCAGTACCTTTGAAAATATAGTAGCAGGTAACATGTAAATCACGTAACAATTAGTCAATCGGAATATTAACATCAACTAGCTGACAAAATTGCAGCTTAATTTTCAATGGTTAATTTCGAAACATATCAATTATGTAACAATAATGTGGGACACGCCAATCGTTACTGATCGTGCTTTAACAGCAAACAACAGACAATGTGTTACATAACATGCGAAGTGGTTAATAATTGAAATACGATACCGGACCAATTGGATACGTGGAAGATGGAGAATAGTGAGTAGTTACTAATTTACTGGATCAATGTCATAAAGTAATGTTGGTATTTCTGCAAGAACGGTAAAAAGAAACAAGTGAAATACGACTTGGTAAGAATTCACAAGTGGTATATAACATCTATAGATAGACACAAGGTTAAAAGTGCTACAGCCCTGTGTTTTGACCAAAATCGCTTCTCATAGATATTGGAACAAGGGTACTAAGTCTTTAGAATGCTGAATAGCGTCTGAATAAGTGAATGATGCTAATAATATTTTGTCATTGCCGGAATTAAATCAGGCAGTGTATTTTACTTGATAACATAAACAATGTCATCTCGTACATCTTGATTAACAAACGAATGAATAAAAAGTTCTATTAGTTGGGAAATGCAGGTACAAAATAAAAGCCAGTTTAACGTGACTTTTCTATTCCGAGCTATCCGTTTGATTGAACACTGGTCGCCTGAAAGCCTTTATGATGTAGTGCGCGCTCTGAAATGTCACTGGAATAGTGTTGGAAAGTTAAAAAATCACATATTCTCGGTCGCAAATATATCACTTTAATGTGTATCTGAATTTATGTCATGTGCCATACAAATCACCATTCTACATCAAGTGTGACATTTGTTAGGTATCTCAACGAGCGTATAGAGATTACAGGGCCCCGTTTCTACTCTCGGCTCGGTTTTATTTTGTTTTGTAGTGCTTTGCATTTTAAAGTAGAAAAATGGGCACTTGAATGGAAATTGTGTAATACCGTAATTTTGCTAAAATATATCCTCAGAGGCACTTGGAAACAATTTTATCGCCTTTCCCATAATTCCTTCTCCATGTTAGATGCAGAGAGAAGTGCAAATATTACATTCAGAATGAAAAATGCACTTCGTGATAATTTCTTTGCATGTATAGCATATTATTTAAAACAAAAAGGTATGCAAGGTGTAACGGTGACTGTTGGTCATATTTGCTTTGTTTTGTGTTTTATAGATTTTACTTTTTGGGTATCTCCACAAAAAGAAATCAAGGGGCGATAAATCCGGTGATCGTTGAGGTCACTCAATGCTGCCTCTTCCCCCAATCCAATTCCGTAAAAAACGTTGGTCCCAAATACTGACGGACAATAAACGCATAATGCGGTTGAAAAAATCAACTGATCTTCATCATACTTTGGAACATTTTCAATAATATCAGTCAAGGCAGGGTCAATAGCGTCTTCCAGTAATTACAAATACATTACATTATAAAGAGGACCCACCAACCGGTCACAATTAATTTTTCCGGTTACTGTGTATGCACCTCGTGAAAAACTCTTGGGTTTGAATCGGACCAATAGTGGCAATTGTGACGATTTACCGTCCCGTTCAAGAAAAAACTGCATTAATCAGAAAACAGATGTTAAAAAGGAACTGTGGATCGTTCCCTGCTCGCTCACTCATTATTTCGCAAAATTGCAAACGGCGATCATAATCATCCTCATGAAGTTCCTGGACTAAATGTATTTTGTATGGATGGAATTTATTCTCCTTCAAAATGGTTTGTATGCTAGTTCGATTGATCCCAGACACAGATGCCAGCTGCCTCGTACTTAATGTAGGATCAAGATGAACTTGTCCCAAAACTGCAAACTTCACTAGCTATACCTATAGTTAATGAAACTATAGGTTTTTCAATTTCTCGTTTTTTATTGGCTACGTTCCCTGTCTCTTGAAATTTGTTTACTAACTCTAGAACATACTTCCTCCTGACAGGTCGATCTTGATGTTGTTCATTAAATAGCTGAGCTGTTCTATTCGCACATTTATTGTTCATAAAGTAAAGCGAAATTATATCTACCCTTTCCACAATGGAATAAACCATAGTGTTTAATTTTCAAAAACACAATTAAATAAACTACCAACCAACGCTTCCAAATAATACTAGAAAATAATTTGGAATCCACTAATTTTACGTTCATTTCTGTTTTTTTATAATAATGTTTTTTTTTTACGAAAGTGATAACAAATTGCCAAAAACCAATGTAACGCAAGAAATACTAAATTTATACCATTGGCGTACTTAACTCGAATGACTGACATTTTTACCGTTACAAATTGTTTGTATATAAGTTTCAACATTAAAATAAAAATTCTAAATAAGTATTGGGCGGAATTCAAAAGAAATATAACTCAACCCCTAATGCCATTTAAATATTTTGGGGTGACGCTTACCCATGCTTGGGGGTGAAAGTGGCGGTATCAGAAATACCAGCAAAGAATGTCCCCCTTTAATCTAAAATCGACGGGTCTGAGCGTTTTTCTACAATCTTGTCGCAGTTCCTGAAAATGGCTCTGTTTCGTTTTCATTTAGCCACCCTGTATATTTCCTCAGCTGGAAAATTCTAACAGTTCTTAAATAGATGTACGCTATGTAAATGACTATCAATGACTTATCCAGATATTTTCAGAATTCGGTATTAAATGAAAATTGTTGATTTATCTTAAAATTGGCTTTAAATCTAAAAATATCAGCATCAAGTCTGTAAATGGTGAGTTACTGGTCACTAATAGTGAGGTAGATTGAAACTTTGAGGAAAACTAAGTAAAAATGTACCAGTTGCAATTATATGCTATTAAAGAGTTTCTGAGGGTTGTATGAAATATCGATTTTGAGCTGAAAAATCAGGAGTCTGTAATTTGTTCAAACTTATCCAATTAATTAGGTACAACCGGCCTCAGGTGTACGTTTTATACGTTTTGCTTCAAATGTAAATTAAAAACAGGAAGTAAATTATGAAGTTCATGTTATGCTCCTGTTTCGCGGAGATATGAAACTTCGGAAGCGAGTAATTAGATATATTTTTTAGAAAAGTTGGAAGTAAAGTAGCATAAAACTGACTATTGTCTTCTGATGCTTTACTTCTCCGTTTTAGCAAAACCTAATCTAATAATTGAAGGGCATAAGATGGGAAGAAAAGTATTAATTAAAGTAATTAATATTAATAATGACTCGAATCGTCCTCAACTTTTATAAAATAGACTCAAGTGTTTATCAGTTTCATTTCACTTTGTAGCGAGATATCAAAGAAAAATTAATACCGTTTGGCTTCAGCGATAATCTGCTAATGGTCTCGAGTTTGTTGCTAGACTGAAAATTCGCAATCATGATAAAAAAAGAATTTGAGCGCTTAACGAAAGCATCAACAGGCTTTTGCACTAGTGGAATTAACTGTTTGACAGCGTACACGAAAACATGAAAGCCTACTATCTCCGAGCATATCCTCTCCATCGCTGACCTGTCTATCGGGATATTCAGTTCGACATTGATGAAAATTTAACAGCGACAAAGAAGCGCCATACTGACAAACATAGACATATCTTTAAAGGGTAATAGTGAATTGTAGACTAGTGGTTCCCAAACTGTTGTCAAAGTTGCGTCCATAGTGAAAATAGATTTGTGTTAACATACATTGTAAAACCTTTAACGACCCCCTGTGTCGTCTTCCATGACTCCCCAGTTAGTAGCGACCCACATTTTGGGAACCACTGTTGTCAGCAAATTAAAACAAGATGATTGTTTCTTAAAAATAGAAATATAACATTTTATTAAATTATTAAAAATCGCCCCTAACACAAAATTGTTTTATCTCCACCAAGACCCCCTTCTAACTAAACACACAGCACACACCAGACAAGACAAAATGAAGAAAAACAAACAGAGATTATTGAGGTCAACATGTTTGCCAACGGATAAAAAACGGGCGAAACAAACCATTCTGTCAGGCGATAAATGAAGGGAGATTAGAGAAGATAGAACAGTCCGTGTATTTAGGATCGATTTTTCAAACGATATGGGATTGAAATGAAATATCGAAAAGTGTACCAACTGTGCTCGCGTGCGTCTCTCCCCTTCCATTTGTTTCCTTGAAGGGTTCCAGTGTGGAGAAAAACGAGTTTTTTGTAAGGGTACATTTTTCTGTATGCTTGCATGTCGATGTGTTTTGTAGTAGGCATATGAAAAAGCACATTGAATCCATAGTAGTTTGTTATTTCGTACAATTTCAGTATATAGGGTGCGAATGAAGTTCCTAGCCGTACCATTAAGATCTCGGTTATCTTAAAAGATATGAGTCGGGGAATTCGATGATGGATAACTTGCCGAAGAAAACTTTTCTTAGTTTTGAAGTTATCGATGAAAAATTTAAACTTTAAACGGAATTTTGCGAGTTCTGTTAAATTTTCTGATTTATAATCTGAAAGTGCAAACAATTGAAAACGTTTACAAAAGTTACGAAATCTCGCAAAACAAACCCCCAATCAAAATTACTCAGGAAAAGTTGAGGAGGGTCAGAATATGCTGCTACACATTTTCCTGCTTTCGAACAACGATTCTTTTGATCAAAATAGCGGCATAAGATAAAAGTATGTGTAAATTTTCAAGTAAATGTAGAAAACGGCGGAGTTATTAATAGATGGATATGAGAAAGGGTAAGCAAATTTTTTCTGGATTACCTTCAGTACAACCCACATAATAAAAGTGTAGATCCCTAGATCTGGGCGAGGTCCGGAACATTTTCAAAATTGCAAAAATGTTTAAAAAATTTTTAAATATACTTATTTTATCGGAGTTTTTTACTTATGTCTTAGAATCTATGCATTTTGGAAGAATATTGAAGAGGAAAATAAGTTTTAGAATTGAATTTTGCACAATTTACTGTGTTAAAAATGTTTAAAATTATTACCGATGTTGCAAAATAAGAATAATTGATGAAAAAAAGGCAAAGTTTTTTGGATAATTGTTTTTAAATGTTTTAATTACTCCGAGAGCATTCTAATTTTGGTAAAAAAACTTTATAGTATAATAAAACAACACACCAAATTTCATTAAAGTCGGTTCGATAGTTTTCGCAAAATAATCTTTTGGATTATTGGATGAATGGACTGGATCAAAAATTATTGCTAAATTGTTTATAAATTAACCGTAAATATCGATAAACTTTGACCGCTTATATCTCGAGAACCAATAAAAGGGCATTTTACATTTTTTTCTTTAAAGAAGCGTGTTTCCGAGTACTTCAAAATTATAATTTTTGAAAAAAACTAAATTGCAAATTGATAAATGTAATCTAATTGTTTAAAAATAAAAAAAAGAGTGTTAATTTTAAAAATTTATTGTGGCCGTCCCAATCAACCGATTTCAATTTTTCTAAAACCATTTGAAACGTTGAGCGGTCTTTTCTATGTGAAAAAATTTTCAAGTATTTAGATGCTTTATTTGAGGCTGTACAACATTTTGAAAATTCGAAAAATTTCTTTCAAAAAATTATTTTGCGAAAACTATATAATCGATTTTAATGAAATTTGGTGTGTTGTTTTATTATTATCCAAAAAACTTGATTATTTTGCTTTCTTTTCATCAATTATTGCTATTTTGCAACATCAGTAATAAATTTTAAAATGTTTAACTTGCAATATATTGTGCAAAATTCAATTCTAAAACCGTTTTCCTCTTCAATATTCTTCCAAAATGCATAGGTTACAAGACATAAGTAAAAAACTCAGATAAAATCGGTATTTTTTTAAATTTTTTAAACATTTTTGCAATTCTGAAAATATTCCGGACCTCGCCCAGATCTAAGGATCTACACTTTAATTATGTGAGTTGTACTGAAGGTATTCCAGCAAAAATTGGCTTGCCCCCTTACATCCAAGAAGGGGGATATTTCGACAGATCCGCCCTGGTCTATTAGTCGATATAAACAAATGTTTTGACCTCTATTAAAAAAGTGTATTCACAGGATAGGATTCGTAGGATATTTTCTGTATACACTTGTCTAATGGAGATAAATTGAAACAATTTTAAAATATGTACCTACTTTATGGCGCTAATACGACAATTTGATATGACAAACATGAACAGAGAGAACAAACTAATCAGCCGCTTCTGTATTTCTTTATTTCTGGATACAAATTTTAATATCATTATTATTCCAGCTATACCAAATTTTAATATTCCAGCACGGCAGATATATTGGTGTGAAATTCGAATACCCGAATGCAAAATGCGAATCTATTAAATTATTTGGTCATAATGGAATTAACTTCAATTCCATTGGAAGCCAGAATAAAACCGTCAACAAAGTCAACAGTATAAATTCAAGGGCTGTCCAGCGTTAATCTCCCAATGCAGTTTTTGTTGTTTAGGTCAATTACTCGAATTAGTCTCGCTGATGAAGTGATTGGTTTTGTTTATGGGAATCACTAGCCAGTTAGCCGAAATAAATCGGAAACCGGGAGGATAATTTGCTTTTTTCATTTTTTGTAGTCTATTTGTTACCCTTTTTTGTTTACTCAATCACGGTGGGTAGGAGAACGGCTTTTGTTTGGATAACTGCATAAACCCGCTAAACAGCTTTATTCCATTTTTTTGCAAATATGTACACAGGAATTACCTTCATTAGCCCAGTTGGCCCGCATGGATTAATCGTTTAGCATCGTGTCTCTTAATTTGATTTAAGTACTCTTTTGAACAAATTGCATCGTAAACTGGCATTTTATACTGATGTGTTTATACAACGAATTAAACATAAAATTAAGATGTCAAGGAAATTGTGAAAAATACTTTTCAATTACTATAATATTTAAAGTGTACCATTAAATATTTTTATTTATGTGTTCATAAAATATGCATTTATAACTTTCGCTTTTTCCCTAGGAAGGTAAGTTACCTCACTTACCTTCGGTTGTCCTTAACAACTTTCACTTCTATGGTAAAATCCACTTAGGTACTTCCTTAAAAGCAATGTATAACCTGAGGGGTTATTTCTTTATCATCTATCTATCGTTTTGACCAGTATCATAACGAGACTGGATTTCACAACAGTTACTATTTAATTCTCGAAAGGGAGTTTATAATTATCATTATACTTTAATTAATACGTGGGAACTTAGAAATGTTATATGTTCAGAGACTGAATTTCAGGCACTTACCCTCTATTGCTTACGTAGAATGTAATCCTGTGACTGGCTATACAGGGTGACAATGAAGTTGGAAGACACAGAAAGAAACACCAAAACTTCCAGGAAGGTTTTTTTAATAACAATAAACAAAACAAACAAACAAATTAATAACACAACGGCTCGAACAACATTATTAATTAATTTATTGACATATAGCAAAATTTGGAAAAACTTTGTCCATTATTAAATTTAATTAACTTGCCCGAGACTCTAAAACTAAGTCGACTTCTCAATGTGGAACATAAGGAAGTACAGCCTTTTCGAGATCCTTCCTGAATTCGACACCTCGCTTCGACACGCCCATTTCTTGGGTCCAGAAGTTTCTGTTCTTATCTTATTGTCGGGAACCCTGAATGTCGGGATGCTTTGGTATAACTATGCCATGTTAATAATTGTCTAATGGACTGAATTTACATTTATATAAATAATTATGTGACTTACAAGTAACCCTAGCCTTCCTCTAGCGACTCCGTGTAGCAAATACGGGACGGATTGGTCGATCTCATTTAATCTACTCTTATAGCTTGGAAAATCCGTCAAAAAACCAGCTACTTGATCTGTTAATTTATTTTCCAATTACTAACAATTTAACAATTTGATTTAATTATACTTTGGAACCTCTACGCTCTTCTCGTGATTTCGCGCGTTATTAAAAATATGGGTTTCTACGCTGGCGCCTCCCAGACGCAACAGATGACTGTCACATGGCCCCGGCCCTAAGTGAACTTGTTCAAAATAATAATAGTCTATTTACTATAATGGGAGCAGATAAAATAAATTATTTTACTTTCGATCTATATGCTACATTATCAGTGAGCTTGTAAAATGAATATTAATGTTTTTAAAACCATAATTCCTCCTGTTTCGATATAAGAAGGGCGCAGATTCACCCCTTTCCCAGAAACGCATAGATGTTAGACAAGTTTGAGTGTTAAGTTCCATATAGAATTTATGAACTTGTGGAAGTGGGGATTTTCATACATAATTTAAACGATTACAGCGGACAAGGAGGGTATGAGAACAATAACTAGATCGCAAAACCTGGTATAGGTTTCTGGCTGGGATCCCCGCGCTACTGAATTTTCAAGTAATTTGACATAACCACTTAACTAAAACTACCCATTTCTGTTCCTCACATGATTAAACTAGTTCAAAACATATTACATCGCTGCTTGAATTATTAATATTGTTTGTAGCATAGTTCTCGGTTTTTTTATATCAAGTGTACCTAATCCGTATGCTGTTTGGGTTTACAAGGAACTATAGAAACAGTGTTCCAGTGTGTTAGTTCTCTGTGTTGCTTCTGAGTCACACTCTTTGAGTTTTTGAACACTTTCAGCGCTGTATTTTAATTATTTTTAGTGACAATAAAGCTTTCTTTGTTCCCACAACGTATTAAAAACATTTGGACACACCGCTAAAACACGTACCTAACTCGCTAAAGGAGAAAAATAAGCCTGCTCTGGCAACAAACTTCCATTTAAGGGAATAAGGGTTGTTTATCCAGTTGGGAGTCTCTCGGCGGTGTGTCGCGAACCGCACAAATCAGCGGGGGATGTTTTAATCTTAGGCAGACGTGAAGGGTAATAGGCATGACCAAATTTTAATCCTCGACGGAATGATGCCGTTGATGTTTTCTCGAGCCGATCTCTTCTTATTTATATGCTAATACCGTCCTGCAGGCGAAAGACGGAATGAGGGGTTGCTCGAGTGCACTTCGGGACAAAAATTCTTGTGATAAAATCATAAAAGTGACGGTAAAAAATTGTAGCTCATCTTCGACAGAGGAGCTTTGTTCTTCTACTTTCCCCAGCCTTTATCTATCAATAAACCTACACCCAAATGAGGCAGATCGCATTGTCTTATTGATAAACTGTAGGATCTATTCTGCTAAGACGTCCTGTCTGGTATGTAATTATACACGCACTGTTAAGTCACTAACATACGACCTCGAGTAGTTACGCATTTCAAATATTAATACGATCCTATTATATCGGAGCATTGTGCTATTGTCATGGAGGGCTGAATTATTTCTGAATCAACGCTTGTACATTTAACTGCTGTTATTAAATTAATTTTGCTATATTTGGAACGAAAATATCTACATACAGGGTATCTGATTAAGACGGGTTCTTCTATTTTTTTACTCTAAAAGCTTTGCGCCCATTATATCTATTTTTTTGTTAAATAAAAGACAACTTCCTTAGAACAAAACGAAGTAAGACTAAATACCTACCTACATAGTGGCCCAAAACGATTATTATCATGTTTTAAGAGCCCCCTCATAAAATCAGCTCAAAAAAAATTTTTTAGATGTCGCTCAAGATTTTGAAAAATTTTCAAAATCTTCAAAAATAAAAATTTTGATTTAATTTTTTTTCTCATTATTTTATCATTTTCTAGGTTGAAAAAAATCTCGATTCTGAAAATTTCAAATCGATATTTTACTTTCTAAAGGTGACTCATAATTATTTTAACTTAAATATCAACAAACTAATAATTTTTTTTATTGAATTTGATGAACAAAAGAATAGAAATAAATCACGAGACACTACCACACTGTGAGTATCAAATATTTATAATTTTTAATTTTTTTTAAATTTAAGTGTCTCGTAATTTATGTATATTCTTTTGTTCATTAAATTCAATTAAAAAAATTATTAGTTCGTTGATATTTATTTTTTAGAGGTCGCTCGAAAACAGGTACACTACTTTGACAATTAAAATAATTATGAGTGACCTTTAGAAATTAAAATATCGATTTGAAATTTTCAGAATCGAGATTTTCTTCAACCTAAAAAATGATAAAATAACGAGAAAAAGAATTAAAAAAAATTCAATTTTTGACGATTTTGGAAATTTTTTCTTAAGCCGACCTCTAAAAAAGCTGATTTTTTTGAAAGGGCTCTTAAAAGATGATAAATTAACATATTTTCATAAGAGACACGAAAAAAAATATCGTTTTTTTTTGGGCCACCCTACTACATAGGTAGCTAATAATAAAACTATCTCACAATATTGTTTTATCTCTTGAATTATTAACGTATTAACGAAAAGTACTGCTCTAAACAAATTAAAATCATTAGTCAAAGAATTTCTGAATTTAGAAACGAAGAGAAATTTAAAAATATTTTTATTTGTGCGAAAAATATTACTGGACTACCAACTAAACAAAAATTGCGATGAATTAGAGATAATTTTGAAATATGCTTCTTCCTAATTAAGTATCTACTCGTTTTGGGAATTTACATGATTTAAATGTTTTTGCTTCTCAAAATTACCCGAATATGCAAACAAATTTCCCGAAAAATCGTTTGAATGTTTATTACAAATGTATATAAACGTTTTTGAAATAGATAGGCTGAAAAACGAACTTAATATTTTGTACCAACAATTTCGTAATTTAAAAGTTCAAAAAGCTATACAAGGAATTTAAAATGGTATCTTCGGAAACATACAGCATGTTTTGCGCAGTTTTAACAATTCATGCATCAAGTGTCTCGGTAGAAAGAAATTTTTGTGCCTTAAGCGCATTAAGACTTAGAAATACGATGACACAAGAGCACTTAAACAACTTATTAGTGATGACGATAGAAAAAGAACTATTGCAAAGTCTTAGCGCCGATCCTCAATTTTTTGAAAACATTAGAAGTAAATTTGCAAATTTAAAAGACGGACGAATAAATCTGTTTTATAAAAACATTAACTATGTTTTAAAAATATTTAGTTAAAAGTGGAGGCAAACGAAAAGCTGGCGGCATTGTTTTATATGTAACAGATAAGAAATTTTTTCATATTTTTTAATATTCATAAACCAAGTAGGAACAATTTTGTTACCTTTTAAGTAAATACATTACTTTGTTTTTTTTTCTGATAGTTTTATTGTAAATACAATTTTAAAGTTCTGATATTATGACTAACAATATAATTTTTTAATTTACGTTTATAGTAGCGCTATTGGCGAAGATCTCCATAAAAAAAATTCCGTGGAAATGTATTCCTATTTATTATTTAAGAGCGGATTAATAAAATGTCCAAATAGTTGCGTATCATTTTTTATAAAAATCTGAATGAAAATCCTGCTCGTGGACATCAGTTTTTCTATTATTTTGTAAATACAACTAAAAATTGCCAGAAATATTTAGTCGTCTGCCCTTGAAAAATTTTTTTTCATTCTTGCCCACCTAGTAAAAAGCCAAGGGCCTCACGTGTTCACAATGTCACGAGCCGCCACTGTATTAAATTGTCTTGTACTTTTGAGTGACATTAATTCGTTTCGTGAAAGAATCTTCGAGGTGTTACATCTTCTAAATGACAGGTACATCCAGTATTTGCAACTATAAATCAATATACTAATCATTGCAAGCCAACTTAAGTTTAAGAACTTTCACAATGCATATTACAAACTTTCGCCTTTCGCCGTCTCAAAACAAGTAAGCCGAACTTCGTTCTTAAAGTTTCCGACCTCACCAGACGCATTTTTCTTGGAAATGTTACTTCCATTGTCTGCTACATCGAATCATCGTCTTATACCTCGCGTCGGGTGACAACAAAGCAAACTATTGTTTCTCACATCTCTGTTTAGGCGTGGAAAGTCGATTCCATAACGCACGACGACAGTTTTCCACCATTTAGTTACAGTTCTTCATATAGTCGGTGAAATTCTATGAAAATCTAGTAGAAAAGTCTCCACACCTCGCACGGATTGCCCAAGTTTCCAGATAAAAATTTAATGATTTTCTTCTTTGACGTTAAATACACTGTATAACAGTGGAAAGCTTTTACTTTGCCCATAAAAGAAAATTGAAAAGTTTCGGCGCTGTATCGCTCTGGAGGTTTTGAAATGCGATCTTTCTAGACAATTTATGTAATACTTTAAGTTTAACGGAACTTTGTGTTTTTCTTGCTCGTAAAATATGTGTGCATCATTAGCAGAACCGTTGAGTTAACCTAGTTATACCGAAACTTTTATTTAGTGTATTTTCTATATCATACAGTGAATGTTATTCTCTGCAAAAATAAACTGGATAAACTCTTTCATAATTAAATTTAATTAAATTTGTGCATTGATACTCAGCATTCGAATACATCTTTTTAACTAGTCGCTCTCGACCAAACCTTTCATTCTGATACGTTGACTTTCCTGGTTTTAAGTTGGGAAGTCGTTAAAGTATCATTAGGATCTACAGACAAATGATTCCAAAAGCGAAAGTTTTTAATGAAAATATATATCTTCAACGAAATGATATATTATTTCCAAACTGGCTTATTACATGTCACAATGAATGAGTATGTAAGTTCCTGAAAAGTCTTCTGGGCTGCCGATGCTGTTTAATTTTTTCGAAAATATGTTTCTATTGTATTGTATGGTTCAAGTGATGACCAGTGAGACCCAACATATAAAAAAATACAAGTTAAATGATGTATCGTTTCAAATTATCGATGCACTCTCTGAAAATAATTTCGTACCTCAAAACTTTCACCTAGTTGTCGTTTTAAATTTCCATGAATGCCCGTTAAGTAAATCAGCTTTCCATATGCTGTCGTTAAACAAAACCGCATGTGTACAGCAACTGAACAAGCAATTTTCTAGTAAACTAACAAATATCGGCATGCTGTCAGGTATCAGTTCGATGTGAGAACAATTATTAATAAAATATTAGCAAACTCAAACTGTTGTTTTGCAAGCAACGAATCGACAAAAATAATAGTTATATTTCCCCTCTGGAAGAAGACAAATAAAAATCTACATTTAAGAACGTAAATAAATGATATAGCAAATTCCCATGTTCTTATAATGTCATTTCCCTTTAACGTGCGATATACCATCACTCTCTTCTTGCTCTGCGCGATTTGGTCAAGCTGAAATGAATGCGAAAAGAAACTTTTTTTGTTTTTATTTTTATTTTTAAGAGGTAAAGCAAAACCAAAACAAAACTTTGAAGCGTTTTGTAGTAACTACAAAGTAATCTTGTAAGGAGAGACAAATGATACTCGCAATAAACAAATTCGTTTTCGACTTAGATCCACTTCGAGTCCTCAAAGAGTTTAATATGGAAAATATACGTAATTCAAAGTTGAGTTTACAAAAACACGCCCCGGGCAAACAGAAACTTGGCAAAAAATTCCGAGCCTACGCATTCGAAAGTTTCCCCCCCGGTTTGTGGAAATTCTATTACCATTTTCTCACTATGAATTCGAGAATTACTTATTCATTGCAGGGTCTCATGGTGCGACTTAACTCTATTATTACTCCGAAATAAAAGTTACCTTATTTGCGAGAATCTCCACGAGGTTCTACCGCTTCGGAATTATTTCTACAACAATACATCTTAAGCGCTCCTTAACAGGACTCAATTTCTGAACCTGCCGTGTGTCAAGGAGTGAGAGAGACGGGATCTCAGTTTATTTAACGGGTTATTCCATTGTCAGGCTGATGCTAACGGTAACATTTAAGCAAACGAAAGGGGGATGTTACTCCGCATAAATGGGACGAGACCGACTAAATAGATTGTAGTCTACGTGTAAAATATTCTGATTTATTGTCTAAAGGTGAAGAGATGGCTTATAATTTTACTCGTGGCAAAAGCAAGATGAAGAGTGGGAAAGCGGGAGGATGTTTTTTCGTTTTCGTTACTAAACCTACCTAGATATTACTTTTGGTCTTCTAGACTTCGTGCATTTTCCACTTTCGTCCAGTATTCCACAAAATATATTGTTTGAAACAGTGTGAGAGAGAATATAGTTCGGAAAATTTGTAAAATCGCCCTGTACAGCAAATAAATTCAATCAAGCGGACAGAGTAAATGTAAAAATAAAACTTTTCCAGACAATTTCGCCCGGTTTATGGTCCCTCACGATGTTATGCTCTCGAAATGTATAAGAAGGTCGGGAAGTGTCCAATGAGTGGATTAAATGATAGGACTGTGAAATTGAACTGGACGAAAGTGATCCACTTAAAGGTCTTATTTGAGTCCCTGGTGACTTGATCTAAGATCGAATCGACCCAATAAATTGGTCTATTTAAACTACAACAATGGTACACGGTGGGTTACTTCTGAAATAACAAGGGCTAAGGTCACATTTACCTTCCTTTCCTAATTTTATACTCGTTCTCTACCCCTACGCCTATTAAATTCAAAACTAAGGTTATTTTATTGTAGTCTTAAGTCCTGAAATGAATATTCATTATCTTTTCAATAATTCACGAAGTTAGTTATTAAAAATTCCAAAATCATTTAATGGCATAAGTATAATATTGGCTTACCACTAAATATCCCTTCAAATTGAGCTCATCTTGGGTATGAACAGGTTAGAAGTCAGTTAAAGCGACGATTTGGTACAATTAGAGACACCAGTAGTGATAAAAAATGTATGTCCTTTGAGGTAAGCTATGTTCTTCTGAGATCTGTTATTTAATCTTTTATCTGTAATTAAACTCTAAGAGCAGGGTGGGATAAAATATCTTTTAGTTCAACTGAAATTAATGGCTCGAGAGATTGTATCACGTTAGTAATTCCCTGTTACATTTTTACGTTTTTTAAGTCCTATCGCACTGTTTTCACTATTTGTATTGAAACAAGGCATCACAAATTAAACTATTTCTGTTTCCAGAGATAATACCGCTCTCTTCTCCAGGACATCTTGGAAAAAAGTAAATCCCATCTTCCTTAAAGAGCTGTAGACAATATTATTATAGTATTTTCTCAACAGTACATCTTTCTATAGGTAGTTTAGATAAGTAGATATATTTCACATATTTCTTGTTCGAAGATGTCTATTGGCGGTATATCCCATGTTATTATTATCTCCATTTCCTCTGACAAAGAGTAGCTAGCCCATACAACTAACTACTTTCAGAGTCGTTTCTCTGTGTTGGTCTGCCAATTTTCCAGTAACAAAGTGACTATTAAACATGGTAAACTAAACAAAGAGACTGAAGAATATTCCTTTCTCTATCAGAGTGCAAACAAACACTTGCTGGAATCTAATATGTACCAGGATACATCTGTCTGTCACGGTGGAATAAAACTTTCTGCCTACGAGAAGGTATACTGCTAGCTGGTCGAACATCTGAAGATTCACCAGACAGCAGTAAAGCCACAAAAGAGAAGGAAAGAGGTTCCAAGAGTATTAATGCTTGCAAACAAAGCTAAAATACATATAAGAACATCTGAGTCACCTACGAACATACAACTACGCCAGAGAATGTTCATCTGGTTGACACTTTTGCCAAACTGCGTCTGTATCTTTCTCCAACCAAGAACAACTTTAAGTAAAAATCTGTTTATCTCCTTGTGGGAAGTAGATGGACCTATTTGGAATAGTTTAAAAAAGTAAAACAGTTAATAATGCTTTAATGCATTGTTGGGGCAAAACATTTATCTAAAGAGATTTCTCTTCTTCATGAGACTGCTGCGGGTCTCAAAAATCACTCTGAAATAGGTTTAATATGTTTTTTTAATTCTGAAAATTTGCTTCAATAAAACAATTTACCTTTAATTAGATTTAGTCAATTAGGGTAGCCGTCGAACGAAAACGCCAATTTAAGCGTAACATGCATTCTGGTGTACCTTCACAATTTCCCCGTCTGTGAAATTCATCACGGTGCGCAAACTAATTTATCTTGGCTTCGTTTAAAACTAGAAAATTAAAACGTTTAAATTCCTTGTCATATTCCCCGGCTTAAAATTGTTTCTGTCGCGCAGTCCTATTAATTAAAATGATAAATTCCTGTGGACATGTGTATTTGAGGTAATTCAGCTATGCGCCGAACTGGTAGGAGGATTTTTGAGCAGGAGCGGGCGACGAAGCCGCGCGAAGCCAAGCAAAGCAAACACATTCCGACGTGGAGTGTTGAATTGTAAATGCAAAAGTTTATTTTTCATTTGCTACTTTTGGCTTCGCTGCGGTTTTAGGTTGCTGTAAATCTAGACAGTCTCGTCCTAATTTATGGCAACGGGGGAAAGTCGAACTAAAACGTATTACTCTGCTGTAACTTCAACATATTAAAAAACCTTTTTTACGTATTTTCAATTTGGCTTTAAAAACTAATACATTTCCTAATATAATTAAAAACTAAGTCTGAGCAAGAAATGACTCGATAATAGTTAAATTTAAATCATATTAGAGAAAAAGTCAACTCTAAATTGGTTTTACAAACTCGGAATAGAGTCAAAAGTCACTCAATTGATAATTAGCAGTAACTCTGATTTGAGTAAAATTCACTAATTTCTGATGCAATAGTTTCACTCAGTTGTACTCATACTAATAGAGTGAAAATTTCACTCAATCGTGTGTGTGAACAGAAATTGATACATTATTGAGTAATATTGAGTGAAATTTGAGTGAATTTTTTTACAGTGTCTGCTCTATTAACAAAATTGGTTAATTGATCGGACAAATAGATTGCCATTATCCATGCTGGTCGTTACAGTTCTTCAGTTTCATTTTTCATTATTTGTGTAAAGTTTAAGTTCTTACTTCACACCTTACACAGTATGTCCTGTCTCTATTTTCTTTATTTTCTCCTGTTTATAGTGTATCAATAATTATAATATAAAAATCTTCGCTAATTTCTTTATTACTTCTTGTATTCTTCTGACCTTTTGGAGAGAGTTTATGAATATTTTGTTGTATCACTGGACTATCAGAAAAGATTAAAATTCAACCCTTGTTGACATCAATAACGACGCCACTGTAAGCGAGTTTCCTAGAGTGCAGATCCTATGGAAATGAATTTTTACTAGAGTACTTCTAGCTTTTAACTGATATCCTGCTGAAAAACATTTTCATAATGAGCAGGTATCTATTTACTTTAATTTTAATTACTCTTGTGAAGGACTTCTTATACTAAAGGTACTCCTGAGTTACATTGTTGATGAGGAAACGTAGTAATATGATTTATTCAGAAAATCAAGCTTCAAAATGAGAAAGTAAGTTAGACTTTAGTATGTAATACATAATAGTTTGTTGTCGAATTTATACTCTCACATTATTAAAACTGTATAACCACCACACTTTATGTCGCATTATCTAGGGGTCGTTATATACAGCCTTCACATTATATAGGTCATTATTCTAGTAAATGATGTCAAACTCTGCGTTCATTAAACAATAGCGTGTTCTAGTTTTGGTGACACTGCAGATTTACAAAGAGTGGAGTGGTAAGCAATAAATGTGAGGATTCTATTATGTTGCATTTACAGTTTCGAAAACCTTAATTGAACACCCTATTAATAGCAACTTCTACAAGACCGTTATTGAAAAGAGCAAGTGGAAACATCATAAGTTTGTGTGGGAGAAGGGGAAGTAAATTGTTATTTCCTTGACTAGAACTGCTGTGAAACAAGGAGAAAGAAATTATGAGAGAAAGCTAAAAACAATCTCAGTAACTAACTAGAAACCTTTTTAGTATTAACGCAACAAAATAAAATACAAAAAACATACGCTAAAATATAAAATTACATTAAAAAAGTAACTTTTTTCGCCATATTATATTACCGTGACGAGAAACATAGATGTCCCTTTATTTTTCCGCCTGTTTATGTTTCTGACTGTTTATGTCTAATTCTCTAAGATACCTAGAGCAGTTTTAAGGCTTTGCTCGGCCTGATATTTAAAGCCTTAGCCACAAATGTTTGCCCTGCCTGTGTTATTGTCGGGATATAGTTTCATTCTTATTACTATTAAAATTATTAAAACAGTAAGAGCAAGATTTAGGAATTTTTAGTTGATCCTGCCAATTATGTAATGTTGGTTGCCTATGTTCGATGGTCACTTATAAAAGCTCTGTATATTAAGACACGTGATCTATATTTAGAGACCCGAATCTACAAGACGTAAAGTGTTTACACCCAATGCTATCATTTCATCATCCATCCGGTGCCGTCATTAAAGTAACAGGGAAGACAAATATTGACGTAATTCGCACTCAGGTTGATTTCTCGCAGCCACACACTAGGCTCCCGAATGACAAATCGGAGCACTAGATACGACCTCTGAGAAATGTTAATGGATACAAAATTAACGATAAGTGACAGGTCGGTAATGTAGAGGAGTACGGATTGGAAATAAATTGAAGGCGAAATTGAAAACATACGAAGCCACTCATCGCGTTGTTTGTCGCTGCACGCTTCCAGACACTATTAGCCGAACGCACAAGGGCTTTTGGAATTTAAATAACCTCATCAAGTTTTTATGAGTCGGATGCAGAGGTTCGCGTCGACTTTTTTCTGGATGCGGCGAAGATGAAAAAACCGGTATCCATGGGGGAATTGTATGGTATACTCGTATACGAGTTTTTTCCTTATTACTTTCATATTTTGATACGGGTAATGATAGAGGCAGGGAACTAGTCGGCTATTTTTCATGAAAAATTGTTTATAACCATAGCCTAATGGATATGGTGTGCATATTTTGTTTTAATGACGAATTACTAACGTTTTTTCTTAATTTCTATTTTCATAATAGAATAACAACACGTTGCATTTACCGATTTCAAATTCAAAATCTATGAAGATACATCGGTGGTGCTTCAGGGATCAAACTTTGGTCCACAACGCTTTCGTCTATTCGTTAACGACCTTGACAGTACATTGTAAAAAAAATCACTCAAATTTCATACATATACAGTGCTGAAATTAATTCACTTCGCGGGGCCTCTTCCTGTCCTGGCTGAGACCCGCCGCGCGCCGCCGTCGGCTAAGTCTTGTTCTCCCGGCGATCACGCTTTTCTGGAGCATCTAACGGGCCTCTGTCAACTTTGGTTGAGATTACAGAAACAATATGTAAGTGGTGCCATCTTCACGGAGCCATTTAAAGTACTTGAAATTAATATACATTTAAACTCACTCAGTAATAGGGACATTTACTCTGATTTAGGTACAAGTGCACCAAATACGAGTTTACGTGAAGAATTTATTTAAAGAGTACTTGTATTTGAGTGGAAGTACTCAGTTTTAGTTTAAAGATAATCACAAATGAGTAAAATCAAAATGCCCAATATTGAGTGAAAATGTACTAAAGAGAAATTATTTGGATTCACTCCAAACCTTTATTGCTTTCACTCAAACTGTACTGATAACGTTAAAATCTACGTTTGCGTCTTTTCAGTCAGTTAAGTCCACAGTTTTCAAAAACCCAATAAAGTTATAGTTTGGTGCATTAGCTACAAACTTAACCTAATTATGAATAAATGGAAAGCAATCGCTTATGCTTGAAAATCTAATTATATCCTATAATTTTACCATGTTAATTACCAAATAATCATTCAACACAGTTAATCTAAAATTTTGAGGGTTATTTTTATAGTACTTTAAGCTTTTCGTACAATATTGATTATATTGTCAAAGCAGTTTCAAAGCCTTTAATTTCTAATTAGAAATAATAAATCATTGAAGAACCCTAATACTTTAAAATATCATATCCTGCTTTTGTTAGATCCAAGCCTGAATCCTTTTCTTTGATTTTAGATCCATATTACTCTTTTTGTTTGTTTTTTTTTTATCCATAAAACATGACATCGGACAGGTCAATAAAAGTCATTTACAAAACTACAGCACATAAAACAGAAAAAAGTAAAAAAATGTGAGTAAAATATATTTTTTTAAATAACAAACGCATGTATATTATAAAAACATTTCCTAACTAGATAACTTTTAAGTTTAGTTTTAAAAGGATTATAATTTAATTCAGTCTCAATGTCCAGAGGTAACATATTACTCTTTTTACATTAATAACATGAATCTATCCAAAGAAAATTTGTGACATCTTTATTTTATATCTGATGAATTTCGACAATAACATATTAACAAGTTTAGCTTAATTTTGTGGAATTGCCTTGGTCGATAAGGTCCTGCGCAATATTTGACTGTCAAATAGCAATGGGATTATAATATTTAACCTAACTTTCTGTTTCTTTCATATACATTCGTCTTATCGTTAATATGGTTTAGGATGTTTAGTAAATTTCGTAACAATTGAGGATGATCAGGCTACATTTGATTATTTTTTATTTCTTGTTTTATTTTACATTTCGATATCGTGATAATTCGAGCTTGCTCTTCGATTTTTAAATACTTATTTGTGAGTAGGTACTCTCAATTTGCTCTCTAATTATGTTTTAATATCGCCTTGTTCGGGAGTTCATACAGTCGCAATTTGTGTTATTACAGGTCGTATTAGCCACTAACTTTTCTAACTAAAATCGAATAATACCGAACTGGAATAAAGTCATTACAATTACTGCAAAACTTAAACCTAGGAGTTGATTCTGAGTGTTTCATATAATCTTTCCAGTTTATTGCATTAAATGTACCTCGGAGAACTGAAATGCAAAGCTAATTGCTTTAATCACGCCGACTTTAAACTTTATAGTTGTCAGAAGTAATGAAGAAAAATTATGTCTGGAATTTACGCACTGTTACAGTATAACTGCTGCGACAATCATCGAAGCGTTTACTGTTTAAAGTACTAATTAAAGGATTTGATATTTTTAGACCCAAAATGGATATATTAAGACTGGGCGACAGTCTGGTTAAAAAATGGAAAACAAAATTTTTCTTCATAGTTTCTGCATGTCATCAATGTTTAACTGTAATAAATAATAGCAATCTGTGAAATAAATGATAAACAAAACACTAAGAAGGATTTTCAAGTAAATTGTAAGTTTTGAACGAAATCCGCTTTGTCATAATTGCTCGTGGTTGACTTATGGTTTCACTACGCAAACCAGTGCCCCCATATAAAATAATCCAGAAGAACTCAAGTCAGGTAATCTCGTAGGTCATAGCACTTTAACCAAGTGAAAACAGTAAGTCCAATTTGTGACGGTACCCCGTTATACTGATACCTCACACGAATGTAAACCAAGAGAAAAATCTTCCAGCAATTCTAACACCGTTTTGTAAAAAAATCAAGCACACCAAAGCCAGCAATTCATCTAGTACTAGTTCTTGGATTTACAAGCATGATCTATCACCTCTCAATTTGGATATCATGATTTCCACTACCACCAATACCATTATTACCAATTCTAAACTTTCGTAGCTGTTAGCTGTTCCATGCTTTAAAGCCATACACAAATATAATGCGCATTCCTGTTTAGAAAACTGCATGTTTAACAAAACAACCCAAACCAATAAAGCTACATCGACGTCCAATGATCTTGAAAACAATTTTTTTCGAAATAATAATATTCCACCTCTGCCCTTCTAAAATCGCAAATATATAGAATCGTATTCGGTTATGACCGTAATAAATACTAGAAAAACTTTAAATAGTTTTAAATATTCATCACTCCGTATATTTACCAAGAGCGAGTTAAGTAAACCCGATTTGCAAGCTGGAAGATCTCCATTATGAAGGTGCACTTCGAGAGTTATCAGGCAGTGATAAAACAAAAAAAAACTTAATTATGGCTCGCCGGAACATAAAAAACTTCTCCTCTTACGTAACGACTCAATCTATATGGTAATCCACTAATATAGTAAAGTGGAAATTGTTTTGTTTGCCGAATATGCGGGAAGCTTCAAGGATACCCGAGGAGTTGGCCGATGTACGTTAAGGACTTCCACAAACTTCTCCAATACCAGCCCTGATATGAGGTCGTTTACTACACTTCTCGCCACTTAACCCACAAAAATAGTTCTCTCCCTATCTGGGGCGTGCACTAAGTCAGGGTGATTATTTTTATAAGTACCCAGGATCATGCCACGGTGGTGAATTTCAACTTTTCAGAAGATAATGACTGAATATCGACATAAAGATCGAAAAACTGAACTGAACTTGAACAAGAAAAACGTTTTTCAGTTTTCATTTGGTTTGCGAATTAGTTCGTTAATACTATAATGGGAAAAAATACATACCTAATTCTTGAAATTTTATTAAAAGAACTATTTATTATAAACATTAAAAACGTAGTTATTACACCTTGTTTTAAATTAATGGTAGATGCTAATCTCAAACTACCTGAATTATTTTCTTATTGTATTTGAGCATAGATGTTAACAATATCTTTAAGAACTGCTGATGAGGTTTTTCATTGTACAATTGGACCCACAATCAAAACTAACTCAACCGGCTCATTTTCTTTACGAGACATCATTTTATTAATACCTAACAGCAGTAGAAGACGTAATGTCGGCAGTAACCGTAATACAAGTAATAGTAAAGGAAGCTCAGCATTGTTGTCACTCAAAATCTTCTCAGTCTTGATTTTCTGTTGAAGAGAATCCTCGACAAATCCCTCAGCCACTTTGTCACTTACCCAACATGCAAAGGGCTACAAAGTTCAGGAGTCTGGCAATACGTTTTTCTGAAAATGTTAAATTAATGAGATATTTTTCACTCTCCAGCTACGATTAGATGTACAGCAATATGATTTTTTTTCTACAGGAAAACGTATCGGAACATAAAAGAAACAAAAAAAGTATGTCAAGTCAATCACAGCCCAAACTCTTGTTTTACAACCAATGAAAGGCAGTCGCTGCGACGCAGTCTAATCATTATTTGCCAGCGCGTTTGCCTTTCACTTTTGAAGTTATTAAAGCACGTTAACAACGAAGTGAACGTTCATTACCTGTGTTTGTTTCATTTGGCGTTCGCTGTACAATTCTGATTTAACTAACGACGTGTGGATTGCACTTTGAGCTTTGTTTAAATATATTAGTGCAAGTACTTTTGTTCAAACATGGAATGCAGTTAGTTTTGTGATGTTCTACACTGAAAAAACAATTACTTTCTATTAAAGCAATCGGTTGTTTTGAATGCAGTCAGTTTACATTTATGCTAGTTACATTAAAATAAACCACTTACATTTAATACAAGTGATTTGATGTGTTTGAATTAAAAAAATAAACAGTTTACGACAGGTTTGTCTATAATTAACAAATTAGATTTAATATAACCATTTATGATTTTAGAATATTTGTTAAGCGAATTAAAAGAATAAATTTTTAACACAAATTTATATGCGTTTTTATTTAATAAATATTATTTTATATTAGCCTAACAAACGTTACAATTAAACTTTAAAGGAAAATTATTCCAAATATATAATTTCTTAAATGTGAACCAGCTGGTTATAAAAGTTAAATTTTTATATAGTTTAAAACTATTATCAGTTCAATATTAAAAAATATTACCAAGTTGTGTTCTCCCCTGACAGTCGTATCTGTGCCATCATGGCGGCTATGTATGGAAGGTGGCTGTGTGTATTGTGTAGTTCAGTAGGCTAGTAGGTATGAACTATATCAAAAGGTAGTGTTTCTTGTTGTTCTTAGATCATATTCATAATATAACATGTGCATATAGTTACAGAGTGCTGTGTTCCGTTTGCTCCTAGTTAAAATGGATGCAGACACTGTGGAAGTTAGGGCCAAACAAGTAATAATCGTCCTAATGTCCTTATCTAAAACTCAGTTTTAGATAAGGACATAGTGTTGCTGTAGTAGTTTTGAACGATATATTTAGGTCTTAAAATTAATTTTTAGCAAAAATGAAATGTTCGAATAAAAGTATCGTACCTATATACTAGTATGTGCTTCTCTATTAGTATATCTCAACACTATGTACCTTTTCAAATTTAATTATAAACTTATAGTTAGATAAGTTATCTAATTATCAGTTTAATCAAATTTGAGAAAGTACATTTTGAGACTAATCAAGAAAGAAATACATCCAATATTAGTGTAAAAAACAATTCACTTTTTATAAACCATTGATTTATTAATATTAAAATAACCTATTTTTACTGAAAAACTGTTAGTTCACATTAAGCTAAAATATATTTCTAATAATCTTATGTCATCTACATCTTAAAATATGTAGATTAATAATAAAGAGGCAAAATGTAATATTACATTAAAAATAAATTAACATTCAAATAAGATTTATTACAAAACTATGAACTTATTATTAGTTACTTTTCACACTATATATGCTAGGCAATATCCAAAACTAGGATTAGTTTATGGCAAACGATATTTATTTAGTCCAAATAAATCCTTTTTTCAGTGTACCAGTTCTCCACTGACAAAACAGCAAATTGTTTAGTAGATACATCGAACTGTTTGGAATTACACAAAACCAACAAAATTTTTCCCTGCGTATTTGGATATTTTATTTACTCGTGAAAAAGTATATACAGGGCGTTGCTTAAGTAATCTGGGATAATTTTAAGGTTAAGGATTACGATCTTGTATAAGCATATTATTAGTATTTTGTATTTATTAATGATTCTTGTCTGCTTTTTGTAGTGTGAGAAAATAACCCTTAACTCCTTTTTGATGTATCGATTTGTTTAATTAATTTTTATTCCAAATAAGGAAAAATACATGTCATAATTGAATATTTGTTTTTGAAGAGAAAAACTGTAACAAGGTAAAAGCGCCACAAAACAGTAAAAGTAATAAATGTAACAATCGATGCCACATATTTAATTTGTGGTTAAGTGGTGGCAGTTGTGACTTATTGCAAGGCAATATCAAAACATTTAGCAAATGATAAAACATTAAAATGTCAATTAAGGCTATCGATTGCAGCTATATCGCGAATATGAGTCTAAAAATGTATTTTCCTGGTAACAGCTCATCACCGATTAAAACGCGTGTTGATATTCTGTATAGGTAGCTTTCAATAAAGGGGATGATACACCTTTAATAATTCGGTTAAGTTAGGTCAGGTTAAGATAAATTAGGATTGGTTAAGTTGATCGGGTTGGTTCTGATGGCGCTTAATGGATTTAGTGCGTTGGCTGTGAGTATCAGATCTGAGTGACAACCAGAGGCGTGTCATGGGTGAGGCGAAGGGGATAGGTAATAATATTTAGTAGATCATCTAATCCCGACTCCTGGTTCATTTTTCTACCCAACTCTAAGTCGAGATATTTGATTTTGGCACACGCCCTCTGAAAATAATACAGTGTTGGGCGCCTCGCACGCGACAGCCAAAAATGATTATTATATTATTTTTCCCACCCTGAAAAATCTTTCGCTAGAAAATTTCAAACAAGTTTGATTAAAACTTTGCAAACTATTTGGAAAATCCATTTTTTATTTTTCACTTTGACACCCTGTATTTTTCTTATTATGCGACTTAGGATATAGGTATTTAGATTAAATCAAGTTTTCACCTAAGGAATTTGTTGTACTTATCATATTTGTGCCCCTTCATTTAAATACACCCTGTATACCGTTTGTAGTCAGTCCATAGCATCAAAAAGCAGAAGCAGTTTTAAAATTGGTTTCCTCTAAAGCATAACCTAAACTAGTAAAAAAAACGCGTAGATTTTTCACTACATTTTTTACCGATTTACATTAGAGCATTCGCCATAATATAGAAAATTAGTATTTTTGTTTTCTTACTCTAAATGTCTGAATAAAATTTAAGAGAAATTAATTATAGCATGCAGATTAGTCACAAAGAGGAGTACCTTCCATTTTATATATAGTGGCTTTTTGATAAAATATGAAATTATTAGGCTTCATCTCTGTGCAAGTACCTAAATTCTCGGAAGATTGTATTACATTTTTATTTCATGAAGGGGCAAGCAATGGGCAGAACATGTTATACGTAACACGTTATTACATGTTTAATAAAGTATAGCATTGCATGTAAGCAATACTGGCAAAAATCCACGTGCAGATTTAATGCACGACCAAGGCCTTCAAGACTAGAATACGGCTTTAAAGCTCGAATTCGGTATCGATTTTATATGGCTTCAAATAGTAAAGTGCCGGAGTCAGATGAGTTTATCACTTATCCTTTTAAAAATTTAAGAAGTACCAGAGTCAATACACCCGGCGCACTTATATAAATGCTTGGCCTCTTGCTGCGAATTGAAGTTTTAAATTTTAAAGTCTGTCGTTGAAGTTATCTAAGGCCTGTTCAGGAAATACTACAATTTAAGGTTAAAAAATTTAATCTACCAAGTAAATATCTGGCATTGTTCCCGAAGCTTAAGGAAAAGGAGTGTTACAAGAAAAATCAAAGATTTACTTGAAAAAAAGCACCGAAATTATAGGAAAATAATTGATTTGAAATTAAATCGTCTTAACTTCATCGTTAGAATAAATTTTGAGCACAGAAATATTTATTTTATTTATAAATATATATGCAACAAGATTAAATGACGTCAATTTGCAACTTAACCTTTGACTCCCAGTAAATACTCTTGCTACTCCTACAGGACGATAAGACCTTTGATGTAAGCTGTTTAATGCAGGAATCTAATTAAACCTGTATCAGATTACGCTAAAGTCATATCGGATGAAATCGATACCATAATAGCCCAAATAATGTAATACTTGTGTGTAAAGTAACCTGATTAAGTCCCGAAGATGAAGGAATATTTTAAAATTAATTTATCAGGGTAGTAAAGTAACATTTCCATATCTTATTGTTTATTTAAGAAAAAATACACAGGAGAGAAACACTTCACGTGTAATCAGACATTTTTGTGATAATCCCTATGCTGTAATTGAAATTGATTTCAATTCTAAAGTGTTTTCATTAAAAACGTCCGTTTATTGAAATGTCTATGCCCATGCAGCATAAGACACCTCTAGATATAACGTGTGATTATTTTTTTCAACAGTTTGAAGAGATATTAACAACCGATACATCCAAATCCCATATTCCATTTACATTACTTCTAAGATACCAGTTCCTCTTCCAATATAATAAAATAATACGAAATCAGAGCACGTGCATACGTTTCCACAAACTTTAATCATTATTCCAGTATACGAGCACTTACATACAAATATTCCGATTTAGTGCGACCTACTACCTAATTTCTTCTTGTACGAAACTATTCTGGCGAATCCTTCCCTCCCGAGTCTCCGACTGAATTTGCTGCGCACAGATATTTAATTCTGGTCTCATTGGATTAAACTGAGTGGGGGATCAAACGGGATTAAAATCATTTTAACCGCGTTCTAGATGTAGTAATTGGATTTATACGATTGATGCTAACTAACTAAATATCTAATTATACGTAATACAGGGAATACGTACCTCTCAAAACGGATGTAAGTGCACGCATCACTCAAAACAATGAGAGGAACGAGACCCGAGGAAATCGGAGAAGGAATAGTTTCTCAGCAATTCTATGGGCAATTAATAACGCTGTTTTACCATCAGTTGCAACCCAGTAGCAATACTATCAATCTGTAATTAACATGACAGAAGCGGTAATTATATCAGTTTTTTATTATTTGCATATATATATGGATGTAGCAAAGATTTGTACAGGTATGGAATATGTTTATCAAGATTTATATTCTTTTTTATGCAGTACTACAACTATTTTGACCTACCCTGTATATCCCTTCATTTTAACATGACCTTTCCGGACACCCTGTATTATATTTCGTTATTGTTACTGATTTCGAAAACATGGAACATGTTCTTTGAATTCATTTGCAATTTGCTTTAGTTTACTGTGTTCTATTATCACTTCATTTATAAATTAATTATGCTAGTTAGTCTCTGTAACATATTAGTGTAATTTAACTTTGTTTCGCACGTCGCTAATTACAACTGTGGATAATTCATTCCCAGAATTTGAAGGCAGGCTTTATCTGAAGGTTATAATTTAACTCGATGCAAAAGTCAACCCACGCTGTCGGCTACAAAGCGTTAGAAGAGTTGAATATTTTAGTAAAATTGAAAGTGTTCTTTCATTACACCGCAATTAATTTGAGTGTTCGTGTAATTTTGTTTAAAATTTATAGTCTGCCTCAAAAGACTAATCTAACAATAAAATTGGGGAGGTAATGAACATTTGTCACTCAGCAAAAACGGGATATTCGTAAATAAAAGTCATTTGCTTCCGAAGGAACTGAAGTTTGTTATTGTTGAGAATTTTGTTCGTTTACAATTCTTTGAGGTTCTTCATTGGAGAGAAGTAAACTAACTGCTCGACTCTTATTGAACAATTTGCGTGATACATCTCGTACGGCATAAATCAATTCAAGAACTTGATAATAATCGCAACAGAGATATATTATATGACTACCATTCATCACGTCCAACTTAGAATATAAAACTCGTTTCCATTATCTGTTTCTGTCTAGTAGAAAAGTTGGGACATCTTTCACAGATCAGACAAGGGACTGTCTGGCCACGAACGTTGGTCTTAATTTTTTTTTATTAACCTAACCGCCGTTGAACTTCGTTGCTTGGTTTTGAAGTTTATTATCTTCCACGTCAAGTATTGAGCACATCCTAAAGTTTTAATGATTTCTGATTCTTATTAGAACAGCTAGCTCTGAGAAGTGCTAGAAAAATACCTTGTTTAAAACTGTTCATAATTAATAACATCTGAAGTTTGTTAATGAGAAAATGTTATGAGGAAAGCTTATTTCACCTTGATACTAGGTCCTCGTTCACACATTTCCTGTATTCCTGAGAGTTGCGTGTCGAAAACAAACCAGAGTATATCTACGGACTGTCTTTTAAATGATGACACATGTGGTATGCTGTTAGTATTTTTGTCAAGATTATGACTTTTTTGCTCTTATTTATTAATAATAATACAGTACTTGTTTCGATCTCTTGCCGTACGACTTAGAATTCAGAAATGTACAACTACAGGGCATGTCCCTTCCTGTAAACAGGTTTTGATTGAAAACGGAACATAGAAGTTCAAACTAAAACTTTATTTCCACTTTGCACTTGAATGTCAATATTATCATCCGAGATAAAGCACATCCTGCACTTTGTCGGCCACATTAAAATTTCCAACGAACCCCTAATTTATACGGACCTGATCACAAAGTAGCCCGGCTTTGCCGACCGTTTTATAGCCAGACCACCAGAATCTGCACCGTCCAAATCAGGCATTGTTTGCAACCAGAGGTTAGAAAGCAGCGCTCACACAGGATCGTCAACGCTGTGATATAATGGGGGCCGATATGACGCTCGGGGGGACTGTAACCACATCCGACCGCGGTATGTATCATTATCACCCTCTCCATTTTAAATCCAGTTAAATTTGAAAATCGATAGATGCAGTTCGGGGAGGCGATTTGGATATGTAATTTGGAAGTTCTCCATCGTTTGCGTTCGATAAGTGCCTCTGTTTATATGGGTTAACGCTCACTGGATAGCTTTGTATACGGGGTGTGCATTAGACAGCGGAAAAGGAAGTAAAACTAAACCTGATCAGGAAAAAAAAATAATTTATGATTATTTAGAAAGTTTCTTTTGACGATTTTCCGACCACCTGTTTTTTAAAATAATGAAAACTGAAAAACTGAACTATTAACTTTGAGAAAAAAAATATAACAGATTTTTTTATGAAGACTATTCGTTATTAATTAAAATAAGCAAACCAATCGCTAATAAACGATAAATTGGAAAAGTTTTTATTGTACATAGGTATAATTATAATTTATACTATGAAAATTAATGAAATTTAATAAATTAGTCATATATTAACTATGAACAGGAAAATCGAATTAATTATTAACATAATAAATTACATTTAATTCCTACATTCATATATTTAGTTATAGCAATCGGAGCAGATATTACATATTAAACCCTATAAATAATTAATATTTAATAATTTAAAAAACTAATCGAATATTGTACATCCAGTTGTTGTATATAATAAATTAAATGCAAAAATGTATCGCTATCAACATAGGTCAGTCATATTGGTGAAAAAATGTTGAGTCCGCCTCAGCGGACTTGCGTACCTTTCTACTGATATAAATATTAATATGAAGCATATAATATTACATATTAAAACGCAAACATAATTCATATTTAAAAACTATTTAAATGTTAAATTATATATACAATTGCTATATATAACAAAGAGATTACTTCTTTTTTATCTCTACAGGTAAAAGAAAGTCAAGTCCGCCTCAGCGGACTTGCTTTCCTTTTTAGTCATATAACGAGCGTTCAAATAAAAAGGTGGTCAAGTTGGTTCTGAAAATTTGGACGTAGGGCGTAGCGTATAGCAAATGAACTTAAACGTCATTTGTCAAAGCGCTATATCGCCGCTATCAATTTGAATATTTTTGTTTTAAAAAGCGTTTAAAATGGTGTTTTCTCAAGAACAAAAAGTGTTTATCATAGAGTCCTACTTTAGAAATGGACGCAAGATTGATGGAATATGGAAGTATTCTATTGAGGGATGTTTCATAGAATTTCAAAATCAATTTCCCGGCGTTGAGTACAAAATTTTTCAAAGTGCAGTTCAGCGTTGTGTTAATGTTTTTCTTGAAACGGGCAATGTAACAAGAAAAGAAGGAAGCGGCCGGCCTAAAAAGCGGACTGAAGAATTAAAAGAAAATGTCCAACAAATAATGGAAAATGCGCCAAGAACTTCTGTACGTGTTTTATCACAAATGGTGGGAGTATCAGTCGGTACCTGCCACACAGTGTTAAAAAAAGATTTGCGTTTGTTCTCCTATCTTTTAACTTGTCAGCAAGAACTTCATGAAGTTGATTTTCTGCGACGGGCTGTATTTTGTGAATGGTTTTTAAACAACTACGGTGAACTTCATAATATCACCTTTTTTTCTGATGAAGCCTGGTTTCATTTAAGTGGTTACGTAAACTCACAGAATATGAGAATGTGGTCTTCTGAAAAACCAGATAACTTTTTTGTCGAGGGCCCTCTACACGCTCAAAAAATTGGAGTTTGGTGTGCTCTCAATCGAAGGAGGATTTATGGACCTATTTTTTTTAATGGTACTCTTACTGCGCAAAGGTATAGAGAAGAAATTATCGCTCCTTTTGTTAACCAGCTGGAAGAAAACGAAATTACAAACTTTTACTCTCAACAAGATGGCGCAAGGGCACATACGGCAGGCGAGACGATGAATATGTTGAGGGAAGTTTTCCAAAATCGACTAATAAGTCTCAATACTGAACATGAATTTCCACCGAGGTCATGTGATATTACGCCGTGTGATTTCTTTTTGTGGCCTTACCTTAACAACACTATTTTTGAACTGCATATTCCTGATTTAAACCATCTGCAGGCTCGACTTATAGACAAAATTCGTGAAATTGACAATACCCCGAGCATCTTAGAAAATGTCTAATTCTTTGAGGAACAGGTGTGAAAAGTGCTTGGAACAAGGAGGGGGACACTTCCTGCAGCTGCTTTAATTTATTGTTATAACAAGGAGGGGGACACTTTCCGCAGCTCCTTTAATTGTTTGTTATTGTTATCACGATTATTCTTTAAAATATAGTTATATAGTCATTAACGTTATTGAAACTGACAGCTGCTATACAGCTCGTTGAGAAATGAGGTTAAGTTGGTCGCTATAAGCTACTCCCTACGTCCAATGTGTCAGAGCCAACTTCGACCACGTTTTTATTTGAACGCTCGTTATATTAGTGAAAAGTAATTATTACTTGATTTATTAGTTTATAAATAATAAATATTTAACAGCTATTAAAACGAATCAAATGTTCAACATATATCTAATTGCTATTTGTAATAAAGAAAATATAAAATATATATCAGCGGACCTACGCGTGCATTTTACCTTTTAATACTAATTAACAATTTCATAATTTTTAACTTTATACATCACTAAAATAGTAGACTAAACTAAAACATATTCCGCAATTTCTTTCAAAATTAACCAAAACGGCCTACAGACTTTAAAGCTGTCCATTGAAAAGTTAACGCCAAAGTTATTACACGAAGTATTTTTTGCCGGCCTGGTTTCCCAAATCCACCTTGCCTGGCACACGTGCTACTGACGGAAAGGCCGCCTCACATTATACTTGCAGAAAAGTAGATCGATTCTGCATTTCTGGACAGCCCGGGAGAGAACTGTCGAGGTCGCAGAATTCACCATAAACTTTAATAAATGCAGAGTATCTCGCCTACACAGTTTACTAGGCCCTGAAACTAGATATTCGATGCCGACCGAATAAACTCGCAGACAAAACACGCTGCAGACTGTGAGTTTTGAACATTACAACACGCCGAACATCGCTTCGGGAGAAAACTTATGAAGTATCTATTCATCGCCAAATACATGGTTGTAATATGTAATTGCACATGTTGTAAAGATTTTATATGTTTTGTGCTCCTGGTAAGCGCATTAGCTACCACAAACAATTGCCACTACTGCCTTAAAAGCTTTTAAAGTTTATCAGGGACTTCAAGAATATTTAAAAAAATTACGCTTATTGCTCAAACAATTCTTCTAGAGTCACCGTTAAACCTGCTAAACTTATTTGACGCTATGGGACCAGTTTTATGAAAATGAAAAAGAGAAACCTGTCTCTGAAAGTTTTTTACTCGTGCCATGCAAAGTAAATATAAAATAACTGACGGGTACTCCTCACTTAAACATATTACTTCTTTGAATTACCGGTATCCAGCTGTTGTTTTTTTTATAACGTCAGAAAAATACGTAGGAGGATTAATACACTGCGATCCATTTCCCAATATTAGCCTACACGCAACATTCTCGCTGGTGGGCTCAAGTTTCCTAAAATCTTTTTCGTATACTTCTATCATAACACGGAATTCATCAGCAAAGTGAAGATTTATTAACTCCCTTCCAGCTCTATATCAGTTAATGTCAGTCATTTGTTCTTATATTCCCGCAGAATAACCACAACACGTTACTGGAAACATTAGACGTCCCTTTGTTCCAATTTTTAAGAGTACGTCGGGTATACCATTTTATATCGTGTAGAATTGGGTTGTTTGTGAAGTGCTCATCCATTATTAATTACAGGAATTCTGTGGTTAAACATGTGGAAAGAGGGTGGTATATCAATATTCCATTATAAACATTTGTATTTGCATAAAATAACTATTTAGGTTCCAAATAAAGTCTAATGTAATGAGAACGCATTGGAAAGCGGTTATTTTGGAGGAATCAACTATTAAAAATCTCGTTTGCATATAAATATTTAAAATAACGTTCTGTTTAAGCATTCCGCAAGGGTTTGATGTACTTTCATAGACGCTGGTGTAGGCCCTCTATTAGCCCTTGAGCAAAGTCAGTTAAATTTTAATGTATTCAGTACCTGGAGTAAGGTAAAAGGAAAACCCATCAAAAAGTTGTTTTATGAATTTCAGGTAAACGAAATGGATCCAGGGTTCATTCGGTTTTCCGATTTATCATCCATAAAGGTGGGGCGAGTTATAATCCAGCAGTGTCTAAGATTTTCTCTCTCGTTATGTACAATTTGCGCCTTCTAGAAACTTGAAATTCCCTGCCTTCACAAAGTGCAAAGGATAAATGAGACGAGAATTTAATAAGGGTTTTTAATAAAGAACATTTTTTTATTGAATTTTGCTGCTTGCTACTTGGATTTCATGAACGACAAGGTGTACAGAACTGGAGAACAGACAGAGGCTCAAAACCTAATACCAAAATCGAAGTCCCAATTAACACTTAATGGTTTTGGAAATTGGGAAATAAAATTGTCAGTCACAATTTCACACACTCATTTTCCCAATATGGTAAAGATTTCAGACATAATTTGCGCAGTTCCGCTTGCAGAAATCTTACTTAGATGTGATGTAATGATATTCCCTACACATTTAGATGTAGGTGGAACCACCTACAGATTTTCTCATCAATCGACGGGATCCTCTAAAAATTAATATCGAAATTATCAAACACCAGCTCAACTTTCATGACATTGGCTGAATTAATATTTGGAGGAGTCTTTTAATTTCAAAAAAGTTTCGCCGTATTTCATACAAAAATATTGAAATGTATGCGAAAATATACCTGACATGACACCTATGGGTACAGTTTTATTTATATTAAAAAATGTACAGGATGTTCATAAGTACTGGGATATAGAGTCAAAGTAGTATTCTTGTTGCCGTAGATCTAGGTTTGCAGTGGTGGTGCAAGTGAATAGTGTCTTTAAGATATTTAAAATTAGTTCCACTATGTTAAAACATTTAAAAAGAACTTTCCATCGTCTCATTTTGTTGCAAGTAAATTCTATTGTTTCTACTGTCTGCAGTTTTATCTACAGTTTTATTATTTTTTTTTTTTTTTGGTGTATTGGCCACTTAGGTAGAGATTAACCAAATTAATCAAAATTGTTGAACATGAAAATTAGGTCATAAAAATACCAAGTACGACATCTGTAGTTCGTTTCCTATAAGCACTTGTACCTTACACAACAAAAGTGTGGGAAAAATTTTATAAATTTATAGGTAGGTATAGCCAATTAGATTGCATCTAATTGTTAAAACATAAATGAATTAATCTGTTTGTTGTGTTTAAATTGTTTGTTATACGTAAAAAAAATCTCTCCGAAATACTTGAAATTAAGGAATATGACAGCAACAGTAGGAGGATAAACAGCATTATCAAATAAATAAAAGTCAAATATTCTCGAGTGCCTTCAATATCCGACAAATGAGATTTCTGACTGAAGTTAATTCGAACTTCAATATTGACATTAGAACCCATTATCCCATTAAATAAAATACAAACAAAGCTAACATGGCTTGTATATACAAAGATATGTTGCAGTACATTAAGTTTTCCCCAACGGATTTGAAATGTACAGCGAAGATAACTTTACTGATAACGAAAAAATTTTATAGGAACTTGTCATCTTATTTTTTCATATTCTATCTGCACCCGAGAGATTTCCCACATTTTCCCGAACACCTAGTATATTCAAAAAGTCATTAGTAGCTTAGTGGATTAATTGCCTAGAAAATAGAAATGATTTTACTGAATGAAATAAGTTGCTGTGAACTTACAATCAAATTAAAAAAAATTCTTATCTAACGGCGGCAAATTTGTTAATTTTGCATTCTCCGGTTTTTTTTCCAGCAAGAGATTTAATGTCACTAAACTGTAATTAAACGCCGTGTGGACCCTCAAATATTTTTTTTTCAAAATTAGACTTTTGTTTGCAATGTGTAATTACAAAATTAATGGAAATCCATTTTCTGAATCTTATTACTCCAGACCGCTGTGCACCCGACTGCGTGTTCATATTTCTCTCCTTAAGCAAGACAAACAAAGGCCTACAAGGAAATTTAATTTATTTTTACGGTTGTCGAGGAGCTTGTATTATGCCCTATATAACAAGTACTTAAAATATTCCCCATCATTTTATTTAATAAAATCGTCCTCAGCGCTTGCCGTCTTAATACGCCTCAAAAGACTTATTTAGAACGGCGAACTGGAATTGTTAAAAATTGCTCTTCTCAAATGGACCCCAGAAGTTTTGTTATTAAAATTTCCAATGGAAGAGAAAAGTTTAATTTTATACATTTTGTTTTATTTTACAGCCGCTACACTGACATCCCAGCTAAGTTTTATGAAAAAGGACGAGAGGTCGATGCGACCCTTTGTCACCGAAGACAAAGCCAGGACCGATTAACTGACATACTTAATTGAAAAATTAAAAATAAATAAAACAAAGAAGTGCAGGAAACACGCAATTTACGACCACCACTATTCACCTCTTTTTATGTAGTATGTAAGTCGGAGACGATTCCAGGGGTTCTCAAAAGGTTTTAGCAATTTTGATTACTGAGTGTGCTTATTATTAATGTATTAAGAAATCTTTAAACGGTTTGTAAAACTACTCCTTGATTTTATATAAATTTTCCTCTACAACGTTGGATATAATTATAATTATCACATCACAATCTTCTTGAGGAGTACAAGTTACCATTGTCACACTTTTGTATGTCCTACTTATTACATTCGTACTTGCTAGCCAAGACATCGATTTAAACTAATTATAAAACAACTGTTTCAATCTTTCACTTGAATACTATGGAGTTCAACAAAAGCATAACATGAAGTATTCGAAGGTAGAAAAAAAAATAGTAGAATTAATGAATTCGGACTCCTCAGAATTTCACGTGAAAAACCTTTACCTGAGTACGTTTTTCTGTATCATCATATTTTAATACATTCTGTCAATCGCGGATTCAGTTACTAATTTACAATGTTTTCGCTTTGAGAATATGCCGAGCATATTATACTGTCGTAAACAGTAATACGTGTTTGGAACTGTATACACCTTTATGAAAGTATATACATATTGTACAAACATTTTGTTCACGCAGAGAGAAGCCTTAGCTTCGAAAAAAACCATGCGGACTTGATGAAAGCGTCTATGAAAAGGCAGAGCGAGTTCTCTACTGAAATTAAAACTGTTTTCATATATAGACTGTAAAGCTGAAAGCCTACATGTATATTTATGTGAGAGAACCACGTACATGTATCCCGCTTTCACCTAAATGAAACCATATAGTTTCCATTTGCGATGGAAAAGGTTAAAATTGATTCCGTAATTGGGTTAGTTCTTTTGTGAAATCAGAGTGTTAATCTTCTGTTGTTCCATAATCATAAAACTTTTGAAGCTACGCTAAAGTCAACAAGAGTGTGATTAGCGGCGTATCATTTTAGAGACATTATGAAACATATAACGTATATGTCGATTTTGGTGAAAATTGGATTATCTTTACAAATTTACAAACATCGCGTTATCGTAGCAAAGATGACCTACTTTGTATGTACATGTACTTGTTTTTTTTTTTATGCAACTTTGTACCTTTAACATCACATATTTACTTGTACGCACGCATATGACACGAAAGAAAGCGCCTAAGCTGCAAACTGATACACAGAGAAATTAAACTATACAGCGTTTGTTGTTTCTGCTTTTGTATACGATAAGCAAAGAATTTAGATGATTTCAAATTCAGATGACACATAATTGAAATTAACTGAGATTTGTTAGAAGCAATTGCAAGTGAGTATATTTCTGTTGACGTGTCAAAAAAAAAACGTATACATAACCTAAGATTCCAATTAAAATTGTGAATTTAGGACTGAGTGTCAATAAAAAATCTATACGTTATGCTCAACTGTACTTGAAAGTAGGCGTCATTTAAATAGAGCCTTCAAACATTTCATATTTCCCCTGGCTTTGTGGGCTTTATACATCCTTCCAAATTAACGTGTAAAACTTTCGCAACAAGCGTCAATTTGCCGCAGGCCGTTTTGCTTCCCTTTAACGATATGCTTTTTGTCATCGTGTTTATCGGAAAACATCTAATAGCATAAATTAGTCTTTTTAGCTTTGTCCGGGCCCTGCTATTCACTGAAACGTAATACCTCGTTTATTAGTTTCTGAGAAGATACAAACAGCATGCAGACGTGAAATACGTACTTATATCGATTACTACGCTGACATAATACGAGGTACATATTTTTGTATTACTCACCATTATTCAGAACAGTATAGCAAAACTCCATTTATAATTAGACATTGGAAACTTTGTGGCGCCAATCAAATAAATAAGCGTTGTAGTAGCAGAAACAGTGTAAATCACAATACACAACGCTACTGGTATCATATACTCACCAGTCCGACAGGGCAGGCATTAGGGTGCCGCTAGATCATATCGAATACATTGATCGATGCGAACCTTCAGATCAAAGGCAGACATGTACATGTTATTGTACAATGACGCGAATTGTTGGATTACTAAAACGTGAAGTAGTTGGTGCCATGCCACCTTTGGTAAAAGTAGCATATATTAAAAATTTCCACTATTTTAGATATGCATCTGTGACCTGTTAATTATTTTCTACAGTAGCTTTCCTTATGAGTAAGAAAGTAGCAAGACATTTGCGTTAATAAGGGTTAATGTGAAATTTTACTTCGAGATATTCTTGAAGAACCAAACTGATTATGTTTGTATAGGGACAGCTGAAGGAAGCTCTTGCGGCCTTTGCAAATATAGATATAGGTATTGGACAACAGTACCCAGCGCGTTGAAAAAAAGATCTTTTGTTGAATGCCTGGATTATGCAAATATTTGTGGCAAGATTCTATTCGTCTTACTTCAAATATAATTCTCAATGTTTTAAGAATGAAAAAGATCCACATGCGTTCATTTCCTTATTATGAAATTAGGAACAAGCAACAACACCTTACAGCGTTTTAAAGAGAATGCAAAGAATGTTAATATGCAAAGAAACGTCAGAATATGAAACATTTAAACTTTTCATGAAGAATTAAACATGTCCTCAGTAAAAAAATACAGTTATGAAGATAATAAATCATTTATTTTATATTTGTTAGACGAGTGTACTTGTCTTCTTTTTTGGTGAATTCGTTTGGAAGAATAACGCAGAGATGGAAAAATTCCGTTCCAGACTTCACGCCGAACGCCTGAAGTAAAGCCTTGTATATTATACTTTTAAAGTTCTTCAGCAATTTTCAGGTAGTCCTGAACGTTCAGCTGCTTTTGGTTTATTTATTACTTCATTGAATTTTAAAACCGCTTCGGGTTTTCCTCATAAAACGCAATTCACTCGGAGAATGTAAACATTTCAAACTCTTTTTTATTTTTATTTCATTATTTAAATCAACTACAAGTATACGTACAGCAAAAAATGTATCATTCAATAACATTTTCATTCTCTAGGTATGGAATAACACAGGGCTCTTGTTTGTTTTCATTTTTAGAAATGAGATGCGGAACATATTTCAGACTGTACTTATCATAGACTTTGCGCTGCTGTATTTGTTCAGTTATTGTTCTAGAAAAGTAATACAAAAATAATAATTCGTTTATTTGTGAAATATTTTAATGCATTGTAAGTATCTCGAAATAATTGTGACAAAAATTCGTTGTTGTTTTTTTAATTCATAGCCATAATTCAGTCATAATCAGAAAATCTAAATATTTATATGTCCATTGACTTCTGTAGCGGCTACAGTTGATGTTTGTTCAGAAATATTACATTTTTTTATGGAAAGGTGTATTAATAATAAAAATAATAACCATCTGCAAGAAAGTAACACAGTTTAATGGAAGAACAAATTCATCAAATTTTGACTTCAGAATCCCACATTATGTTATTCTTAAAGAATCACCCTGTATGACATACTTTGGTGTCATAAATCCAACTACAAGTAAATCCATTCTTTTTTCTTCTATTTTGTCATTAAGGTCGATGCGACTGTGCTTAATAAACACTTTGTTAACTTACGAATATATTGTGTAAATTTTACATATCAAAGTTTAGATTGTAGTATTATTCCAACAACAATATAATCTCGAGTTTAACTGGATGCTAGAATTTAGATGAATCCAGATCTGGGGCAATATTTACTTCGTAAACACTATCGGTGGATGAAGATAACTGTCAGGACGACTGCAGCAACTGCATGTTAGTATCAACATAATTGCGGAATGAGAACCAGGTCCAATTTATGTGCATCTAGATGAAAGTGTCCAAGATAAACTGTTCGCACTAAATGAATATGTTTAGCGACTGCTGTGGTTTTAATTCAAGTTTGATTTCAGTCTGTGCAAAGTTGGTAGGTAAACTTAGTAAACATTGAACGAACAGACATATTTTACAGGGAATCAATCAATCACGTTTACGAATTTCTTTGTTTTATTTTACTTGTTACTCTTTCATTGTTGAAAGCAATACAAATCTTGACGAATGTAATTTGGTTTAAGAAAATTTAAGTTTCTTGTATGGGAAAAGGAGCGGTCTGCTAGTGTTATGTATGTGAAATAATGCCTACGAAGAAAGTTAAACAAGTACTGATTGATATCTCTGTCAAAATACCATCAGAAGTTTCAGATCTCGCACAGCTAGCGACGTTAACTTTAATACCTGCAAAGTTACAAAAACATAAATATGCATTACAAATGTTTTAACTATTGGTGTGTTTCGAAATAAAATACTGATGTTCTTGCTAATAGATCTTTTAACTGAAATTGTGAAACAAAAGCCTTTTTATAAAAGCCACAAACAGAAAATAAGAAAAATCACCGCTACTTTGACATTATTGAGATAAATATATTATTATGGGCACCTTTATTGATACAAATGTTTATATTTGTTTAAAATTTGCACTTGCAATTGATTGTTACTAATATACAGCAGACTTAACTTCTGGGTGAGGGTTGCTATCCCCTTTATTTATTTCAAGAATTTTATATTTGGTCCCCCTTTTTGGTACGTTTTAAGTTATCAAGCAAACAAATCATACTAATTTTTTTTTCTGCTATTACAGGCATTTTTTTAGCAATCGGTTACTTTTGTCAGGACTTACTTCTCATTAAAAATAAATTTCCAGGTTCGTAAACCTAACTTAAAAATTAAAAACTGAGGTGTTGGGCACTTCATCATAAATCATCCTGTACAATCCAGGACAGTTTACTTCAACCTTACCTTTCTGGTGATATAACTCACAGGAAACTAATGAAAATGTCGACTCATACAACACCGGGGTCGTTTTTTCACAAATGCAACTTGTTGCAGCCAGTTTTGGTTTATTTCACCCGCAATAAAGCCACTGTAAACAAAAATATCAGCCATCCCTTTGAGTTGTTGCACCAAGAAACCGGCACATATTTCTCCTTTATGCGCTCTTGTAAATTTAGTACTCTCTACTGTATAAAAGTTTATCCAGCGGTTTTACTGGCTCAATTATTTTTTGAAATTTACGGCGCTATTATTTAAATTAAGCGCAATTGAGGTTTTTTTTATGCACGGCGGAATCACGGGGCTTCTAGAAGAGTTGAGTGGCCAATCCGAAAATTTACTGAAATTAGAATTTTGCAGAAGTAACGCGACAGTTTTATCAGGAAACTTTTAAGAGCGTTTTGTAATTACATCCTACAGGAAATTAAAGGTATAAATTTTATGAAGTTCCCTAAGTTTCATTATATTCATATCATTTCTCTAGCGAAGATTTATTTATAACACTCGCAGGAAAATTAGACCATTTTCTGCATAAAGTTCGCTCAGAGCAAGAAATATTACGACGGAGTCATTATTATTCTCAAATGTGTCAAATTATATGACTGTTTAAATTTATTTTTACTATGAATTTAGAAATTCTGTATTTTGCTTTGTTCTGTAAAGTTTTGTTTCAGTCTTCTTCTTCTTGTTATCCCTGTCGTTAGGTTCTATTCAAATACCATAGCATCGCAACTAGTAGTCAGATATCTAATAATAAAAAGCATTGTGAAGAATTCGACACATTTGTTTTTGAAAACCAGTAATAATGAACCAGTGTTTATCGATTTGCGAGCTTAGTTTTAATACATGTTTACAATTATGACAGTCTTTGGCACAAAATAGAGGATGTCAATAAAATACATAGTGATTTCTTACTAGAAATTTCTTTCTGCAAAAACTGCTAGTCTTTCCAGAACGCGGACCTGTTATCTAACTTTGAACGTCGCCAAAACGACACTTCTCCCTTCCTAAAATTAAGCTATTGGTCCCATTGATTAATCCCTGGTCAGGAATTTTTGGGCCTGTTGTAACATAAAATAACAAAACATCTCAATCAGAACCTCGTTCGCCCGCAACAAAGGGATTAGTATTTTTCCTCATTAATCTGCTAAAACCTGAACCTGCCAACCCACTTCTCCTTCCTCCTGTTCTCCAATAAGATGGTTATCGTTTCACTTCCTACCAAACGAATACATGTGTCTGATTTACTGTTGTAATAGCGAATCGATTTTCCGATCAAGTAATTATTTTCTCTCTCGTGAACCGTAAATTCGCCGCGAGATACGCAGGAATTTAAATTTTATTACAGTAGGGAGCAACTTTATTTTAAAAAATGGCACTTTAGTTGTGAATAATAGATTACAAATTACAATTTTACATAAACAAACAAAGCTGAACTTTTTTTTCTTATACCTTATTTCACCCATCTGGGGACAAGCTGTATGTTCCATTTCTTACAATGCCGAGTAGATTTCCTGATCAAGTAATTATTTTCTCTCCCGTGAACCGTAAACTCTTCGCGAGTTCACAGGAATTTAATTTTTATTAGAGAAAAAAAAATGAGGATTCGTTTCGATAAAAAATTATTTACCCTCCGGTGGGTTCCAAGATCATTGTAGACAATCAGACATTTTTCTTTTGAATGGGAATTTTGAACGTTCGACAATACACAATTAGAGGCACTTTCACGGGATTAATCAAATTTCCTCCAAGCGGATTTACATCGGACTAATTTATTTTCTTTTTATATTTTCAGGTGCCGATACAGGGATAAGGATTTCAGCGAAGTGTAAGTATTTCCACGTTTTCTTTATGCAAACAACAATTTAGAATGCTGTTTACTGAGCCCGTGGATGTTTTCAATAAAACGTCCGATGAATACGCCGCTGAAATATATTTTCTAAATGAATGGTCTTAACAAACAATGCTTGTATATCTGCGGAAAATATATGAGACTGTTTCCTTGCATAGAGCAAATATCGCCCTTACAATAACGTAAAGCTTTACAGGATGCTACAAATTGAGAGCCTTATATGACATCAAAAATTTAGACTATTTTTTCCCATTGGTCGTAGCCTATTGCCATTTGTTTTTTATACAAATTTGTTATTGTCAATTTGTCAAATATAGTTGAGAAAAAGCAGTAGTTGACAATCTCCACAAAATAATTAGAAAGTAACAACATTTATCACACCAAATTAACCAAGTTTTAAGTCAATCATCTTTGACGACCGTATCTAGGAAACATAAGACAACAAGCCGATGCTCCATCGGTAAAAGATCCTTCTTCAAAACATCCCGTATAAGCAGAACTCATATCACCAGTAAAAAAATTACTACGAAATAAACACACTGTGTATGTAAGTATGTAAAAATGTAAAAACAACTACGTGTTCTTTAAATATAAGAAGAAACAGACAGTGAAAATTCCGGTAAATTCAGTTGCTGATTTGTTTGAGCATAATTACCCATTACCACGATACCGCAGATCTCTGCAACTGATGTTTGTGATGGCCATTTGAGGACAATGGTCAAACAAAGTGTCACTTGACCCCCTTTAGAGCTTGAAGTTTTCATCGATGACGGACAAATTTATCATAACTGACGTCACTGACATGACAGATGGGAAAGTATACGACACTCGAAGTAACTGTGTTGATAATAACGCAGTATTATGATTGCCAACAAGAAAAATCTGTTTTATATATGCCATTTTAATCAATAAATTGATCAAAAAGTTATATTAGTATATGTAGTATCTAAAAGTATTTTGCTAACACACTCTTTGTTTAAGAATTTATATCAGAGCTGTAGCACAGCATCGAGATACGATTGAAGTCTATTCGGTCAGGCTAATAGAAGCAGAAGGTAATTTCACGTCTCGAAATTGATGGCACGGCACCAACTCACATCGGTAATTGACTAAATCCATGTTCTCGCCGTGATGAAGCCAGTAGTTGACCTGTAAAATAATAACGACAAGGTATAGAACAGTTGCAGCCTTATAAAATAAGTTAAGCACAGTTTGTTCACGTTCTAACACTGACACTTTCTTGTCCGACATATAGAATAATAATACGCCATCCCCTTCTCCATATTAGTGGAAGATTTTTTTACTTATGAAAACGTAATGTCCCTTTTTCCTAAATCGTCAATATTTCTGTACCGCTCTATTTTCGTATGTAAGGGATTCTTAGGCGTCTGACATGAACCTCTTGCCACTGCGAATCGATATACTGGTGACACAGCACACAGCACTCTGTGACTCCCCTAGCTTTCACAAATTCTTTTTTTATGCGACGTGCGAACTTGATATAAATGCCTGTTGGATATGATGATTGTCGCCGTGATTAGGAAATGTTTAGACGTTTACTATATAAAAACTGTCTTCGGCATCACATACCTCATTAAAATGTTTGAAAACGTTTATAATACAGCATTATGTACGTAAAATTTGTTTCCATAAGCAATTACTTCTAGATATTATGAGAAAACACACCGATTCCAATAAATTTAAAATCTGACTCGCTCAGAATCATTCAAGTTTGCCCTGACTTTTTCATCGAGTTTGATTTTGCTTTAAAACCAGAGAAATCCCCATTTATGTCTTCAAAATGATTTAAAGCCTGCCTCATTTAGTAAAAGTACTAAGTTCGTAAAAAAAGTTTACGAAAGCGCTTGTTTTGTCCTTCAATTACATTCCAAAACAGATTTCAACGTTTTCAATAACACGGAACAAACTAATTAATTACAAGCCATTATTTATGGGCAAATAAATTAACCCAAAGACATCCTAATGGTGGACTAATTTTGTTAACAAATAACCTGCTTGTTCGAGTAGTATGAGCAGTGCTTATAAATCAATTCCCATTCCGACACAAAATAGCCTAATCTACACTCCTGTGTCCGATAAATATCTAGATCGAGTGTTATTCGAATTGGTTTATATAAATTATTCTCGCTGCAAATAAACCAAATTCCACCGTAATTCAAATAGTTTCAAAAGTAAATGGTACGTGAAACAGCGCTGATGAATTTCGTTGACAATGGCAGCCAAAAGCTGATGTAAATGTAACAATATGATATTATGATATTTTTATTTATGATTTATCTGAAAGGAGGCAGCGTATTATATTTTTACTATTGTTACTATTAACTTCACTGACATATTGATACGTGATTCTGTTAGTATAATACCTATCTACTTGCTTAAGTATTGTACCTAGACTAATCACGTATCAATATAATTGACTCTACAGTGACTTAAAATCATAATCATATTTATAATTATACATTCTCACAGAAACAGTAACGAACAATTAAAGAATTGTATAAAATGTGTTATTATTGACTAACCACATATCAATACGTGATGCGATAAATATTATAAAATTAGAACATCTTATAAATCAAAACCAAAAAATATGTTCAATTTTAAATGAATAATAACCAGTAAGCAAGAAATTGATCCTGGTTTGTTACTATTGACTAATCACGTATATTGATATGTGACTCACGAAATGATTGGACTATTTGTCTTCAATATCCATTCATAATACCTACGTGATTAGAAAATAATAAAAGCCATTCAAGGTATCAAGTATGTGTCGTGACCAAATTATAAATTGAGAACAGTTTGAAGATCAGAGCTAAGAAAATATGTTGAACATGAATGCCTCATCATATCTTTTTGTTTAGAGGAGCTAAAGGTTTCATTCGTACTTGATTTGTTATTTTTAAAGTATCACGTATCAATGATGAATGAGTATTATAAATTGAGAACAACATAAAAGGCAAAACTAAGAAGTATATGTATATCAATTTTCACATCTTATAATAATTATAATTGGTTATTGGATATCACGTATTAAATTATCACGTATCAACTTGACTATCACGTATCAACGTACTGTTAATAAGAATCATAAAATGAGAACATACAAATATAAAACATAATACGTTTATTCATAATTCTACTTGCTTACAGCAGCAATAAGGAGCAATAAAAGAATTGTACCATGTACGTATCAATACGCGATGTGAATCAGAGATGGTGGAATATTTCCTGCTCTCGCAACATGAACAAGTCAAGCCAAATATAAAATTCTCTTTTTGGCTGTGTTTATTATGAGATACTAATAAAATTAACAGATAACTAGACGTGACGAGCAGGTAACTTGATGTTTGTGTTCACTGTTAACAAAAGCCCGATAATTTACTTATCCTCCCCCGCAGTCCGCTCTGTTAAAATTTCTTTCCCTCGGGGCCATCACGGTAATATTTTTCTTGGAACTCCGTATATTTACACTCTCTGTTAGAAATGAAATTATGTTTGAAAAATACTGTTTTCCTTGCCATGCAGTTTAATTGTGTTAAATATGAAAGCTCCATGTTTTCGGCGGGGAAGTTTAGCGGAATTTTTCTTTTATGTGTGAAGAATCTTTCAGTTCGTTAGACTCCGTTGGCACATTTTAAATTAGATATAGAGAAGAAAGTTTTATTTCCCGGGCAGTGTTAATTATAATTTTAAATTGACTTAAGGCTTTGTTTCTCGAGAAGTTTTATTAAAGTTTATTCGGTTATGAAGCTTTTTGCCTGTCTACTTTCTAGAGTAAGTTACGTAAGCCACACTTTATCAGTACTCGACGGCCAAATTTATTACTTTGAAAATCAGGAAAGTACCCGTTCAAGATAGTTGTAATACGAATATAGATATTGTAATGAATCAAAACAGTAACAAGGAACTTATAAGAGAAATGTGCATTGTACAAACAAAATTGAGTATAAATATTGAATTACTTTATATTGTAAAAGAAATATTTCTCAAAATTTTAAAATAAAATCACAATATTTTTTGGCGCCCAACCAATTCATTCATTCACAGCAATATACACATGTTCTGGATTACTAGAGTTAGCAAGGTAAATAAAATGGAATATTAAAATTTGGATAACGCTTATAATACATTTCTGCTGATTAATGTTCTGTATATTTAATTAATATTAAATTAACGGTTTGCAAACACTGCAAGTCAAACTATAAATTATATGTATGAATAATTGTTACCACGAATAAAGCGGAATAAAAAATTTATTATATGAATAGACATCATTTATTACATCATCTTCAGGGCCCTACAAACAACGATTTTATATGCCACGACAATTAGAATTAGCCTGAACCTAAATAGCCTTCTTGCTGATTTGATTCTTGTGGTTCAAAATATGCGAGAATTATCCAATTTCGTGACGAAACCCTCCAAACGATTCCGATGCGTCCGGGAATTGTATGCAAAAATTTATGGTTGTTGTTTGTTTGTTTAAGCACTTAAATCTTATATATTGTGTCTAATGGTGGAGGTTTTACCCTCGAGTTGCTCACCCTGCTGCCATCCCCTGCTGCTCGAAAATCTTTAGAAATTCGTCTCAATGAACGCCCGCTTGGCAGGGACTGAATGTCGCAGTGGATTATTAATCAATTATTATGACAGAATTAGGAAAGTGAAATTTAATTAGTTAGTTGAATACCATAAGGCGGGATAGAGGAGTTTGGGTGCAAATTAAAAATGTGACTAACTTAGTTCTCTATAGATTGTAGCTGGATTTTAACCAAAACGGTGGGAATTTTGTCTCTGCTAAAAGGAAAAAGCGTACCCCGGCGACAAAGAGGTAAAGTTCGTCGGGTTTCTTGCAGAATTATTAATTGAAAGTATTTAGAATTAAATTACTTATCATCTTCCAAAAAGGGAATAAAAGTGTGTTGGTTTCAACTGGACTGAGATGAAGTAATTTTAGTATGAACTCTACTCCCCTGCTTTCATAAAATCGACAAAGTCGAATTGTAGAGGAAAATTTCAAGCAAAATTTAACTTCAAATGATCTTCGAAGATATCCTGGAAGCATTCTTTGATCCTAGACCGGCGTCTATCGAAATATAACGTTTGGTTGCTGTCATTAGAAATAGCGTATTCTATTTGATATTAAGTTATCCTTAGTTTGACCTTACAACCTGTTGTGAAGGTCAAATATAAAGTCGCCATCTTTGTCATTCAAAATCCTACAAATGCTGCTTCAAATATTTCCCTCCAGAGTTGTATCTTGCTCAGAGAAAAATGAGTTTAACAAAACAAATGACCTTCCAAGGGCTTAAGTAAGTACCACAAAGTTTTCAAAACACCGATATACAGTGTGTATCAGCCAAATGGAATAAATTTAATAATAAATAAATGGGGGCGTGTTCGTAAAAACGCTCGGACACGTCGATTGGTATTTTTAGTTGCGCATTTTCTTCAACAAAATTTTTTTAAACAGGGTGTGTCATGTAACAGTGATCAATACCAACTTAAAATGCAACAATTCTTGGATTCTTCAGAAAATTCTAGACATATTTCATGTACAATGTCCTATACCTATCTTCAACTGTTTCGGTCTTCAGATTTACTGCAAAAATTAACATTAAAAAAAATAAAATTATTTGATATCAAAAATTCGCTACAACACGCTCAAGAACTAATAAGTAACTGTTTATTTATTGATAATGTAAAAAAGCAAAAAAACATTAATGTCAATGTAGAAGATGTTCAAAATGCCTAATCTTAAACAGAAATTTCTTCTAACGTTACTCAACATCTGAGTTATTTATGGTTTTCTTTTTTATTTCATATCAGTAAAAAGGAACACTGAAATGATTTTTACTTACTTTCTCATTGTCAAAAGCTAAATGGGAAATAAGTATTGAGTGTGTTGTAGCGAATTTCGGTAATCAAATAATTTTTTTTAATGTTAATTTTTGCAATAAATCTGAAAACACTTAATATTTCCGAAACAGTTGAAGATAGGTATAGGACACGAAATATGTCTAGAATTTTCTAAAAAATTCAAAAATTGAATAATATACAGGGTGTTGCGTTTAAAATAAGAAAGTTGTTATGAACCAGTATTACATGACACACCCTGTATAAAAAGTTTTTGTTGAAAAAAATGCCCAACAAAAAAGTGAACTCTATTGAAGCTCTATCATCTTAATTCATAGATGACACTCTAGAAATCCAAATTGTGAAGTATTTAAAAACTCCTTTCCAATTATGAACTTTTACTCAGCTTTACTAAAGTAATCGGAAGTAAAAGTTGATGAAGCAATATAAATATTACCCCCAATTTATAAAATAATTTTAGAATATTAATCCGCACTAATTAAAAAAGTTAATCAGGTTTAGTAATGTGAAACGTGGGATTAATAATAATTAATTAAATTTATACATTTATTTTTCTTTCAAATTCGAGGGCATTTTAATTAATAAGTTACAAGGACTTCGTTTGAAAATAAGCTTTAAGTTCATAATTCGTTAAAACATTTTTGTGCTGTTTAAAGAAACACGACCTTTTACATGACGAATTAGCGTCTAAATGAATGGCTTCGGTGTAAAGGAAACAAAAAATATATGATAACTGAAATCACGGAATGAGTTGAGGAGGCGTTTGAAATTCAATCCTCCGACTTTTCCAAGGAACTTTGCAGAGATCTCATTCTATTTGATTTAAGAACATCCCAACTTTATTGCCTTTCAAAGATTCACTCCGACCAAGAGAGTCTAGATGAAGTAGAAGTAGAAAAATTAAAGATTGAACACCAGCTTGAAGACGTTGGTGAGTATTACCGTATTACAGAAGCTTTAGAACGAAGGCTTACCGCAGAAGACGAGGGAATTTAGTAGACTTGGCTAACTTCTGCACCAGATGGACCATTTTCTTTTGAAGCCTTCAAAAACAAGGTCGTGGAGTCAGCAACTTCAAAGTTTTTGTTCTGATGTATAGTGACACCTTAACCAACAAACAATGGTAATATGGAACTTCACCATAGAGTTGGAAGGAACCAACATCCTTCTGATCATATATGCCCTCGTCAAAAAGAAATCAGATGTCATCCTAGCACAGCGTTTACAGAGAGTTAACCTATGGGTATCTGAATGCTGAGTTTCATCGCGAGCTGGAACATCTCGATCAGCTTTCAGAGAAAACAAAGAAATAGGAAACAAACCATCAGAAGGATATAAGAACAAAGAAAGGGGAATATTTGGCAGCAACTGTCTATCCTGTATAGAAAGGTAACTTAAGATCAGCTCCAAGAACGACTTATACAGCATTGAACGAAGAGGGAGCACATGACAGATACAGAGCACTTAGAAGACAAAAATAATATCAGTATTATATTGAGAGAGAAAACATTTTGGTCACGATGAGGGTTTCGATCAATAACCAGAGCTCCTCAGGCCAAACAATGCACATGGTTCATTCTATATTTACTTCTGAAGAAGAAAGTCATATGTCTCTCGAAACGTTAAGGTGATAAATGTGTTTTTTTGGATCAAGCTATTTTCTGAACTTATCTAAAGGATTGATATGATAATACACAATAATAGTAACCCGTTCCTCTTCCACATAAACAATATATTGCTGGGTTGATTTTCGCGGTTACAAAGAGCTGAATTATTGTTATTAGTATTACTTCGTGATGAAACTGCGGACGTGGTTGAATTTGAAATAACTGTTTTCCGAACAGTGCTTATGTTCCTCACGTGAAAATATGCATTGCGCTCAAACAGGTCAATGTGGAATTGGAAGTTTCGAACTCAAGCTCTGATTTCTCAGAGGGCCACTATAATACTTCAACCAGTTCCGTTCGGAATAAATTACAATTACTCTTTGGACCGGGGGCATTTATTTTTGCACGTAAACCGTGTAAATTTGCAATCTGTTCATATTAATTTTACTGTCTAAAGCTGCAGAGCGAACTAAACGAAAATTGGATTCGTTCCGTTCTAGCTAGATTGAATCCCGCTCAAACAGAATCTGTTTAAATATTAATTTTGTTGTTAAACAAAAGTTGATTGCGCTCAGGAATTTTGTATAGAGGGCATTTGTTGAGTAAACTAACAGTAACAAGAATCAAGTGTCGTTTTCAATAAACTTATGCATGACATCCAATTTGGTGAACGATTATTCCCAAATAAGTTTCATTGTTTTTACCACTTGACGGACAGGCTCAATTCTCTCGCATACATCCATAAATCGACGGGACAGACACGCCGCACAAACAATGGTCAAATAAAAATCTCTGTTACAGTCACAACGGAACTCAGTGTCCGGCAAATATATTTAATGTAATGGCATGTCAATAACAAACGAGAAATAAAAGAGTTTTTAATGGACTTTGGGTACTTCCGTCATAGTTATGTATTTCGCTAATCTTGTAGGTCGACTTCACAAGAGCACATGCCTGTGACAAGCTGGTTATTACAGTTCTGATTTAAGCGCACGAATGACAGCCAGGTTGCCGGTTTGGAACAAACAATAAATTCCGGGCTGTGTTCCGGTCGCCGGGGTCCTGATCCTCCTAAGGTTCCTGAATTGCTTTCAGGGCCGGACTGGATTCGATACGCCATTACGTTTATTAGTTCCAACTAAGGCTTCCGTAAATAATTAGTTGGTCCGTATAAACAGTTCGTACATAACTGAAAATAATTTATTGTGTTACAATAAACTTAAATCAGTTCCTTATTTTCGAAAAATTAAACTGGGTTTGGTACTTGGTTTGGTTTTCTCGGAACGTCTAGGTAGAATCAAATTTAACTACACTGTAAAAAAATCGGTGTGAGTTAAAGCATTAAAGATTCGGAGTGAATCTATTGAGTGAAATTATTGTGACGAAAAAAAAAATCGTGAGAGTTTGAGCCCTTAATATTAGTTTTAAGAGATCTATCATCGCTAGTTTCGATTTTTTATTCCTGATCCCATTTTTGCGCCAAAACTGCCAAACTGTCGAGGTAAAAAAATTTATCTACATATATTTTTGAAGGAAATTGAATGCCCTACAAAAAAGATCTGATTGAAAATTTCCGTCAGACGTGCCGTTTCCATGTAATCAAGCCTTAAAAATAGATGTTTTTTCGATTTGACTTTTTAACTTTGGAATTTTGTAAATAACGAACAAATTAATATTTGAAATAGAACAGTACAGATTTTCAAAGGAAATTTAATGCTCTACAAAAAAAGCCTCTTAACATTTTTGCATAAATTTACTCCTCCAAAAGTTATTCACGATTGAAGTTGAAGTAAAAATTAAATTTTTTTTTTTTCGTTGTGGACAAATTTTTTTCATTCAATGTAACAAATTAATATTATACATCATCGACAATAATTATTATTCTATCAATATAATCACCAAGAATATCCAAAATTCATAATATATTCAAATTTATTCTCGCCCAATTTTTTCTACGAGAACGTAGTTTTACTGTCCCAAAATAATTTAAAAAATAAAAATTATATAATTTAAAATTACACAGCTCTACAAAAAAAAAGTGGCAGGTCCGAAAGACAAGACCATGGTATCCATATGGTTTTGGGGTCGCTGAATCCGAATCCGGTGTCTGTTTGACTCCATTAGCTCTGGTTTAAGGTCAGTTCAAGGTCAAATGTAGAAAATCAATTGCCAACAAACTAAACCTATGTATCTATACGTTTTTGGGGTCGCCGAATCCGAATCCTGTGTCCGTTTGACGCGATTAGCTCTGGTTTAAGGTCAGTTCAAGGTCAAATATAGAAAATCAATTGCTAACAAACTAAACCTATGTATCTTTACGTTTTTGGGGTCGCTGAATCCGAATCCGGTGTCTGTTTGACACCATTAGCTCTGGTTTAAGGTCAGTTCAAGGTCAAATGTAGAAAATCAATTGCCAACAAACTAAATCTATGTATTTGTTTTTGGGGTCGCCGAATCCGAATCCTGTGTCCGTTTGACACGATTAACTCTGGTTAAAGGTCAGTTCAAGGTTAAATGTAGAAAATCAATTGTCAACAAACTAAACCTATGTATCTATACGTTTTTCGGGTCGCCGAATCCGAATCCGGTGTCCGTTTGACTCGATCAAATCTGGTTTAAGTTCAGTTCAAGGTCAAAATAATGTAAAGTCATTTATGTTGTTTTTATTTGATCCTATGTAAGACTATCCTCAAATTACGGCACTCTTGTTTCAATGTGCGTTAGGTTTATAACATCCATGTTTGAAGTGATTCATCCAACAATATCATTGTAGCAAACTAAAGAAAATTCTTCGTCGTTAGAAAAATATTCCTTATTTCTGTACTGATAGTAAAAAACTTTCACTTTTCCGGCTTGCTTAATATTTTTTTTAGCCATGATATTAGGAACTCTGCTCCATTCTCACAACGTGATATTGAATATATTCGTCATCACTAGTATCACTAGCAATATCAGTAATAGTTTCATTGCCACCCAAATTTCTTCCTTCTTTAATATCTTGGTGAAACCTTTCTCTCTGCTCAAACCCAATCAAATTTTTCACTTAGGTTTAAAACCAAAATATTTGTACAAGTATCTTTCGTATGTTGAATTTTTTTGAAATTATATGCTCAAATTCGTTATTGTTTGTACCTATGGACCGTTTTGGTCCTACTCACCAAAAATTAGAAAGTTTCGTGAATCAGCAAAGCTCACCCAAGTTGTGACAATTCCTGTAAACTTACCCTGTAGTCGATTACTTACTTCATCCGTGTACCTACGACTCGCGCGCAATTCCGACCAGATATCTCCCATAAATCTAGTAGAAGGGCTTCGGTGTGCATGCAGGACATGCACTGCATATATGTGCTCGGAGTTTATAAGGCCAGATGGAGAATCGTTGGAGATAATCTTTAAATGCTGCTGGAAGTGGAATAGATCACGAATGCAGTATCTCCAATTACGAAGTATAAACCGAGAGATCAAAAACCGAGCTAGGGACTTGGTATTCTCTGCATATACTGTAGATATTATCACTTTAATCGACCTCGTCACACCAACAGCCAATTTGTATCTTAAATATTCGAACTAGATTGTAATATAACAACCCCTGGTTCGACAAAAAACAAGTAAACGTAGTTGTGGCCAAAAATATGTGATCGTCATAAGGAATACCTACGTCATGTGTATTTATTTTTTATTGACCGGAAGGCACTGGCTACTAACTTTGTAGAGGGGATGTATGGTTTACTTATATAAAACAAAAGCAGAGTAAATACACCTAACCTTTATTTACATACAATTCAAATTAAACGTGTGACAAATACAAAGAACAACAAAAACATTTAACATAGAATGAGAGTGCCAGGCTCACCTAGAGCTCCTGCGGGGAAAGAGCATGGCAGAGAAACCCACGATCGTTGCTCTTACCACCCAAATATAAATACAAAACAACCGCTAACCAAAGGCATACATTAAGTACCTTTGCTAATGATAAACAAGTCCTGTCTCATTTAATGTGTCACTAAATGTCATCTGTTACCTCATATTAGTCATACACACTTCCAAGTAAAACTGAAGAGGTTTGGTGTTAGTTAGCCGGCAGAGCCGGAAGGTACTGGAGTCCCACACGGGAGGCAATCCAGCTATAGTTGAGATTTCGGAAGATCCTTCATAACACTGCAGTCCCATACGGGAGGCAATCGAGCTTCGTTCCGCACGGGCGAAAATGTTAGTAAATTCAACAAGGCTCGTATAGACGTATGACATAAAGTGAGCACAAGAAATCAAGGAACTACTTAATCATGGTAAAACAAGTTAAATGTGAAATAAAGAAGTCGTTATTGCAATATCCGGGCGGTCACGACAATATACATATTTTAACATGTAATAAATAATGAGCAATCATCTATAATAATAATTGTAACAATTTTACGTTAGAAAAATATACGCCCCTGAGCATAAAACAATGAAGGCTAAACATACACAGAATTATTATCATGAAACATCTATGTTTTTCGAACAACGTAATCATAACAAAAACAAGTTAGATGTGAAACAAAGAAGTCGTTATATCTATACGACAATATATATATGCACATATATATTTTAACATGTAATAAATAATGGGCAATCGTTAATAACAATTGTAACAATCTTACGTTAGGAAAATATACGCCCCTGAGCATAAAATAATGTAAGCTAAACATACAAAGAATTATTATCATGAAACATCTATAACCATCACAATCATAAGATTATATGGAACAATTAACAACAAAGCACTTAAATAATATTACCTGCTAACTAATAACACTTTAAACAATTAACTTTTCACTACTTTGACACACTCTCCGCCGATCGTCTTACTACCTATCTGCACACTGTTCTCACTTCAACTAACTATCTTCAACTATTTAGACTTCCTTCCAGAATGCAATACCTAAGCGCTTGTTTTTTGTGCTTCCTTCCACCAACCGTTAATATTACTTTTTCATTATTATACAACACTCATGTAACAGGTGACGTCGAAGTTGATAAGGTAAGTACGGTTTTGCACAAGATCTAATACACTTCAAAAATGCTGAAAATTTTAGTTCCAAGATAATCTTTTAATTCAGATACAAGATGCTGATCTACAGGGTGATTCAGTTCAGTCAATATAATTAATATTAAGGGAAAAATGAGTAGAATACGAAAACGCGATAAAAAAAATTATATGCATAGTTACGCTGAAAAAAATACATAAAAAGGTTTATCGAGAGTAAATCTTGACCTACCGTATTCGGTCATTAACCTAGCCTTTATTGCGATTTTAATCTGTAGTGAACGATAAAAACTGACCTTTTTATTTAGACACAATAGGTTTGAACCTCATTTCGTTTATTCTTCATTAGTCCCAATTTTACATCATACAGCTTGTATGCAAAAAATTTAATGTCGCAGGACTTGATATAAGAGAAAATCACAGTATCCCAAACATATAGGTACAAATATCAAACGAACATATTGAGATTCTGTTGAGTTCGACCCCATATCCTCTCCATAATATTTTAGTCGGAAACCGGAAGAAACTTGAGACAATCCCGAATAAAATAATAACGTTCAGCGAGGAGTACATTTGGGAACGTGCCTTGTGATAAAAATAAGAAATTGCATCCCTAAACGCTATTGATATGTTCTTGCAGTGTTATGAATACGGATTGGGCCATTACCGATAGCAATTGAGCAGAACGAAGCTATAACCTGAGAATAGAATGAATTATAATACGGGATTGGAAGCGATAACATAAATTTTCTTGATGGCAGTGCAAACTGGCAATTATGTTAAATTAGCTATTTTGTTACGAAATAACGGTTAATGCTCAGTGATCATTGATAATGATGGTGTTTGTCGCAGGAATACGAATCGATTTCTCTGGACGCTCTAGTGGATGATAATAACGACGTTACGTTTGATTAAAACCAACACCAACGGGACAAATTGAATTTTTATTAACTGCCATAACTCACTAAAGACTAGTGAAGTTTTATTGCTACAAATTATCGAAAGCTAAGAGCCCTCAACTTCTCGTACTTCGGAGAAATTTAGCAATATTTTTTGAACAAGTTCACTTAGAATCGGGGCCATGTCATCTGTCGCGTCCGGGAGGCGCCACCCTATGCTGGGACAAAATAAAGAGAAAAAAATCAATATTTTTAAATAACGCGCGAAATACATTCCAAAGAACGTAGGAACATGTAAATAAATTAATTAATATTGTTGTTCGAGCCGTTGTGTCGTTATTTTGTGTGTTTGTTTTATTTATTGTTATTAAAATCTCTCAACTTTAGTGTCGCCCTGTACAGCCAGTCACTAGATTACATTCTACGTAAGCAATGGATGGTAAGTGCTTGAAATTCATTCTCTGAACATACAACATTTCTAAGTTCCCACTTATTAATTAAAAGGTAATGATAATTATAAACTCCCTTTCGAGAATTAAATACTAAACTCTTTTGAAATCCAGACTCGTTATGATACTGGTCATAACGGTAGATAGATAATAATTTAACCAATAAACCCTCAGGTTACAAATACAACAAGAACATCAAGTATTTATATTACCTGCATAAATAATTAAATTCGTGCCTTTCAGATGAGTCTTGATGGTGATGTAATTTTTAATATCATCACTGAATTGAATAAATCATTTCCAGTCGGTTGCTATTTATTTCCTGTTGGTAAAAAACTGATTGCACTTCAGTTACTTACATTAAATGAAAATCGTTAACACGTAATATGGAAAACTAAAGTTTTCATGTAATTCCGTAATTATTCTTCCACTGTAAATGTTTCAGTTTTCTATTCGAAACTGTCATCAAATTTCTCTTGGTGTTTCAAGTTTTTCGTTAGTTCCTGTTTCTTTTCGACCTATTAAGCTTTTCTATATTTCATTTTATTCTGGATTAAGTTTATCAGCCCAGTAACTGAAAAAAAAATTGTAAAAACTTTTCGTAACAAACAGTTTCTTCTGTACATTATTCTCTCAATAATTGTTCTCATGAAAAAGCTAATTCAATTAGCGAGACTTCAACGAAGAGATACGCATTTAATGGCCTTTTAGCGAAATATTACATGAACTGCAGACCCGAAAGCACTGGCCACATAAAACGGGACACATATGCGGACTTTTATCTCCATTCATTATTCGCAATACGACCGGGCACAAAATATACCAATAAAAAAATCATTTTACAGATTCATGATAACGGATATATTTTCTCCGACGTTATTGATTCCTACGTGGAATGAAAAGCATATGGGCACAATGGCTTTTATATGGCTGCCATTATGTATTTATGCTCCTCTGCATTAAAACAATATATCTCATTATATTATGCCGTATCTGGGTCAAGCCTTCATTGTATCGGATCGCGCTGATTCCAGCGCGAATGGGATCGTTAGAGGTGAAGAGGAAACGGGACAAAAATAGATTTCAACTTGGTTGCGAAGTTGTGCAGTCTGCTGTGCTCTGCCGCTTTAAAATTGCAAGCTGTGATCGAGAAACAATATGATCTGATGAATAATGAAAGGTCGCTTCTGGATCGAGTAACATCTAAATAATTTCTGGAACAGCTTATTCGTTTGTTGTACCTGTCAGTGTAAACGTTTTGTTTGCGACGTAATTCTTAGTGATCCTCTTAGGGCTTGTTTTAATTGAGATTTCTGTTGTATTGCAAATGCACTCGAATTGGATTTGTACTGTACAGAAACTTGATTGATTTGTTGCAGCGAGACTTTTGATGATTTTCATGAACTTGGCAACATTTTTATTTTTATTAGATAACTTCGGACGATGAGGAAAGAGGAGATGTTATCTGAAGAAGAAAGCGAAATAGAAACATTGAATCAAGAATTTGCTGAAAAATGCGAGAAAATTTTAACCGTATTTGAATCAGAATAAACATCTAAACTGAAAGAGGAACGAGCCAATAACTGCATAAGTTCCTCGTAAATGGGAACGCTTTGCGTAATCCAACTAATGGGTTTTTCCTTATTTTCCCTGGTAGTTCAGTTGCACATTTACAGTACCTCACCAAGTGTATCGCTGAAATATTTACCAAATAATGGCGCGGCCTTACCAATTTAACGCTAGTGGTAATTCATTGTTTGAGCAATTGGATATTGTTTGCTTATCCTCGGTGAGATTTTAATGAAGCCCTCTTAAGGATAAATTAAATATAATTCGTTAGCGCAATCCAACGTTTCAACCGAGTGAATGAGCTTTCCTGTCAATGGAAACTAATGAAATTAAATGACCAAAAATAATCTAACTTAGGGTCATTATTGTAACAAGTGAGTAGTACATATTGTAATAGTGTTTAATTTGCTAAAATTATTTTTTAATCGTTGAGGGTTTCTTTTGCTCTGTAACTAAGGTTTGGTTGAAGACTGCTGCAAAATTTAAATCAACCAGTTGCTGTTTTAACTAGATTACGTCATGATGTATTATAGTCAGATTTGTCTGGAAGTATGGAAGAGAAAACGTTGAGGTCTTACTCTAAATACTTTGCTTGACAAACTGACAATACGTTAGTGCGCAGGCATAAATGATTATCTAATTACTATTTTTTGAAGAAAACTTTGAATTCGTTTACATTTAACATAAATACCCACAATTAAAATATATTGTTATGATATTCTAAGTTGAAACGTTAAATGAATAAATAGCATAACGTAATGTTGAAAATTTAGACATATTCACGCCAGAAAAAGTAGAGAAAAACTGACAACAGGGATGTGAAATACGAGACATGAGAAAATGAAGAATAAAATTTACATATAGAATAAGTTTGTTTAATAAAAAGGAAGAATCGTCAGATGAATACATCAATCCGTCAAAATAAACTAAATAATGTAAAATTTTGAATTAAATAGGCTGTAAAAGACAACAATATATAGTAGAAAGTTAGAAAATATAACAAAGTATAAATTTGTTTGAGGAAATTTGAAAAAAAAATAAGATTTTGACATATAGATTGACGAAGAGAAAAGGAGTTACCTTTATCAATAAAATTCAGGCAATAAACTAAGGCTATAATTAAAATTTATCATACCTTTAGTCCATATTTATAAGTGAAATCAAAATTAAAGTTCTTTGTATAACTTCATATAGCGATTTTCGGAATGTCAAAACAATGATTCAACATTGTGTGAAATTTGTTGTGTAAAAAGTAGTTATAAGATGTAAAATTATTTGTGTTGTGTTAAAAAAACCTTCTAGTCATATAAAACTGTATTCAAATCCCAATTTACGTTCCAAGTTGTGTATAAACATTATTAGTTGTCAAAAAACGTTGGACCTGAAAACATTTCAGTTATTAGTTAATTCAAATAGGAAAAGACTGTTCAGAATAGTGAAAATAAGGAAATATCAATGTCGTGGAACAGTGTTATGAACATAGAATGAAGCTAAATAGCACAGTTTGGTGAAATTTTGCAAACATTGGAGAATGTTTGAAAATGAACGTAGAAGAAAGATGTAGGTATTGAAATTTACAGAAAATGATGTAGAATCTGAATATTTAATAGTCATGCTGCAAAAAAAACAGATAAAAGCATAATTTCCAGTTAAAAAATTTCATAAAACGTCAATATAATGTATCCATAACAACAGGTTCTTTTGTCTTTAGTTTATAAAAACTAGAACAGGGCTCGTAGTAGTCAGTCTTTCATAATTTACGCCTAAAATAAACAAAAGCAAGTCAAAATAAAGTAAATAAATGGTGAACTTAGTTACCAGTTTTGAAACGTCAAACGACATTCAAAAGTAATCTGCCATCTGTCGAAAAGTGTAATTTTCCATCAGTTAAAATTTTTCTCAACTAACCAAATACCTACTGAAAACTTATACAATGGGAACAAATGATATTTAACCAAAAGTGCAAAGTATAAATTGTCAAATAAAAATTAGTGAAGTGCAGTAGCAAAATATAACGGCAGGTGAAGTGTAAATCCTATTTACCATTGAAAACAAGCATATGCGACCAATTTGAGGATTACGTCACCTGGAAGGCATCTCCGATACCAGCAATACATAAATGTATGAGTTTCATACTTTTAAAAATTGGCCAATTTAAAAATCTCACCATACGAATTCATAAATAACGATCAAATTTATAACTTTGAAGTAAATTTTTTCAAATATACCAAGGTCGACTATAATCTCTAAATTTTCACCCTCTAGAGCAAAAGTATAATAGCTAGTAGATTTAACGTAGTACTTATAGACATAAAATTTGTTAAATTGTCGAAATATTTGAATATGCAATAGGTACAATCTGTAAGTTAAATGGTAAATTGAATTTTTCATTTTGTAAACAAATCATACTTCAAAATATATCAACATAAGTTAGTGAAACCTGAGGAAGAATCATTTCTAAACCAAGTTATTGTACAAGACAAGTTCTTGTTGGTGTCCAGGCAAAATAAAATAAAAAATTACAACAACAAAATTAAAACTCAGTTAAAAATAAAATAAAATCAATAAATTCAATAAATAAAAATTATATTATAAAAAAATTATAATGAATACAAAAAACGTAACAATATGTACACATTTAAAATTCACCCGGTATATTTCTTTGAATATGCATATTACAAAACTTATATTTTTATAGAGTTTGAAAGCAGCTCAGGGCTTTGAGAAGAAAGTTGCACTTACCGCAATAACTTTTGTCTGAATCAGCCTTTACTTTTTGCCGTCCCATATATCTGCTTTCATGTTGTACATCGTAGTTCTCTCATAATATTTCTTGATAAAGCCGGTGCATTTAAGCCCACCGCCGATGCAATCATACTGATTTATGTTTCCAAAGGTACGTACGTGCATTTTCTCTATCCTAGGTACGGTCCTTTTATTGCTATCGGAATAAAGTGGGCAAAGCGAGACTGACATATACGAAACCTCTAAAAGTTTCTTGTAAAATACAGCGGAGAGTACCATTTCTGGTTATCCGCAAAAACGAATTACTAGACGATACACTTATTCCCAGACAAAAAGTCACTATTAAAAAAATTAAAAGAGCACATGAAGGGTTAACTAATTTCTTTAGTGACGGATTAAATAATACCACTTTGTCTTCTTTTATATTTATTATACAGAGTGATTCAGAACTTATCCAAAAAAATTTTGATGTACAGGTGACATGTAAACACATTTGGGTTCATTTTACTCAGTTTCTGCGAACTGACACAGATGTTTGCCTTGTTTCACCATGAATTTAAACGATATTCATCAACTATGAGAGCTTTTGACACTAACTACTAAAAAACTATTGTAAACACTATCGCAACGACGATTGTAAAATCGGATTTCAGTATTCGGAGTCGCTAAGGTCACGTGGCTCTCCACGCGTATTACGAATGACGCTAGAGACAACAGTTGTCTATGTAATGGTTGAAAGTACTACAACTTTAATAATTTTTTTCTTGGAAACTAAGAATTGAACAAACATTTTTTTTACGATATTGACTCCATTTCTCATGCCGCATCTATTCCCAAATTTTTTGGATAAGTTGTGAATCTCGCTGTATGTAAAATGAAAAAGTCTTTCCATTAAGGAAAATGCAGTTGCAAGGTATTCCACTGTTGCGAGTAAACGCAGCATTTTATGTTTATAACCTGAGCTCAACTCAACTTTACAAGTGTCAGTAAATGCAAAACCTAGTTCATCCTGGCATTTCGAATTAGTCGCCACTAAAATGCCCTCATAAACCAGTAATGCAGAGCGTCTATTGCGTTAAGTGATGTGGTATTAGAATTTAGATGTGCAGTAGCTCGAAGACCATACGGAATGTTAACAGTTGAAATGCTGTTTGCACTTGTCAGAGAAATAGTTTAGTTTTTTTAATCCCAGTAAAATTTAAATATCTTATTAATGTTTAGTTCTGACCACATTTATTATCATGATCGCCATCAACGTCATCTTCTTCGTCTTCTCTGACTTGTTCATATTTTTCATCAACATTTTTATAGTGACTATATAATGTAATGTTATATGTACGTCCTAATCTAATGTACATATATCTTTAATAGATTTTGATTAATATTTTATATTTCAAAGACTCATTTCGAACAAATTTATAATCATCATCTCGGTTATTGTCTTCTTCATCATTATCATCATCGTCATTTTCATCATTATCATCATCATCCTCTTAGTAGTCTTCATTATCAGCAGCATTTATAACAACCATCATCATGTTCACCATCTCCATATTATCATACCTTACTTCTTAGCCTTGTCTTATTTTGTCTGTCATAACTGTCTCAATTTATCGACAGTAATGATGAACTCAGCATAACCTAGCTATATTATCTATTTTTGTCTCTATTTAACATAATTCAAGCAAAACCGTCCTGTATCCTCTCGAAGAGAGCTTTAACAAAGCTCTAAGTGCTACTCCTGTGTTTAACTTATTACTTATTCATGCATGAACTTATCTCGCTCAGTACAGCAAGAAAAATAAGCCGAGCAATCATTAATATTTCATAATGCATGGGAAGTTAACAAAGCTACTTCGGTTTTACCGTAAGTAGGTATAGAGATGAGCTGCAGTAAATAATGCCCCAAGGTACTTTAGAAACAACTGAAATTTATTTTATACCAAATTGTTCATATACGTATAAGGCATCAGAGAAAAAGAAATGTCCTGTATGTCATTTTAACCGATAATTATACCAAAACTGTCATATATTTGAATGAATCGTCGCTCTACAAATTGCAATTGGGTTCTTACACTTCACAGTATTTATTTTACTACTTCAGGATAGTGCATTGGAGCACAGTGCATTAAAGCGCTAACTTCTCGCAAGAGCCTATTATTCATGGCATAATCCTGCCTCTCCTAAGAAGAACCGTTATTTTCTGTCACGATTTAAAGATGTGCAAACATGGATCTGCCGCTCGTTGCTTGTTACAGCTGCCAAGCAGCTACTTAAGAATGATATACTTTTATCTTGGCCTAGATTTCACTTCAAAATGTGCCACGTAATTTTCAGTTTGGTAATGGCGGTTTTCATAAGAGTTTTCTTGAGTTGCAAACATAACAGACTCCCACCAGTTATCTGGCTATTCTTTATTTAAAATAAATGGAAAATTGCTTCTTCAAGTTGTGGAGCACCTGTAATAAAAAATTGCTGCAGTTTGATAAGATGAGTCAATTTAAATGGTAATATGTATTTATTTATATCTTGCTATGAACTAGGAAAACTTACGTCTGGCATCATCTCAATATCCGCAAAGTTTATTTGTTTCGTGATAAGGCAAGAAAATCTTGGAAGCTCTTCCCTATCCGAATATATTTAGTTCCTAGAGATCCAGTCTCTCCGAATTCAGACAATATTGTAAAAGGTTCCAAATTTAAATAAATATGGGTGCTATTTTCTAGAGAAAACCAAATTGAACCGTTTCCCGCTATGATTTACGTAAGGAGTATATTGAAATTTATATTCTGCATAATACGGATACATCCTGGCAAAACTAGGATGTCTTATAAGGGAGATTTCCCATCAGTAAGTTTTGAAATTGTTAACAAGGTGATAAAGACAGCATTTCTCACGTAATATGTAATGTTTATATGAGGAATATGGTAATATAGTTTATAAGTTATAAGACTGAATTTATTTTATATTGCAATTTTATTAGAGCAATGGTTTGTAAATCATACTGTAACTTTTTTATAATGCCATTTTTTCTTTAAGAAAAAAAAAACTTTCTCTGTTTATTTTACTTCATAATAAAATTAAAAGAAATAAATTATTATTTGTTCACAAAATGTACTCTTTGCTTTCGTAGTAAAAATTGGCAATTTGTTTATGAACAAGTGAAGTTCGATAGTTTTCTCGTTTTAATAAGGCTGAAAGCATTCCATCGAGGTTTAGGGTTTTTTAGTTAATAACTAGCAACCCGCCCCGGCTTCGCACGGGCAAATATAAAATAGCCTATGTTACCCCGAGGAGATGTAGCTTTCGGTAAAATTGGTTGAGTAGTTTTTGAGTTAAATCGTAACAAACAAAAATCAATCTTTCATCTAATGCGACCCTAATATTAATTTTAAAATAATTCTCGATCTACCTAAAGACAACAAACGAACTCAAAACTAAAAATGCAAAACCTTTAAATTTAAAACAATATAGGTAACTACCAACAATGTGAAAACAAAACGAATTAAATTAAAGTACCTATGTTCAGGACTATCAATTTTAATTAATAAGTGGTTAGGTATCTAACTACCTAAAGAAAACAAACACGAAACGAAAATGAAGTTTTAAACGATTCACAATAAGAAAAAAACAAACAAGTTATTAAAACTCAATGAAATAAAAGTATGTTTGCAAGTATCTATGTATGTTCCGACAACCTAAAGACAACAAATACAAAATAAAAATGTGACCTTAAAATATCGAACGCAATTATAACTTTCCAACAACACCCAGAAAGAAAACACAGTCGTCAGTCGTCACCTCCATTCGCTTCAATTAGTTTATTAAAGGATCACGCGCGCGTTATCGTTCGGCTTATTAGCTAAACAGTAGACAAGACGGTGCGGGGGGATTGCCGGCGATCGCATCAAGCGAAGCGAGACGCTTGAATTTTATTCTCGCGTCCGTAATTTTTTGCGATTACTCTTAAGATATTCATTTAAATTATATGGTGTAAAAGAGTAAAATAATGTGCATGAAATGCTTAAAGCCTCTAACTTATTTAAAATGATAAGGCTTAATACCGTATTTGTGTAAATAGCTTTCCAATTACCGCTTTATAATTGCCCATTTTTTAAAGTATTAAAATGGATATAGTATGTTATCCTTAAGAGATAGACATATACCATCGCGGACTTTTCTGTAGACCTATATAAGATACACAATTCCACCATACATTATTTTGTTATATCTCAAAGGGTTTAGGCAGCGTTTTCGTTGAAAACTCCCAGACGGCTTATTTTTTTCCGACACATCCAACAAATATCGTTAATGTATACAAAAACTCAACAAATTATATACTAAAACCTTAATCGAGAACCACTCTATCCACTGGTGAAAACAGCATGAAAATCGGTACAGTAGTTTTTGAGTTTATCGCGAACAGACAGACAGACAGGCGCGGCGGAGGACTTTGTTTTATAATATGTAGTGATATCAATCGTATAATGTTAGTGGACTATGCTCGATGGTGTATATTACATTATCAGAAATGTTTATAACCTAGTAGCTTTCCAGCATTATTACCTTGCACTGTTTGTTACATATCATGTATTAAAACTAAACATTCCCTTAGGATACCTATCCGGGTAATAGCTGTGTAAGACTTGGGTGCTTTAAGCCTCAAGTTTGGTAGTGCTCTGGTAGATAAAAGGTATATTACAGCTTTAACACAGATACCACAGAGTTATCTAACGCTGCATTATAAGACCCTAAAGCACATACATTCGACATATAATACCGGGTACGTGATACCAAGACTTACCTAATTCATCTTTTATTCATAATTCGGGGGGCCTAGTAAAAGCTAACAAACGTTCGTATTTTTCTTGTCCGGTAGATTTCTGAATCAATTTGTTTGATTCAACATGGCGCAAAAAACGCGACAAAAAAATAATGAAGTCAATAAAACAGTTTGGAGAGCTCCTTTTGGTTTATTCAAAAGACGTTCATATACGGTTTTCATATGAACTTTCCTCTTTTACAATTTTCCCCTCGCTCTTTCGTGTCTCCTACTCAATATCCATTTTCAAACCCAAGCATTTCTACGGTTTCTCCTTTTTTTATTTGATAAAACTATCAGTGGGGCGACACCCGATGCATCTCAGCGAGTCTGGAGCAGCTCATTGAAAAAATTTATTCAGAAATCAAGAGGGACATATATTAAATGATTTAGATTAAATTTCCAACTGCTTAAATGCTTTGTATATAGAAAACACTTTATTGAATTACTTTTTAATGTTTGCATCTGAATTCAATGCTTGAAACGAATAACCTTTACTTGAATTTTTGTGAAATAATTCACCCCGTTCTATTCCATTTTATTACCTCTCATCATACTAGATTTATTGCTTCACTTATATCCTATAAAGATTTGCATGCTGCGCAGAAATCTTAAATATTCTATTTCAGGAGTGCCATTAAAGCGCAAAATTTACAACCTATTTACGCAAGAATTTTATTATTCCCCGTCAGGGCAATAATTTAAATGTTACAAAGTGTACATAGTTTAAAAAATTTTGTACGTATTTACCTTTATCTCTTTATTATTAAAATCCACTGTTAACGAAAATATAACCTCATGTAAGAAAAATATCTGAAGATTCCTCTCACAATAAATACTGTGATCTGAACGAAAGCGTCTTATTTCAAAATCGGGTCATAAAAAGAAAAGGAAGCCATCATATTTCCATTCAGCAAATGTAGCGTAAACGGTATTAGAGCCCAAGGTACGAAATCAGGGCTAAAATATATTTTACCAAATATTGATATCTTGCGGTTATAGGAAACAGATTTATTGTTGGCAGATGTGTAGGAATCCGAGCAATGGTAATCCAAATATATTCACAAAAAAGAAGCGTATTTAATATAACGCTTTCTTATCCAGGTATAGACCAGGGTGGATCTGTTTTGAGGTGGATGTGAGAGGGGGGCAAGCAAATTTTTGCTGGAATATCTTCAGTACAACTCACATAATATAAGTGTAGATCCCTAGATCTGGGCGAGGTCCGAAACATTTTCAAAATTGCAAAAATGTTTAAAAAATTTTTAAAAATACCTGTTTTATCTGGGTTTTTTACTTATATCTTGGAACCTATGCATTTTGGAAGAACATTGAAGAGGAAAAAAGTTTTAGAATTGAAATTTGCATAATATGCTAGAAGTTAAAAATGTTTAAATTATTACCGATGTTGCAAAATAGCAATAATTGATGAAAAAAGGGCAAAATAAACAAGTCTTTTAAATAACGTTTTCAACTTATAGTTATATTGCGCATAATTTAATTCTAAAACTTTTTTCTTCTTCAATATTTCAAAAACTCAGATAAAATAGGTATATTTTTATTTTTTAAACATTTTTGCAATTTTGAAAATGTTCCGGACCTCGTCCATAGCTAGGGATTTACACTTTTATTGTGTGAGTTTTACTGAAGGTATTCCAGCAAAAATTAGCTTGCCCCCTCTTATATCCAAGAAGTGGGATATTCTATTTCGGTTCCAGTAAAAACTTATCTAACGACAATACAAACAGTTTGAGTTTTTCATTTCTGCAATGCGACTACGTTGCCGCAACGGTGCCGCACTTTGCCGTGAGCCTTAATCGTTATTCTGTTCTATTTAAGGTTCGAAAGATGACTGAAATTCAGTATAGACAAAAATAAAGATAATCATATTTCATCCAACAACCCAAATCAGACAAGTAACCTGAAAAACCGTGGATACTTATGAATCAGGAAGGAGAAATGAATTGTAATTCCAAACAACCCATTTTGCTCGAATTGTTACGAGTTTTAAAGTGACAGCGGAGTACGCCATTAAATTTATTTGCCAGTGTTGATTACAAACGCTTCCATTGGCCTCATCCGTTTCATTTTGCGCCATAATACAAGAACATCTCTGTTCTTAATTGGCTCGGGCTTAATTAAGGCTAACATTACTAAGTACCTGGCTTCAGAAGCTCCTTGTGTGTTAATCTGAGATTTTCATATTTAATTTTATACTATCTCTTTAAAATGAGAAAAGCTGGAATAATATTAATGCGGTTTCTTCGAGCGTGGAGATTATTCAAGGCATGATTACGGAGAAGCTTCAGAAGAGGGCACATGTTAAAGGGGGAGGGTCAATTAGGTCGGTTTCCCCCCTTATTCCTTTTTGGGCAAAATTATTATTTTTATCCAATCCAATCCATTCTACCCCAAACGTTTGATTTTTGGGTCCGAATCACAGGATAGTTTGTCTGTATCAGGCTATTTTAAGGTTGTTGCAATGTCATTTCAAGGTTAAATTGAGAAAAAGTCGAGCAATCAAGTCCGCCACCTGTTATACAGAATTTTAGGGTCACTGAATTCGAATCCGAAGTCAGTTTGTCTGTATCAGTTTATTTGAAGGTTGTTTCAAGGTCACTTGAAGGCCATTTCAAGGTCATTTGAAAGTTAATTTATGGAAAAACTCTGAAATCAATTACCGCTCTTATAGTCGCTGAGTCCCAATCCGAGGTCCATCCAATACCAGAGGTTCAAGGTTATTCCAAGGTTAATTTGAGAAAAAATATTTCTGGTAGGGTCAGTGAGAGACGATTTCAGACCCCTCTGTTTTCGACCAAAGCTAAAACTGTTGATACTAAAAATAGGTTTTTAAAATCGTTCGAGTTCAGCTGAAGGAGCAAATGAGCAGATCTTTTATCACAAAAACTACTTACTTGACACAAAAATGACCTGTACAAAGGTTGTAGGATTTCGCATGGGCTCCACATCAGTGATCTCTTGACCTAAAACTTGACCAATCTTCATTACCTTCGGTTTACATTAAGCTGATCGACACAAATCAAGTAGTGGAAGACTAAATCGTCATATAATTGGACCTTGGATTCAAATTCAGAGACTTCTAAAACGGTAATCGATTTCTCAGTTTTGACCTTTAAATGACCTTGAAATATCCCTCAAATGACCTGATGCAGACAAACTGACCGCAAATTCAGCTATCCCAAAAACCTATATAAGTTAGACTTAATTGCTTGGGTTTTTAAATTGGACCTTGAAATAACCTTGAGACGACCTTTAAATGACCTGATTCAGACAAACTTACCTCGGACTTACCCAGCGACTCCAAAATCCTGTATAACAGGTGGTTGGACTTGATTACTCCGCTTTTTCTCAATTTGACCTCTAATCGACCTTGATCCTGATTAGGAAGGAGGGGGGAGGTCCCGTTTGGGATGGAATCGATGGAACTAGGGTGTTAAGAATATACAGAGTACGCTGATTCAGCACCACAGTAATTTAATGTAATTATACGTATTTGTTTTAAGCTGGTAAATTATTATTTTAAATATTAAAATTAACCATGTCTAATTAACAAATTTTAGTTTACTCATGCGTTTAATTTAATAAAGTCGGTGCTATATATTTGAACATGACTGCCATAGTAATAAATATTGTACAGTACTACGTAGCTTTATATTGCAATATATTTTAATTTAGAACAATAGTATGTCATATTAATAACGTGAATTAACATAAAATATATCGCGTCGCAATTATCATTGTAAACTTGCCCTCATGCTATTCATATTATTTTACATCATTTCTCAAATAATTGATAGCGGAATAGTCAACAAATTTGTATTATAAATGAATACAGTCTGTGTATGAAATTTGTTACAACTAACGGACGTCAGAATTCAATATAGAACAAATAAACACAACAGAAAAAATCCCAATGGTTAGAAAGAGGTTCAGTTTAGGTTGTACGAGTATTGTATTTTAATCCCTAAAACGAAAAGGACGTAAAGGAACATTATTATAAGGACAAGCAAGTTGTTTCCATAATTTCCTTCACAGTTCATGGCCAGCAAAAAAGTGGGACTCAAAGGAACAGGCTATTAAGAAATTTTATATGGTCCCTATTCATTATACCACTTGAATCCTTGAGACTGGCGTGGAAATTCAGTTCTTTATTCGACCTTGGCGAACAGAATTCCGTATCTGAAGAACACGACTTCCAGTTGCAAGTCACGTTCTCTGGCTAAAATACCACTTTCAAGTGAACAAAGGAGCAACGAGTCCAACACAAATGAGCAATCCTCCCGAATGGCTGTACAGGATTCGTCGTTTCTAGTTTTAACGGAAATAAATTTAAATTATGTTAAATGGATTGGGGAAATTTTAAAGCGTTAAAAACATTTAGTTTGCCCTTTGTAGAGTCCAGAAAGCTAGTTCATATGTAATTGAATCGTGTAAGTAAATCGAATAAAATTGAATTCGAAAAAATAATTCAATAAAATCCTCCTATTAAATTAATTTGCACGATTTACTAAAATAACAGGATGGCGTTTCAATGAATTATATAGAATATCAACAAGTACACAATATGCAATAGGATGCTGTAAAAGTATCATTTATCATGTTAACAAAAATATATCCTATTAAATAAAACCAAAAAACATATTGTGATGTACTTAATCATTACAGCCATGAAAAGTGTTTAAAAGTTCCATCGCCACATTAGAAGGGCACTTCACGAATTCAATTATCTGGGAATCTTCCGCTACCTTTCTTACCTTCTGATGGAGTTGCTGTTGTTTATTTTCCCTGAAATATGACCCAATGATGTGGCCCATTTCTTCGAATAAAATATTCAGAGCAACATCTTCCAACAGAATTCATAGTATAGTAATAAAAAGTCCAAATAGTTTTCTCTAGATAGCTTCCTGGTGTGTTTTTAGTAGAAGGTTTTTTGGGAGCGAATCTACAGAACCTTATGCTTGTTATCATCAGACCATCAATGAGTATTCCGAATATTTGAAATTTCGTCACATGTAAAGGAAGGCACATTTATAATAAAGAATTTGCCATTGCATCCAAAATCCACTTAATATGCAGTTATCGTCAACAATATCTGCTCATCTACATACACGGAAATTTACTGTTGTCTTCTTCCATGACGAGGAATAACACTACCAATATCTAAAGTGCACTGGGACATCGCAAAAATAGCATAGTGTAAAGCTTAGCTTAGTAAACGATCTTTTCGATATCATTCGCCATGATATGTAGTGATTTCATAAGAATAGCTTTTTCCTTCCCTATTTCTAGTAAATTATGTCAAATATTTAAATCATAGCTTTGTGACAGGCAACCATCTGTTCACTGTCAAGGATTTAAGTCGGTACAATTTAGTGCATTATCTGGTGTTCCACAGGGTTCAACTTTGAGCCCACTATTATTAATATTATCTACAGATATATACAGTTCAGTCTGGAACCCTAAATATGGTAATCAGAAGCATTGCCTTATATTAATCGAATGCAAGATTGACAGTCTGTCACTTCGTTCGAGAAACATACATAGAAGTAACGATAATGGACCACAATGACTATCGTAGATACTCATAACGCCAGATACAGTTGTACTGCCAGACCTTTAGTCTAGAGTTACAGTTATTTTGATTATAGTTGTAGCCCAAATTCTTGCAAGAAAAAGAAAGGTGTAACATACAGCAATATCTCAATGTATTATTCCAGTCCTTGCTCCTTATCCGTGTTCATATCATCCATAACTATACTTTAACCTGCATAGTACCCTCGTGATATACCCTCCAAAGACAGTTTTTCGATAATCTTCCAACGTCTACAGAAGAAATAAACTCAACAAGATTTATTACCGAAGTAACGTTTTCGAATTTCTATTCATCTTGCTCTTATTAATAGTACCTATAAGACGAAAGGAGGCCATCTGTAAATGATGAAATATGCAATTAAATCATATTTACCTCATGCCGCCTTTTCGTCAGAATAAACAAGCATTAATTTTACTCAAGTTCCTGTAAAGTGCTCCATTCGAATAGGGGGACTTGTTGAGCAAAAGTGTACGGGCGATATTTCTCTAACAAAGACAAATTGCATAAATAAAAACGTTATTAATAATTTCGTTGTATCAATTCCGTACTCGGGTACCAGACTAATGCAAAATTCACATGACTAATAGCTCAGCCAACTATAAATCATGATCCTGATGGGAACATTTTTCAGGTCTAATATTGTACGGCGCAATTTGAAACACAACCGTGCCTTGCCGTCCACTTTTTCGCCACCATCGCTATTAATCAGGCTGAGGGTGCAAATAAGCAAAAAACAGTAGGATTTGAGTTTAAATTAAATATTAAGATAGGTATGGGTGACGTTTCGTCTGTTTCGTTCTTCTGAAAAATGAATTATTTGAAATAGCACTAAGAAGGATTTAATTTTCAAAGCGACTAACATATTTGGGGGGTCCGAAAATCTGGCAACTTACCAGCGAGTTCCAAATAGTAGCACTCCAAAACAGATCCACTTTACATCCCATACACGCCATTGTTACATTTCTCACTAGCAAGCCTATATTCAGCATGGAGTGGAAGCAATTAGGAAGCAGAGAGTTGTTATCACCTCCCTGAGGCAGCTGTGGCGAAGGCCAATGCTCTCTAACCAACTCTCGCCGTTCGAAAAAGAGTTTAATTATAATGTACTCCCTGCGTACAGTCGCCTGATCCCACGTATTCAGCTCTCTGAATGCAGGAAAATTGTATGGCGATAAAACTCACTATTTTTAAATTAGCTTTAATTGGTTTAAGTTTTGTTTGAAAAATCCTTTCAGTCAGTGCTTTTTAAATGAGTAAACGCTGCTGTTGAAGCTTTTCATTTATTTATGCCTAAGCAGTTTGCTTAACTCTATTTTTAATTGTTTCATTAGCACTCGCGGAAAAAGTTTAGCAAATGTTTGCACTGTAATGTCGCCTGTCTGTTGAAATGTAGAGTTACCGGTGGTGTCTGGGATTTGATAAAAGTAAGTTACACAATCCTAGTGCTATTTATTACGTGCGATAAATCGCTGGGGTAAATCGCTATACCAAATAACGTTTCTTATTGAACGAAGGAAAAATTACTAATTCTTTGTCAAATTCTTCCTGATATAAAGACAATATAATGGTATATGAAGAAAGTTCATTAAAGTTGATATACGTTACACGAAATAAAGCTTATTACTTCTCCAAGTTATAAAAGTATGGCGGGAAAAGGAGAAATAAAACAAATCCGGACAGTCGTTACGTGAGGCATAGAAAACTTATCATATTTCCTGATTAAAGTTGAAAATCCAGACGTTTCATTCTTACAACTAAGAAATTAAATTTCGCTTAGCGGAAAGCAAACGGCGGATTACATTAATTAAATTTATAAAGAGGGGTTCATGACTCGGACATCTTCTTTTTGTTTATTCAGAAGATTGGAAAATTTTAATTAGCAAGATCAGGGGTTTTGTATTAAAAACTTTAGCAGTACTCTATCCGACTAATAACACTTTTATTACAATTGTTGTCTGTCTGGCTACTCCTAGTAGTTATTTCGGAACAAAGAAAATTACGCCCTCCCTTCCAACTGGGTGCATATATTACTCAGAAGTAAAGGTACGAAAAACTTCCATAATTTAAAACTTCGCTAATGGCAGCACAGCTGATGATTGAATTAGAGAACGTTCTGTCGAGTAATTTCTAGTAATGCCGAAACTTTCAGCGGCAAAGAAACGTAGTATTAAGTCCTGGAGATATTAAAAGTTTATAATTTTCTCTATCGGGGAATTTGCAACGTCTGTGAAAGTTTCTGGGAATACTGAAACGTTAGAAACGTTTTTTATTGCGTTCGTCTCGGATTGAAGTTAATTTGGTATTCGGATTTGGTATTAATTATAATTTTTACAGATAAAATTCAGCGAACATTTATTGAGTAAAGTAGGCACCAAAGTATTTGTCACTGTCTATGTTAATTGGACCGTGAAGTCTTCTTATTTTTAAGTAATACTTATTAACATAAATGCAAACGGACATAGAGATATGGAACTCATGGTAGAGTTCAGTTTTAAATTTAAGCGCCCTCTGTAACTAAAATTGAACTGTTTTATGAGAGATATTGCACCGTTTGCTATTTTGAACACGTATAAACACGCTGTCTCTGGTAAACAATGAATTTATGTGTTTCGAATACCTCCATATACAATGTTTGAGAGCTCCATCTCCCGTCTACCGTTTAGTTTACTTATGTGATAATATATTCATTCTATTCAGAATTGCAGGAGATGTAAGATGTTCTTTATTCGAGATCTAGATTGAGGGGATAAAATATATTGGGAATTGAATCAAATACTCGAAATGAATGTATTCACTGGGCACTAGATGGAACCAGCCATATATGACTTTAGTTGGAAGCTAATTCTAATGCTCAATGTTTTGTAGTAAATACAGAAAGGTTAACATTACATTTTTTACATCCAAGCATTAGATAAGTAGTAGCTGGCCATCAAAACAATTGTGTTATACTCTAAAATGTTATAACGCAGCATAGGAGCTGCGACAGTCTAGAGATCAAGGGCATGACTCGAGAGTTACAGTTGTAACTTGAGGAGTTATTTCTTTATTTCTATCTATCGTAAAGACTTTATTCATGATTACATTAACCCGAGATTATAAAATTAAGAAAACTGCCCAGTGCAAGAATCCAAGGAGAAACTGCCTTTTTTCGGAGATTTCGGCCTGAATTCGACACCTCTCTTCGACACGCCCATTTCTTGGATACGGAAGTTTCGGTTCTTACTTATTGTCGGCTCCCTGAATATCGGGGATTGAAATGGCTTAACAGAACTATACCATGTTAATACCTAATTGACTGCATTTACTGTGACTACCTGAACTTGCAAGTAACCCTACCCCTTTCTCAAGTGACTCCGTATAGCAACACGGGACAGATTAGTCAGTCTCATTTAATCTATTCTTATAGCTTGGAAAATCCGCCTAAAAACCAGCTATTTCATCCATTATTATTTTCCTCACAACAATCTAACAATTTATTTTACTACCTTGAAATTCCTACGCCTTTTCAAATGTATTTTGCGCGTTATTAGAAATATCGATTTTTCCCTTCACCAAGGGCTAAACCGTTGCTCCCACATGCCCAACACATGGCCCCGACGGCTTCGCAAATTTATTACTCCCGGTGACAAGAGGCACTAGTCTCCCGACGACTTTATAGCGACGCTAAACCTACTTGAAAACCCTTAACTTTTCAATGATTATTGTTGACTAAGATATTTTACTGTCTGAGTTCCGAGAACTAACAAATAAACTGTCACGCGTTCCGGCTTTTGTTACACAGTAGATAGATTTAAGTATTCACTTGTTGGTTCGTATCATTCTGCAGAATGTGTGTTCCGTGGATATTTCATAAATTTTTCATTAAATCACCATATGGATTCCAAATGGACTTTATAATTGGTTCAATGGCTAGGAGAACAGGATATCGTAGTTTAGATTCAAACAATAGATAGTTTTGAGACTTTTTGTATCGGTATTGATAAAATCGGGCGAATAGTTGATCCGGGCGTTTTCCACAGACGAAATTTCTGCGGATAATTAATACCCGGCCGAATAATAGGAAGTTCCGATTGTTGTTTGGCCAACATCCTTTCCAATGCAGCCATAATAGACCAAATAAATCAATCGCATGCAGTTATCGCCCGCTAATGATGTATTATGACAAGGCCAAGTTTCTGAACTTTGGTGCCTTCGGTGGAGTTAGCCGTAACGGCAACGGTGACGCTGCGCCAGAGTCGAATCAATTTCCATGCCAACCATTAAACTAAGTTTAAATTCTTGGTAATGAGTTCACCGAAATATATTAACAACGAACGGCGGCGAATTAGACACTAGTGTATGATAAACATTTGCCAACGGCGGCGATAATAATAATTAATCGACTTTATTCTGGGTAGTTTAACTGGAACCGGTTTCGGCGTGTAATGGAAAAGCCGACCTAAATGCCGGCAATTCGTTAAAATGTGAACTGCAACCGCAATTTGGTTACAATTTATAATTAACATCTATAAAATTTTTAATGGACCGACAATATTTTGTGAAACCGAATTAGTATTAAATCAAACAGGAGGACGCTTGGTTTCAGCAAAATGGTATAAAATACATTGGTCGCGGTAGTTCGACCACAATTCTATTTAATTTATTAATGTCATAGACAACTATTAATCCAAACAGGAAAAACGTCTTATTTAGCAACAGAACTGAAAATAGAAAGAATAACATTCCTATAACGAACTAGAGAAGAAATATTTCTTAGGCGTACGCATAAATTTAAGTTGGAAAGTTATAAGCTTACAAACAGTAGCCTCTGTGTAACCATTTCAAAATAGTCGTAATATAATAGTTAAAAGATCATAGAGACAAATTTGTTTTGGTGACTAGCAAGTACGAACATGTTTGATGACACTGTGAAAGAAGAATGTGTGAGGAAGAGTTTTGGTATATGCTCAATCGACTAAGCTTGAACAAAATTTAGTGAATGATACCGACAATGCCGCAAACATAATTCATTAGCAATCAAAGATTAACAATTAGAACTATCCCGAAAGTTACAGTAACCTTACCTTTAAATATATTAGCCTTCGGACATTTAATAATAAACAGCGTGTTAATGAATTTCTGCCACATGTTGTTACGTCAAAATAAGGTAAATACACAGATTTAAGTTGAGTAAAATGGAGCCACCTTTTGAGAACTGCTGATTCTCATAGAAGTAGTTCGATCTACCCACCATTTGCTTGCACACAAGCTTCAGCGCGACGTATCCAATTCGCCCGTTGCAACATTGCCACGTCTTCTCGAATTCACACATCCCCACAAAAAGAATTCTAAAGAGGTTAGGTCCGGGGGGGGAGGCATCTAACTAGGCTGCCGCAGCCTATTCAGCGATAGGGGAAAAGTAATGTTTAGAAAGTCGCGCACTCCCCGAAAAAAGTGAGCGGGGTCTCTGTCATGCAGTAACCACATATTTTGCTGAACATTTAGAATATTTAATGGCGCGTGTTCCAATAACTCCGGCAAGCGACATTGAAATCTTTCTATTCCTCCTGGAAGAACGTTTCTTTTCATTTCGTTCTTCCTCACTTAATCGTAATCGTACGCCATAGAAGTGTTTTGATTATGATTTTCCTACAAAGAGGCTGAAGTTGGCGTAAAATAAACTTTGTAAAACTTCACCAAGCTATACAAAGTCCTCCATAATTAATTAGTTCCAGATTGGCCTCGACTATAAAGCGAACTATTCCATAAATTACCCAAATTTTGAAAACTGTTCAAACGGCGGGTACGGAAGTTGAAGAGGAATGCGAGAAATTCCGCGTTTGTCAGATACCGATGCAGATATCAAAAGTTTCACACGAAATATGAACCGCGCTGCAGCGGGCGGCGGTTGTGCAGAAGTTCATACCCTAGACCCGTTGTAATAAATCATTAACAACTGATAAGCGACCACGCCTCAGATAATTTCGTCCATTGTGCGGAATGATCGTTGGCGGCGGCATTCAGCGTCAAACAGTTTGCTTGACACTGCAAACGGATTAATTTATTCTGTGCTGGTCCGCGGTCTCCACAGGCCAGTGGTTATTGTATACGGGGTCTAATCGACCATCCCTTAATTTAGACTGACTCAGTTTCCAAACTCTACCTGCTGTTGATCTGTAATTTATTGCGGCCCTTTCCGATTCCCTTAATTGGAGATATTTACACATTGCCGCTGTCCACGGTTCGTTCTTTGTGGAGCTGGCCTTTGAAGCCGAGTTTCAATATCACCGTGCCCTCAAAGTGGCTTTTGGTAAGTAATACTAATATTGCAACCATTGATTTTGAGACTGCGTTTGCGAGTATTAGTAAGTTTGTAGAGGACAAATAGGAAAGGAAAACTAGGCAAAAAAATTCTTGCTTGAACATTTGATATTAAGGAATCGCACGCTTAGGTATATATGGGGCATCCCACGTTAAATCGAACTTTTTTATTGTTTTCTACCCTATTGAAAACCTCTATGAGAATTTTTTCAAATTTTTTCACCCAACTCAAAAAAAGTTATGAATTTTTGAAAAAATAGCTTTTTTTTAAAAAAATAACTGACTCAAAAATTGAGATATCGGGACGTTTTGTTTTCAAAATTTTTATTTCTAAATGTACTTTTTGAAAAAAATAGATAAAAATTATCTGGACTCATCTTCACTGTTTTTTTTTTCAATTTTCGAAAAAATTCGAAAATTTCTCTTTTTGAAATTTTTTTTTTCTTATAAAAAACTGACATTTTATATAAATTCTCAAATTTTTCGTTTTCAATTTTTTTTATTGATTGAAAAAATATTTTTTTTTCAAATTTAGCTTATGTCACATAACCATTTTGAAAATAATTGAGTGCTAAACACGAAAAAAATTTCGATTTTTTTTTTAAGAAAAAAATAGAATGTTTTGAATAATTGTTTTGTATTTTTTTTTTCAAAAACTACATCCAAAAACAATGAAAATAAAAAAAAAGTTGTTATTTGGTCCATTTCTGGACGAACAGTGGGCTTTAAAAAAGACATGCAACACATTCGAATTCAAATAAATCATTTTGAAACTAACCTCTTTTGACTTTTTGAAATTGTCTTCAATCTGCATTGAAATTTTTTTTCAATTTTGGTATTCTATATACATATTCACAAATTTTCAAAATGGTGTTATGTGAAATAAGCTAAATTTGAAAAAACATTTTTCAATCAATAAAAAAAATAACAGAAAACCAAAAAACACCACTGAAAAAGTTTGAGGATTTATAAAAAATGTCAGTGTTTTATAACAAAAAATAATTCAAAATGGTAATAATTGAGAAATTTTCGTTTTTTTTTCGAAAATCGAAAAAATAGTGGATAGGTCCAGATAATTTTGATCTATTTTTTTCAAAAAGTACATTTAAAAACAAAAATTTTGCCGATAACTCAATCTTTGAAAAAGTTATGGTTTTTAAAAAAGAGCTATTTTTTTCAAAAATTCATAACTTTTTTTGAGTTGGTTTTGGTCAAGTGATTGCATGTATATACTTATTTTAAGAATATATTTGGATATAAATACTTCTCAGTAATAAAAAATATTTTGTTTCAAACTCTACAACACCTAGTACAGCAGCTAGGATTGTTTGTAAGTTTAACCAACCAGACATAGGTCGGTTTGGGACTTATTGATGGCCCTGTGTATACACAGAGCGTAAGTGGCTCCACCTGTTGTACTACTTCCCACCTACGCTATTATGTGACCTGCTACAATTTTCTTTCAAGAAAACATAAGTTTGATTATAATATGCTACATTTGTCTTGAGTAATTCCCACATTAATATTAAATTTTAAATATACATATATATATTTTAAGGAACTGGTAGATTTGAAACAACTGTAAGAGATATTGTATACAAAGTTCAATATAATAAATTTCAAAACTATAAAACATTTGAATTAAATTATATATATTTACAAATAATATATGTATTATCTAATAAAAATTATACATTACAGCAAATACATCACATATAGTAACTATCTGCTTATTTGATTCAAATACTTTTTTTTTCAGTGTGGTAGTAGAATATAAGTTTTTTAAAAAAAAATTTAGGAAAGAGAAAAAATATTTTTAGTAAAAGAACAATTTGTATCGGCAGGAAAATATGAAAAGGAAAAATAGGTACTCTCCTCTCTATTTTACTCCAGTCGAATTAAATCATAAAACCTAAAAACTTGAAAAAATTATTAGTAGACATTTTATTACATTTTATGACGGGGAAGGGTACATATGTAGAATGACAATATCAAAAAAGTAACTCGAAAGAAGTGAGGCTAAGTTGGCAAATTGCAAATAAGAAGCAAATTTACCTGTTTATTTTTCACTTTTTTGCTGCCCAGGAAAATCTAGATGACCTATCGGAAAATTAGATATTTTATATTGTAGGTAATTAAATTACCTACAATTTAAGATACCTAGAGTCATTTTTCACTAATTTGTTAACTGTAAAATATACTCATCACTTATTTTCTGTTTTTTATTATGCTTTTTATAGTCGACTACAGTTCCAAAACTTCCTTTAAGTTTCTGGTACTGATTTAATTATAACTTTCCAATAATTCTACAAAACTTTTCATATCGACTTAAGCGGACTATTCGTCATTATCGGAAGAATTCCTAAAAATACACTTCATGAAATGAGCTAGGTTTTATTTCAATCTTCTGACCCGAAAATACTGAACGTTCAGTGAAAAGCACCAGACAAGTGAATGACGTAGCTACCGGAATGTTCGGGATGGCTGATTGATCGATGGTTTCCGCTGACTGTTTATAGCCCTGGCAACATGTATTTCAAATACGGTTTATCCTGTTGTGTGGCTATTCTTTCTCCTCCAAGTTGCTAGGTGCGTTTCCGCAATCATAAATATTCAGCTTCCCATGTTTCCCTCCTTCCGCGTCACGTATATCCAATATTCGAAAAGTACACACTTAACTGGGAGTTTTAAACACCCACACAGTGAAGGTCTTAGACCTTTGTTTCTACAACAAAATAACATTATTTTATACATTTATATTGCCCATAGTTTCTGGAGGTCCTGCATATTCAGAAAACGATGTTCACAGAAATAAATAAGTAAGTCGCACGTTTTATCACGCAATTTCGAACGGTTCCAATGAATAATTAAGAAATTTAACCACTCCCTGCCGTGGTTTATCCCACCCTGCCTAACGTTAAATCATCGGTCAGAGGGTTAGACCGGATTAGAAATTTATAGTGGAGATTTTTATAGGTCATAGTAACAAATAGGAATCCAAGGAAAATGTACTTTCATGGTCGAAGGTGTCCTTTGCCCTTTAAAATTTTAAATTGCCTCATTCATCCCTGTAGAGGAAAAACCGGCAGTCGTAAATATTTTATTTACAACATCGGCGCCCAAGCGTGTGCATGGATGCTAGTAGTTTGTAGGTGTTCCGCTTTTATTTTTTAGTTTTATTGAAACAGACAAATAACGAAAATCTATTTAGAACATTTTTTGCTCGATCGCTGTGTATAGAGTAAGCTTTGTAAAGTAACTTTTTATTCACTGTAGGGATTGATTGAATATAGAAAACATGTAGAATAATGAATCGCAATTTACCTAAATGTAAATCCAACCTTTTTACGTTCAAACACCGAATAAAACAGGATCGTGAGCTCTAAAAGGAATAGATACTCTTCGAAAATAACATGAATCCTTTCAGATTTTTTTGTTTAATACAGTAGTAAATTATTGAAAAAGGCATGCATAAAATGTATATTCATAAATATTTATACATTCGAAAGTGTGGCAAATTCTGCTGGCTCAGATAATATCCTTTAATCCCTTACAACTTTGTAAATAATCCTACAATGTGTTTCTTTCGAGACTTAAACCGCAAAAGACAGACGATTTCGTTTATGCCCTTGCTGAATATGGAGGAATACGCGAATATAAAATATATATTTTACAACGTGGTATAAACTTCAGTTCATTTAGGCGAGCTGTAAACCTACAGCAAGCCGCGGAATGCCTTCATCGACTGCCTAATTAGTTGCTTGCGGGAGCCTTTTCTGCTGAGATAATCCGCGATAGTCATACTATGTAGCCTTCATAAAGGGTTTACGTTATCGCTAATTTCTAGGGGAAAAAATGTATATTCGTTTTCGGTATATTATGACAACAATTTTTCATTTAATACAAAAAAAAAACGAACGATAGGCCATTTGCGGTCAAATACTTCCCTCTTTTTGTGCAGTACGTAACTCAGGGACGTATCCAGAGGTCCTCAATTAGTTTTAACAATTTTGATTATTGAAAATATTTACTACCAATGTATTCTGTCTACTTTCCGTTTAAGTCTGTAAAATCTCTCTAACTATTGAAAAATGTCCCCTTAAAGCCTTTGCATTTGGTGGAACACAATATGCAGGGTGTTTGAAGTTTGACTGCCTTAATTTTAACAGACGATAGAATACATTAAAATAAACAAAAAACCTTATATGACATGGGTCCTGAACTCAACCATTTCCGAGAAAAAAATCAAAATCTCCAACTTAATGTACAAAAGGAATATTTACATAACTACGTGCATAGAATACCATACAATACAATGTTTATCACTTTTTTGAACTTCTTTATGCTTAATTCTAAAAAATAATGTTATAATAATTTTAAAATTCGATCAAATTCATATCGAGCAATGTAACAAGGGCGCAGCGGTTAACACGAAGTACTATGCAGTCCATCAACCAGCAATACGCAATTCAGTTGGTATCTGGAATTCGACCGTGATGGAGTGTTTTTTACGTACCACTATTTCCTTTCCTTGAGGTGTTTCTCCTTGCATTTTTAAAATGTTTACCATACGTGATAATTTTTCAACGAGTGCGCGAAAACTGGATTCCAAGGTGTCATGCTGCGTGCATCGAAAATGGTGGTGGACATTTTGAGCATATGTTGTAGTTCGTTTTGTACTTGTGCGTTGAAGTTTACTAAATGTTCCACAATAATAGTTATTTACATTTTTGTTATTCCGTAGGACAAGTCTGCCGCATGCACACGTGATGTGCATCAGCTGTATAGCATTAGGTTAAGCGCTGTTGTCACGTTGTGATGAAACTTCCCAATATCGCTGTATTTTCTATCTCATGCTGAAATAATGGCAGTGAAACTCCTTACACCCTGTATAATCGCTTCAAATGGTACGTCACCGCTATATTTTTTATTAAACGCCTTTCCTTGGAGTCCTTCAAATATATATTCGGAGTATTTACTTTTTCGGGTTGTCCGAAGGGTCCTATTTAAACCCGGGCCACCCTTCACATTAACAAAGTAATTTTAGCGCTGCTCGCCGGCTCCATTAAAAATGAGGGCCTTTGTTGGAATATAAAGCAACCGTAAGTTTCCGCCGCTGCGGAAACTTTTTTCCAAATTTTATTCCATTTGTAAATCAGGAGACCGCTTGGGATCTGCAAGTCCACTTGAGCATGCAAACAAGACCCCAGTCCTGTCCGTCTTTATTTCAAGACACGTCAATTCCAATTCCTCCGCACGGGCTCTAGAGGCTCCGTTGACGAGACGCGATCAAACACGAAATATGGCGCGAATACGGCCACGAAAAAATATGTTGATGTTCCCCCTTGCGTCGTTTATTACGGCTGTTTGAATTTAAATAATTTATTAGAGAGAAGTAAGGGGGAATTTTTTATCGCATTGCCTATACGGTAACTTTTATTTGATATCGATAGCCTTGAGGATGTGTCGTCCAATGTATTCAAGAAGGTGAATTAGCATAGAACGACGTATAAGCTCGGTATTGAGCAGACAGGCAACAGCATTCTTCGTCCTGTTCCGAAAAATAGTTTGTAAAATTTCACTAATCTTTCGAAAAATTTCACTGATCTTCCGAATTACATTTCAAACGTTATTTATTTATTGGGCTAACTAACCACGAGAGTTCTGTTAAGAAACTTTAATGAGTAGAAATAACACTCTTCTTCTCACCATTTTGTCATTATTTTAGATATCTTCAATTACTGAATGTCGTGGTATTTGCAATATGGTTCATTACTTCATTCAGTCGCTGTCATCCTCATATTAATATACTAAAAGTACAAAATTTGTTCAGAAAATAACCGAACTTTTTGAAGCTCTTTTTACAATCTAATGACGATTAAACATTCATTCAAAAAATCATAAGGAAGGCTAAGGCTGTGTTTACGGCTACGACACTGAGACAAAAATTCAATCATCACAATGGATTGGCAAAGAATCTCCACACCCCACTCAGCTTCCTCAATCCGTCGGTTTCGGGCCAAAAATCAATTTACTGTCCCCTGTCATCCTCCTAACTCCCCAGACCTGGCTCCTTCCGATTTTTTCTTATTTTCGAAATTAAAATCAGTGCTGAAAAGAAGCCGTTTTCAGAAATGATGACATCACAGCAAGTACAGACTTTAAAGACCATTTCAAATGAATTCAACTTAAATAACTGATTAGTTCTGTTTACTAATTGGATATTTGTATGTATTAAATTATTGCACGAAACATCTTACAGTGTGTACAAAGGGAAGCAGTATATAGTAAAGACTAAATCTATAAAGCAATACCTTTAGACGGGGTATTAAAGCTTAGAGCTTCAGTTTCATTGACTGCTGATTCCCAACTTCATTAAAATACACCGCGTCAAATCTAATATCAGCGTAATTGATTTTATAGAGCAAACGTATTATACTAATGAGGTACCCTTTACATCATTTCAACTGTAAAACAGTCTTCAGTTTACGTTCCATCTAATTTTTTTCCTGCTTACTCAAATTAAGGGATAGTTGCTCTATAAATATTAATTCAAAACAAACGTAGAAATTTCATTTTGGTGTATTAATTAACTCACGAGCAGCATTTATTCAAGAACGTATTGTAGAGCTACATTTGTTTCTTGTAACATTGAGCCGCTAGAATAAGTCAATAAGCTTTTCTGTGATATTAAAATTATATCTCTGGAAATTCCTCTTTCAGCTCCAGCCATTTCCTTAATTCAATTTCCATTTGCAATATAAAACAGATGAAAATGTACCAAGAATAAAATTTGCATCCCACAATGATGTGCTCGAGAAAATATTAAACAGGGAAAATCCATATTTCAAGTCTTGTCTAAACTGAATACCATCATTTACATACTGGTGTTAGCTCAAATCAGAATACACCAATATCAGAGTCAACTGATTTTACCAGGATCAGAAATATGCATTTGGTCAAGAATTATTTACACGAACTTGGATGATTCTAAGAGATTTAATTGATTTCATATCAGTTAGATCACAACCTGATACCACTCGAGTAAACATTTCTGCAGTAGCCTAAAAGTTAAGTGAAAGATAGTGTAAATAGTGGAATCAAATAAACTTCCCAGTTCAACATTTGCAGAAACATATTTCCCATTTCGCATTATCCGTTCGTGGAAAATTTAAATTTTAGGAAAGCTACAGAATTCCAGCCGGGTTAAACTGAATAGAAAAACTGCTTAATTAAAATTTTATTGCATCTGCTTCTTCGGATGTTCAGTACAGTTCTGCATCAGATAAGTCAATAAGCTTCCAGTGCTGCTAGAATTTTATTCCTAGAAATTCCGCTTCGATTCCTTAATTTAATTTCCGCTGAAATATAAGAGAGACGAAATTGTACGCCACATAATAAAATTCACGTCAGACAAAGTCCGTGCTTGCATGAATGTCATGAATATTCCCAAAGTTTTTAGAAGCAGCTTATTAACCAGAAAGGTATTGATCCGTTATTTTTGCAACTATTCCAAAATATTCACTATCACATCTACAACACAACAGAAGAATGAGGTTTTCTAAATAATTCAAATTGAAAATGCGACTATAAACTTGTAGATAATAAAAATGTTTAGCAACTACTGCTTTTGAAGCTGAAATATCCCGTTTCGGATATTGGAAAGTATAGAGAAAACCGATATTTCATGTGTTTAAAAGGCCTGTTTTATGGAGATTAATAAACTGCTTAAAAGTACGTATTATACATTAGTCAGCGTCGATATTATCTTATTTTTCTTCATTTTGACGCAAGTATGGGTAGACGTCGATAAAAAATAGCTGGCCATGTTACATTTTATCCAAAAAAAATTATACATACATCATTTTTATCAGGACGAGATGATTAAGTATAAAAAATTCTATCCTATGGACGTGCACATATCGATCTCTCCTGAATGTTATTCTTTCGGTATTGGCTCTACGCCAGGGCCGTTCTCCATGTTTCTGAATAATACAACATATTTATATGACTGCTAAACATGGGCGAAGCCTAACGAACTCATAAATTCCCAGCAATTTAAATGAAATATTTAATGACCCTCCGGTTATTCTCTAAACGATACTCTGATATCGAACAGCCCGCCAAAAATAATTAGCAACTGGCTAATTATAGTAAATCGATGGAAATATTGATATAGCGTCCGATCCAGAATAATTGGATTCTTATAATAAAGATGCATTTCTAAAAATTTTAGGAAAAGATACTGTTATATCCTAATAACACTATAAATTTTGTTCTTCAGTTTTCCACTTAATTGGTCGATTAAATAGTAAGGTCGGTAATAAAGATAAAGACTTTCTTATACATTCCTCAAAATGTTTCGAGAGAAATAGTTTATTATATAGTAGGAAAGATATAACCTGCAAAGTTTACAGGACATTTTGCCTGGTGATGGAAAACAAACCTAAATCCATCTAGATAGTTGATATACCTATATTCTAGATAAATATATGAAGAACAAGCGTACCAAAATATAGCCTTGTTGAAGAAAACCATATCTATATCTATATCTATATCTATATCTATATCTATATCTATGTCTATGTCTATGTCTATATCTGTATATGTATCTATATCTATATCTATATCTACATCTACATCTATATCTATATCTATATCTATATCTATATCTATATCTATATCTATATCTATATCTATATCTATATCTATAACTATATCTATAACTATATCTATAACTATATCTTGAACATACTTTTAGGGTTATTTAAAATCTAGGGTATACTTCAATCGACTGAACAATTTAGCAGAGAACTGAGAATTCGTGCTGAAATGGAAAGAATCAGCCCAGAACTTATTAGCATAGTGTGCAAAGTGTTTACACTCGCGCAGGCCAGTGCCAGATTGTTGGTAAAGGAAAATTTGAAAATTTACGTTAAATTTTATTTAATTATTTGCATTTGTTTCTCTTCCAAGTACAATTTCTTTTATGGAAAATGAAATAATTTTGTGAAATAAATGTCATATCTCGCTTGTTATTTGAAATAGACCCATCATCCTTACACCATTGTAAACCTTACACCAACCTTACTTAAACCTTACATCATTGTATTAGTAAGAGAAAGCTTTATCCGAATATGAAAAATATAAATCTCTCAGTATAAAAGTTATTAATGTTCCAAACTTTATCATCACACTGTATATTCTGCATTTATTTAGCAAATTGCAATATGAATATTTAGAGCTTTATATAAACCATATGGAAGACTATGACGCTTATTATGTTGTCAATAAACAAGTCGGTTCTCATCAACATTAACGCCTGTTATAAAATAACATTTTTTTGGCATTTTGTTAAATTTACCGCGTAAACTGAACGTCAGATTGGCACAAATCATTGCACGCAGAGGGGATCGGTCAGAAATTCAAACTATTTAATTGCGCTTGAAAATGGATTAAATTATGCAAACGATGAGCTGGACCGTGCCGTATATCTGATGGATCCGCTGCATATATTTTTGATCGGATTACTAAATAAAGTATATGATTTAACTTTCGTTGGAAAGGGAGCTTTGACGTTGATGGCAAAGCAAGTTTTAATGGAATATTTATTCAGTACAATTAGTTTCAAACTAATTATAATTGAAATGTCACTTAAACGGATAAAATTTATGATCTGCCAAGTTGCACTCTACTTCACACTCATTATTAAATACGTTTTCTATTTGGAGTGACAGTAGCATGTACGTATATTTTAATTGAAACACATTTATCACCATTTAGCGCTATCTTTTAGATTTCACATTCCTCGTCTTCGAATTAAACTGAATACAATTTTTCATGTTAATATTTTTAAATTGTTAATGAGAGAAACGTTATATGAATTACCCCCACTATTTCTCAAAGAGAACACGGGACACCTTGTATATTTTCATTCCCTTCATTAGGTCGATATAAGAAAACATGTTGAAGTTTGTCTGTTGCAGTCAAGTTGATAATTTAGACTTAAAAGTGTTTAAACGTTGGTGCTATGATGAATACGAGATAATTTTACACTTGACGAAATCTGACGCAAGTATCAAAGACTCGCAAAACATTTCTAATAAGTATTTTAACATGTTTCTACTACAAAAGGGATGAAAACTGTCAAAGTTAATTATAATAATCCACCTCATTTGCTGTAGACTTTGAATTACTTCCAACTTGCTGAACAAAGTTAGTTGCATAGCTTTATTTTAGATAATAACGAACGTTAGTAATATTAATATGTTAATTGCAACCTCTATCGATGAAATTCTTCATTTTAATTTATATTATTACAAAATTTTCAATTCAAAAGTAATAAATCTTAAAGTAACTGCAGATGTTATTGCCCACTAACTTATATCTGCTGCAACAAATCGCTCAACAAAATTTTAGGTGCAATGGTTAGAAGAGAGTTCCACCTTTCTAAGGGGCTAATCTCATAAAATAGCCATCGATTTCCATTTAAAGTTCGTTCAGTTTTCCGTTTTATTGGACGAAGTTTCTTAATCTCTTTAAACTGGCCTTTTCAGATGTACCATTTCAACTTATTGATTATCGAAGTATATTCTAATCCCCTGTTAACTCCATCCGCTTTTATTAAAACTTTTAAATAGGAAAATAAAAAAATGTAAAGATTTTTATAATCCAATTTGAACTCTCCAGCTGCGAGTGCGAATCGTTATTTGTCTATTTATAAAATAAAGCCGACTTCATTGAAATATCCAATTTGAAATGTTGGAAATCGTTGGAATTGAAACTATAACTCCGCATTTTTCCGGATAGTGCCCTTTTTCTAGAAACATATTTGTAAATATATTGACAGGGATTGTTTAAGGAATCGGTAGTGTAACATCAAATATGTAGAATCTAAAATAGATCAGGGCGGATCTGTTTTGAGGTGGATGTGAGAGGGGGCAAGCAATTTTTTCTGGATTACCTTCAGTACAGCTCACGTAATAAAAGTGTAGATCCCTAGATCTGGGCGAGGTCCGGAATATTTTCAAAATAGCAAAAATTTTAAAAAATACCTGTTTTATCTTAGTTTTTTACTTATATCTTGGAACCTATGCGTTTTGGAAGAATATTGAAGAGGAAAAAGTTTTAGAATTGAATTTTGTCGTCGTTGCAAAATAACAATAATTGATGAAAAAAAGGTAAAAAAATCAAATTTTTATGGATAATTTTTTAAAATGGTTTTAATTGCTCCGAGGGCATTCTAATTTTGGTAAAAAAAACTTTATAGTATAATAAAACAAAACTATAAGTTTCATTAAAATCGGTTCGATACTTTTCACAAAATAATATTTTGAAAAAATTTTTTCGAATTTTCAAAATATTGGAGAGCTTCAAATAAAGCATCTAGATACTTCTACGGTCTTTTCTCTGTGAAAAAATTTTCAACTATCTAGATTCTTTATTTGAGGTTGTGTAAAATTTCTAAAATTCGAAAAAAATTTTTAAAATTTTTTTGCAATACATTATTTTGCGAAAACTATCAAACCGATTTTAATGAAATTTGATGTGTTGTTTTATTATATTATAAAGTTTTTTTGCCCTAGGAGCAGTTAAAACATTTTTAAAAAATTTTATAAAATAGGTACTTTTTTAAATTTTTTAAACATTTTTGCAATTTTGAAAATGTTTCGGACCTCGCCCAGATTTAGGGATCTACACTTTTATTATATGAGTTATACCGAAGGTATTAAAGCAAAAATTAGCTTGCTCCCTCTTACATCCAAGGAGTGGGATATTTTGACAGATCCGCCTTGGTCTAAAAGGGTATAAGGGGCGGGGGCGTGTACCCCTGGGCGCAGGGGTAGTCCAATCGGGGTGGTTGTGCTGTCGTTCCGGCTGTTTTTGGACTTGTTTTATGATTCTAGTTTTAGTTTGAGTAGTTTGAATATTCTACATGCACTTCTGTGAAATATGATAAAAGTAATGTTTAGTTTATTTTACTAAGTTGTCAGATAAGTTATTGTTTTTCAGTAGAATTTGATTAAATACATAAATTAGTTTATATGATAGAAGTAACAACTCTTTTTTAAACACGGACATGTTAATCGAATTTGATACATTATTTATGTTTTTCGTTTGTATGAAATTTAATACAAATACTACTAAAATCCAATATCGTCTTTGTGTTTTATGCAATGTTTTATATTTTTAATTAAAAATATAGGAGGTTAAAATATTATTAGCCCGTGATTTTGCTGCAAATGGATTAAACATTGACGAGTAATCATAACAATAACAACGTACAATTTTACAAATTTAGAATAAAATATGGAACGTGCATATTTTATACAACATCCTAAATTATTCAGTTCTAAAGGGATGTTACAGAATAACAACAGCCCTAGTTGCTTTGTTAAAACAGATTTTGCCATGTTTGTTGCCGTTTATATTACGTAACAAAATATTATATTCAATAAAAGCATGAAACGTCATTCGAAAACAAAAAAGCACGTTTCAAACGTAAGAAATAGTTTGTAGTTTGAATTTTTCCATTCAACACTTCCGGCTTTTTTAAAAAGTAAACCAAAAAGGAGAAAATTCGTCAATGTTAATTTTCTCGAAGGCGCTCATCGCCAAATATTCGGGACAGAGTATAAAACGGCTCCGGAATAATTTATATTTTTAGGAATGACAACTCTTAAAGCAGATTACGGAGGCGTTCCATCACGGGGTTATGAAATATTAAAAGTAAGCAAACAGTAATTATTTTATGAGGAGGGGCGCCGCTCTCTAGGAGAGACGAATGAGATTCCGCCGGGGATTTTTCCCTATAAAGCACGTCCCCTAAGGTGAAAGAAAATCTTGTACAGATTGATTCAATTGCTACCGTGATCAGAATTTTACGAGAGGAATTGTAAAGCTCAACTGCTGGTTCAAGCTCAAAGATCTAACATGTCTTATATATGCTGATTTCTATCCGATATACGTTTGTATGATGGCTGTTCTTTCTCTCTTCATAGTTTTCCGAGGGTTATGAACATTTGGTCATCTCTTTTTTTATCAATACGAGGGCAAGCCTTACTTACTTGTTCGTTATTTATACATACAAAAAAGTCGCATAATTTTTTAAAATAGCTGTTATAGTTTCCGATAATTTTCAATATTTTAAATAAAGGTGTAACCGAGTACATGTTTTTGTTCATTGGAACGAAATGGCAGAGCTAAGTCCTTCGGTTTTAATGTCAAAAGGGTATTGTAGCAATTTCTCGGAGATAATTAATCTAACTCAATGCAGATATGTTAATAAATCATAGAAACAAGCATTGGGAACACATATTTTTAAATAAATATGATGCTCTTCCACTCTTTGACTTCATGCCAAACTCGTATCCGACATTTTTCATTCAAAAAGCCCGCATGATCCTTTAACAAATACAGGACAATACAATACAGACATTTTATTGCAATGACGTTAGAGTTGAAAGATTCCATCGCAACAATGTGTGCTGCAATACAATCAAGTTTACTTCGTGTCGTACGGTTTCATATACTTTTATCAAGATTGGTAGAATTGCCGTTGGTTTGCTGGGTGTAATGACGTCTGCCTCTTACACAGCTAAGTGCAGTGGATTCCTCCGAAACTGATATAATTTTATCAAGGAAATATTCAGAATTTTCTTGTTGTGCTGGACAAAATTATAGACTGCCTAACAAAAGTAATAAGTTGTTATAAAGTATAAAAAGATAAAATCTAAAAAAGCCAAACTTATGTTCCAATTATTGAACTGCAATGAGTGATATTGTGATCATGATGGTGATGATTGTGTGGTAATATATTAGAAAAAATTAATGCCTACTGTAAATGACTCTTCATAACTCTGACTCAGAAGCATATGGTCATAACCAATTGCAAAATAGGCGGCACCAGTACTGAAATTTAAAAATATCTAATATCTTTGAACTTACTTTAAGCTAGTGTTACCATTATTATAACATAGAAACCAAATGATGCTACATTATTCAAACTGATGCGTATGTTATATTACAGAAGACAAGTCTTTTATTAATAAGAGAAACAACAGTAGCATAAGGAACCCGGACAATGACCCAGTGGAACAACAGACGTGACTAAAGTGTAGTGAAATGATAACTATGATGCAAATCATGATGATTATGGTGCAGCAGCTGCTACTGATGATGATGATGATAATAATGATGACTATGAGCAATCAGCCAATCTTGGGATAGCGATACTGCATGTGATATATTCGATTTGCATAAAAATAAAATAAACTAATGTTTCACAATTGTTTTACAGTACAATGTGCTCGACATGTACAATAAATTAATTCTCAACCGGAGGTCGTGTGAACAGATGTTGCGAATTTTATAGCTGGTAGTACGAATTGAAGTTTCCGGCGTAACATATGCTCCAGCCGGAACTGAGCCGTGGACCATGATCAAACATTCAAGTAAATGCAGGTAGAAAGGGCCGAGTACAGTATTATAAAGCCCGGCTTTATGTCGCAGCTCCAGTATGACCAGACGATGGCCGGTCTCTGGAGACGAACAGACATTCATGGATATACTAACTCAATATATGAGGGGCCAAATTGCATTTTCTTTTCAGTTCGCTCCGAATCCACAATATAACTCGGAATCAATGGAGGTACCGCATGTTTTGTGTTATTTTTAAATCTCGCCGTGGATTTACTGCTAGGGGCCTCATAAAATAGTACAGCGAAATAACTAGACGTACATTTATCAAATGACACTCAAAGGATATAGAGTTTCTAGCTATACGTATAAATGAGTACGATCTACAGTGAATCGTAAATCCAACGATCCATTTTGTCGTTCTACTTTGCATACGCGCAATGCTAGTTGCTTGTTCAATATCTTTGATCAGCATATCACGATAAAGAAGTGCATAACTGCCATCGTTTCCAAGGCTTGTATGTGGATCTAACTCTACACTGATACTCGGCATTTACCAGTAATAAATTTTAATTGATGCAACAACTAACATGGCTATATTCCTCACAACTACACATTGTCCGACAACCTGAAAATTGAGACGATTTCAATTTTACCATTGGTTGAAATTGACATGTCTCTTAAAGCAGATACAAAAAGCATGCAATACCTATATTTAAAGAGGATATAACTATATTTACTTGCCCATTTCATGTTTCTAGCTTTTAAAACGAAAAAGCAATTCCCAAAATTGAGAAAAAGGTTAAGTATTTGCAGAACGTTATAGACTGTTTTTTCAATATACTGAAGAGCAATTTGTGTTATGAAAAATAAATTATATCATTTTTTTATTGTAAAAGTGAAAAGGCATGCCTGAGGCGCCAAGAAAAGCGACAACTTCACGACTCATCTTCTATCTACATAGAAATTTTCATTCTGAATAAACATGAATTGGGTTGCGAGAATTTGGACACTAATATACAGGGTGAATAAGTGGGAAATATTTTAGGGGGTGGTTGCCGAAGTTATAGTCCAGTCACTGAAAGCGAAAATAAGGTAAAAGCTCCCAATTTTTTCGGATAGCATGGATTTTCCTGAAAATTTGCATACAAGCTCATCTGACCCCCCCCCAATTCAAAAGTTATATTGTCCAGATGTGTGCTTTTTTCTATTTTGGGGTGAAAACTACCCTTGTACGAAAAAAATGCGAAAATCGCAGATTTAAGTATTTTAAAGATTCAATTCATGTTCAAATATGTTGGATGAAGTTCCTTACATGTTTTTTAATATAATTTATGAAATTTAATTTTTCAACCCTTAAAAATCCTTAAAAAGCTCCCGCTCCGAAAATTTTACCGAAAAAATGCGATTAATTTTTTTACCATAACTTTTGTAATTTTAAAGTTATGGTAAAGGGAATTTAAAGCACTTTAAGTTCTGTGATTTGCTGTTTGTTTGAGCCCTTTGTTTTTTAGATTTGTAAGCTGAAAGGGCTCAGGAAAGGCAGTCTTCGAGCTTAGTTTTGAGCTTCCAACGGTCATAACTGTCAAATTTTGTCCTACAAAAATTAAAAAAAGCAAATTGTCCAGTAAAAATGGAGGATTTCTTAAAACATATCAAAACGGGAAAAGTCATTGGAGGAGTATCATTTTTTTATGTCATTCTTGCAAGAACGCCACTGGTGCAGGTAGAAATATTCGCATCACCCAAAATACGCACCTTTATCCCCAAAAAGCGTTTTTTAAATTTCGAGTCAATATCTTTAAAACTCTTTGAAATAATTAATAAAAATAAATAAAAAATTAAAATTTAAACACTCTGTATCTCGGTGCCTCACTAAATTAGAAGTGCTCCAGTTTGAGTGTTTTAGGTACTTTTCCTCCTTTCGTTAAGCAACTAAGGTATAATATGAGGATACATTTAAACCTACACCGCCTTGGACATTATGGAAATAGACTTGGGCTGTTTCTCGGGAAAAGCGCTTTCAACTTTAGATAAAACATGCCCAATTAAATATTTATCGCCCCACCAAAAGGAACCGGAGGCGAAATGTAAAGCCAGAGAAATATCGTGATTAAGCTGAGTTTATCACCGAAAGCTGCAAAGGTTAAGTCATTTATCAATCCGCTCGGGAAGAGGATCATTGATTCTGTTTGAAAGATGTTCCTCTCTGTGTAGCTGTTATAGATTCTGTTAGGGTTATTTTTGCGATAGAAAGATAAAATGCGTATAGAGGAGCTTATATTTTTATTCAAGCTATAAACTCTTGACATATATAACGGGGTTTCCCCCTAAATATATTACTCGGCACATCCGTTACATTTTTTCCAACGGTTTTTCTTCTTTTCGTTAAAAATATCACTTGACATATTTATCAAGATGCTGGTAGTTCGTCGTTTCTTAATGACGTTCTTCCAAGTTTAAGACAAAACAGCAGAGAATAACTTTTACATACAAGGTCACCTGCTTAGGGGCTAGTCGCCACTATAACTTTTTTATTTCAAACCACTATTACTTTTTTTAGATATGTATCGTCAAATTCCGTCACCCTTTGCATTCTACCTACTATTAAAAAATTATCTCCAAGTTTGTAAACAATCTTACATTCATTTTTAACAAAAAAATTAACTACAACTTTTTTAAAAATTAAAAGACAATACATCTCTCTCGATTGAGAAAATTCAATATGTATGTATCTTTTCCGCAACGAAAATTCAATAATTCCAAATTTTCACCACCAGTAACGGCGGTGATAACATTTTTAACAGTAAGGCGATGTGTACATCTCTCTCGGTTTGGAAAATTCAATATCTATGTATGTTTTCAATCACGAGAATTGAATAATTCCAAATATTTCGAATTTCCACCACCAAGAACGGCGGTGACAACCTTTTTAACAGTAGGGAGATGTTTCGCATAGCTATGTCCTATCCAAAGGTGAGTGCATCTCTCTCGGCTGCGAGAATTCAATATGTATAGTTTCAGCCATCTTGTTCCTACATCTTTATTATACCTACTTTGTAGTCCATATTACAAAACTTGACGGGGTTACAAAAAAAATCATTGCCATTTTCCTTTAGACGATGTATCCATTTATTTATCTCAAGGTAAATCTAGATTCAGCCTGCCCATTTATCTTCATTAAGCTAAGTATCGTTGATTTCTTGTATTTTCTTTTGGCTACATTCGGTACTTTATATAAATTATTTCAAGATTAATTTGATTATTATCACAAAAGGTCCTTAAAACGACAACCTAATGTCGTTCACGGCTTATATCTTGCTTATTGATCCGTAGCGAAGTTTTATCAGAACTCCGTAGGGCAGCTGTTTCCCTGGTGCCTTCTAGTGGTATATGAAGCGGGATTTTTGTTAGTTTTCGTGACATTTTGGCTCCTTATTGAAAGTACATAGTGTTATAGAGATACGTTTTTTAACAGCTGGTTATAGGAACCATTGTGACCAAAAAAGGTCATTATAACTCCCAAAGTTGTGTTGTACCTCCGATCGAGAGATACGTTGAAACAAATGTAATAATGAGGAAGTCCGCATGGGCAATATGAAAAACAAATATGCAAATGGATTCGTAGCATTAATGCGCAAATGTAAATTTTTCGACATCCACCAAAAGCGAAATCGATGGAAGCCTACCGCTGAACTAGGTCAGAATCCGCTGTAACTTCAACCGATGCACTTTTTCTCTTGTTCGAAAAAAAATGTACTAGACTATCCGCGAAGTAATCCTACAGAAAATGCGCAGTGGAAAAGGGAAAGTCGTTCGTGGCGTGTCCTTTGCAAATAAAAAATAAAAAACCATCAAGTTTATTGCCTCCCGAACGAGCAAAGGGTCAGGATTTGACCATAAAAAGACGATATTGCCAGAGATAATTCCCCAAGATCTCACGTGGTTAATAAATGAAATTCTAATATAACCGGAGATTACGCTTCCTCTTTGGCGGGAAAATATATACACAATGGAGAAGGAAAATATTATCAATTTACATTTTTTTATAAATTCAAATTTATAAGCAATAGGGCTACATCTCTCCTCTTTCAGACTGTTGTCAAAGCTAAAAAAATGACATTTATGAAAGAAAGAGAAAGTAACAACTGTTTTTAATTTCGTTTCCTAAAGTCCAGTTTTGGAGTGACATAAATCTGCGACAAAGCTTCTCATAAAAAAATCACTGTTATTTTTTGTATTCCGAAGGATTTATCAGAAAATTACGATTTTCAGAATCAATGCCAATCCTCCAGGGACACACGATACGAAAACAATATATGTCTGCTAGCTACTTACTTTTCTTACAGCTCCCTGGATATTTCAAAACGTTTCTTTACTCCCTTACACTTATATTTATAAAATTCCGTATCTCGGCAGCGTTTACTTATTCCTTCTTTATCTCAACGACATATGTTCCAGAACATAACTTCGGGGTACGACACATTTGTTATATAGCCATACGGTAAAGCTCTGTTATTTATGTTTTCATTTTAACATTGAACTTGCGTCAAGTGGACCAGGGGTTCAAAAGTTTATTAAAAATAATGTTTATTTTATAGCTTTAGTTCTCCAGAACTGTCATAAATTGAATGTAAGTCAATTTTTATTTGTTTTCCTTTTGTTTGGCTTCCTCGATTGGGTCTATATATTTCGATAGAGTGGAAATACTTTTTAAACATTTCCCGTTTTTCTGCGCTGCTTTCCTTCATTTGATACACTCAATTTGTGATGTTTTCAGGTTACTTGTGTAAGTGTCTTTATATTCCTTTAAATTTGTAGAAGTGTACTAGCGATATAGAACTAACAAAGCGTATAGAACCTCTTAAGACAGCATACAAATTTTATAATAATTACTGTAACTCTCAAGTACAATGCTTTCGTTCACATCTACTTGTAGCTATACCTTGTCTTAGTCAAAATTCACTACAGTTTCCAATTCAATTCAGAAACCTTCCACAGCCCATTCACGTAGTACAAATCCTGCCAAAACAAGTAACCACAGACTACGTACATTGGAAGAAGTAGCTGTGCTACTGCTGACAGCGTGCAAATACGCGAAAATTCTACACAGTTCCGAACTTTTGAAAATTAAAACATTTCCAAATATTACGAAATTTGGATTGAAGCCATACACATCAAAATTATCAATAACCTCACCATCTCAAAGTCGGCGTTTTCAAGGAGAACCAGTTTCCAATTCAACACGAAAAGCACCAGAGTACCCCTGCGCACCCCACATAATGTATGTTCGAACGTCAGCCTTGGTAGGACTCTGCAACTAATACAATACTTACATAATAAAATTAAAAATTTAAATAAATTTCTATAGGATTTCTTTCTGTGATCATATTACATAGCTTGATGAAAAAAATTTATAACAGTAACACCGTATATAAAGAGATTTCATCATTAAGAGACTTTAATAACATCAAATGTTTCCAGTGTGTATATTCCATTTTTGTGGAATAATTTAGCGTCACATTGGCCTGGAAATTTTCCGAGATTGGAACGTAGCTAAATTGGAATTTGTAGATTTATCGACTGTATGATTTTAATTCGGCAAGGTAAACATTCCCGGCTCGCGTTTATTAAACCTCAAATTATCAGCCATTCTCCGTATTATAACACTTTTAATGTCGTACCGCCTCTAAATCCCTCTCATTTACAAAATCCGCCGTGGCAATTTGTTTATGCCGGGATAAGTTTGCAGAAGGAGAAAATAAATTCGCTTGCAAAGTTCGGAAAAAGAACAAACCGAAATGGATGTAAAATGTAAAAAACGTTGGCCAACGCAATCACTCTTTGTTGTTCGGCCATTCATTGGGGCAGACAACTTTTGAATTGGAAATGTTTCTCTCTGCGCGGCCGAATGCGGGATATTTTATCTCCCTCTGCTCTCAGGGGGGGTTTAATATTTTAGTGCATCCGATTTGAATAGATTTGCGTTTATGATTGTCGGGTTGTTTGCGTTCCATCGTTCTTAGAATGAATTGAAGGGGAAATAGACACCTCCAATTAATCGGTAGCATCCGAAAAAAAATTTATTTGGTTGAAAACCTTGTTGTGAACTTAATATTGTTATATTTTGTTAAATATTTTACCATTTTACTTTTTTACGTATTCTCAAATACCGTAATTTTATTTATTCCTATCGACAAAGGATGGTAAATGTTTATCCTACGGCTATGTCGCCTTGGTTGTTTGGATTTTGTCGTTTCTAAGATGTCTACAAACAAAGCTACTAAAAATTTGCAATTTTGCTGCTTTTAAATTATTATTTCTAAATGATTTTCAAATAGAAAGTGCAGCAAATGCATGCCTGCCTGCCTGCGAATTTTTATTGCTAGAGAAGTCGAAAGTGGGCTACGGACGAGCATATGGAAATTTCAAAGAATGGTACCAGAACACAAATACTGGTGTTTCTGAAATGTAACTGCTAGCATATTCAATACAGACGTCAAAGTGAATACTCAATGATTAAGTCAACTATTTTCATAGAGGAGAACGTGGATATATACAATAATGCCCCAAGCTGAGAACATTTTTGAAACATAACAATGATGGCTATACACCTAAAACGTCAAACGATGTAGTGAGGGTCTTAGGCATTGCAGGAGAATGCCGTTCTGATGAGTTATGCAAACTTACTTTGAAAAACGTCAATTTCAAAAATTTCGGTTCCTTTATTGTAGTTACAATTCCAGATTCTAAAAAATGGTATGCCACATATGTTTACAATTACTTCTCGTCTGGGTTCTGTTTCTCACCCAGAAATTCTCAAGAAATATTAGATCATTAGATTGGAAATTAAAACTGAAATATCACTCTTTTTTATGCGCTATCAAGCAGGTAGATGTTACAACCAACCAGTCGGCAAGAATACCCTTTCTATGATCCCTAATAAGATTGCACAGTTTTTGAAACATCCTGAAACTTATACAGGCCATTCATTCCGAAGAACATCGGCAACGTTACCCCCTCACTTACCTCCTTAAAAACAATGTATTAATAGTGTATTTACTTTAGTGGGAGCAGATAAAATATATTTTTTTCACTTTATATATTTTTAATGCATCAAGTAACCTAACCGTAACGGATAGCGTAACAATGTAACAAATAAAATTGATTATTTAACGAAATATTACCAATTCCGGTCTGTATTGTTTCAGATGGCAGCCGTGTGAGATGGAATTGCGTCAGTAGAAAACCGAGAGAGCGAGATGCAGATATTGTGGCAGGTGTACTCGATGCTGATACTACACGCCGTGAAGGAGAGCTCGGCCTGTTCGGTGTTCTGTGCATGCAAGTGGAAAAATGGGAAACAAACAGTCGAGTGCGGCAACAAGAACCTGGGCGAGATCCCGGACGGCATGGACCCCGAGACGCAGGTCCTGGAGTTCTCAGGGAATAAATTAAACAAACTTTCCAAGGAGCTTTTCCTCAAAAAGCAGTTGATCAACTTGCAGCGCGTTTATATATCAAGCTGTAGAATTAAAACCGTGCACAGGGATACGTTCAAGGGGTTAACGAATTTAGTGGAGTTGGATTTGTCGGATAATTTACTGGAGACCATTCCATCTGGCGCCTTCATGAATTGTCCCTCTCTCATGAAGTTAACTTTGAACTTGAACCCCATAAATTCGTTAAAAAAGTTCGCCTTCAACCATTTATCATATTTAAATACTCTGGAGCTTAGCAACTGCCAGATCGCCGACGTGGAGGAGGGGGCCTTCCAGGGGCTGCACAGCCTGGAGTGGCTACACTTGGACGGCAACCGGCTGAGGACGATACGCGGACGTCGCACGCTTCCCGAGAGCGTAAAAGGTGTGGAGCTCCAGAAAAACGCCTGGGAATGCGACTGTCACATCCAAGATCTTTCCGCTTGGCTCAGGGATTTTAACATTCCCCTCTCGGAGGACCCGGCGTGCCAGGGCCCCCCTCGCTTGGCGGGCCGCGCCATCAAATCGATACCGATCGCAGAGCTGGCCTGTCTTCCGGACATATCGCCTACGTCCTTCTATCTGGAGTTGGGGGAGGGCAAGAACGTGTCGCTGTCGTGTCACGTGCACGCCGTGCCTGAGGCGACGGTCTCCTGGTGGTTCCAAGGGCAGATGCTGCAGAACAACACGATGGTGGCGCCGGGCGTCCACTTACTTTACTTCGTCGAGGAGGGCGCCGAGAATAAGCGCAGCGAACTGTTCATTTATAACACCAATGCGGACGACAACGGTACGTTCATTTGCAACGCCGTCAACGCTGCGGGAACGTCGCAATCGAACTTCACGATCAAAATAATCCTGAAGGAGGACCCTATTGTAATTATCGTCTCATTTCCTTTGGAATACTTCTTGTTCGCCGTGATCGGGATCTGCGTCGTAGGGATCCTCGCGCTGATAGTCATTACGGTATTGATTGTTAAATGTCACAGAAAAAATAGGAGGCAGCAGAAGCGGGAGCACACCAAAGAAGTGGCAATGCAATTTCAGCAAAATGCAAATAAGCCCGGAGAGAACGTTGAATGCCTGCCGGATCCACTAAAGGTAATTCACGTTATTTTGTATTTAGAGTTGCAGTCTGGTGTAGAAGGGATTCCGTATACGTTTACGGGTTTATGGCCCGCGTTCGCGCAAGCAGTTTGTGGGGATGAAACGGAAAAACTTGGCTTTTTTACTGATTAAATTGCGACGACAAAATTAAAAAATTGTATCGAAGTAGTTTAGGTAAATGCAACCAATTGCATTGTGAAACACAAGAATATTGCTTTCGTTACTACTTCTTTTTAAAGGCTGAAGTAAATTCTGTAAAGATAATATATATTTTTAATTGCATTAAGGTAATAAAGGTTTTTGGGGATACTTGAGGATAAAAATGGGGATAGTTGGGGATAAATAGGGATAACATGGATAACATTGAGACTCTCACGACAGTATACATCAATCGAGGGCATCATTACTATAACGTCTACTGTTCTATTAGTCTGTTATTTAATTCGATTTTTTATAAGAGTTTCAGAGTCAATTCAGTAGTCATAAATAATTACATTGAATTTACGTGAGAATATAACAGTAGAGCTGTAACCCTTGGAGCTGTTTAGACTGAGGTAATTTGACACGCACCAATGAATTAATTTTTTCAAATTCATTTGCAAACAATCACAATCATCTTTTTATTCGATATACGAAAATATTTTCAAATCGTCAGCGAAAAATAACTTATCACATGTAATGAGTGAGCTCAAATCATTGATAACAATAGAAAAAAGCAATGGGCCTAGGTTGGAGCCTTGTGCAACTCCTGATGTAGACACGTGTGTTAGATTTGAAATAATTAAATGTAACATATTGAGTGCGATTTGACAAATAAGAAGCGAATAATTTAGTCAAAGACGCAGAAAAACCATGTCTCTCCAACTTCACCAACAGTAGCTTATTGCGTAACTATGGCGAATGCCTTCGAAAAATCAGTGTACACCACATCTACCTGCCCTTGCTGGTAGATAATATTAGATAAATATTGAGCAAAACAAATCAAGTTCGTATTAATGGAGCACTTATTCATAAAACCGTGCTGGTCTAGTCTATTGTTCTGAGAATGGAAAGTTTCTCCCGAAACATGATAAAAGTAAGACATCAATGAACAACGAAGAAAATGAAGTAAATGTATTGGCATTTTTCACCGCTTATCCACAGGCGTCAATTAGAGATGCATAATAAATTCACGTCTGTCAATAGGAACTATTTACAGAATTCTGAAGAAGCATAAATGGAAGCCATTTTCATTTATGTTAATACACGATTTGCAACCTGACAATTTACCCCGACGTGTAGTCGTCGTGTGTGTACCCAGAGTGTGCCATTATTATTGAAAACACTTGGAAAATCGACAAACTCGCTTTACAGCTATGACAGCAAATTTGCTAAATAAGTAGTGACACTTGGTGGCATTTAAATGTTTTTCCACAGCCAACCTACAGCTAACTGTCGGATTATATTCGTCTCTGTACTTATGTTCAAATATCTTTAAATCGGTGGGATTTAGGTATGGGGAATGTTTATACCAATGGAAAGAGAATTAACAGGTGCATCTACTGGCAATATAAAATACAGGGTTTCCTATTTAAAATAAGCGAGTTATTAAACTTTCAATTTGACACAATTGGTCCCTGTTTTTTAGACGCCCTGTGTAACATGCACTAACTTTCGAATATTCCAGATATTTGGACACGTTTTGTTATTGACCATCTAAAATTTCAGCTTCCTATCTTAAAAATTGAAGGAGATAGAACCGATTAAGTGTAGGTATGATTTTTTCAAAAATTTTGAAAATTTTGAATATTTTAAAAACTATTGAGTTTAAGGATAAAGTAAGGTTATGAAACTTACCTTAAAATTCGATGTAGAATCCAAAAATTAAATAAAAAATAGTACATTCCATTTGAAATAAGCGAGTTGACGTCTACTTCCGGTAGAACCGGAAGTTCCACGGCGACGCCAATATTTTCAATCGATAGAACATTAGGAGAAACCCCCGTACATAAATTCTCATAATTCCAGTACGCGTAGTTTTCCAGAAACGTCTAATTGAAGGTCTATCTGGAACACCCTGTATAACAAAATAAAATTATTATTGCAAAATAACAGACTAGCGGGACATTAACGTTTTGTAACAAGCTACCTGCACCAATTAAGTCCGTCCTAAGATTTGAGTCACTAAATTTTTACTAGTATATTCAACAAAAATTGTTATGTTAATGAGAATTCGCAATCTGAATTCCCTTTAGGGTATAATTTTAAGAGAAAACAATGTTAAAAGAAGCTAAATAAATTTTATTGAGTGCCTCTCATATAAACAAAATTTTAAGAAAGCTGTAAATTTTTATATATGTCACAAAAAGTGAAATCAATAATTTGAACACAAACTAAATTTACTGTAAGCATATTGATTAGATGTAAAGGGTATTCCAGTTGAAATTACCCATCTAAATTTCTTAAAAAAGTTGAAGTTAAAGTTAAATAACTGTAGGAAATAATTCCACTATATAAACGAAAATTGTAAATTGTGAACTTATAAAATTCTGTAATTGTAAGTTATAAAATATAAGTTGCTATCTCCAAATTTGCAATATACGATTTGGAATTTTACTCAATGGATAACGCGCCAGATTACGTCAGTTTATGACAAAATGCTGCTTGAATACTACCTAAAAACGTATATTTCTTTCTGAATTTACATTATCGATTCCCCAAGTATTATATAAACGAAATTTCACCTTCCGGAGACAAACACCCCTTCAGCTAATCCTAAAATTCGTAATCAACAAGTTTTGAGTTAATTTACAACTTGAAGTTTACAGTCCAAATTTACATTTTACAATTTGAATTGTTGTAAATTTGCATTTTCTAATTTGCAATTTACTGTTGTTAAGGTAATTTACACTACGCATCTTGGGATTGACAACGCAAATTTACAATTTACAAATTAACATTCACAATTTATTGTACATTTATAATTTGCCATAATGAATGTAATTTACAGTTCGTTACTCGAAACTTCGGACTTACAATTAACACACACAATGTAAAATTCACAATTCACAATGTATTAACATTTACAACGCTATCTCCCTTTCCATACAAACAATATACAGTGTAGGAAAGTACCGATGGTCTATCAGAAGTTACGTGAGAGCGATAAAGTAAGCCATAGAAATCCATGTGATAGACAAGGACGGCTATAATGAAGGCATCTAATAGTCAACGCCCATTTCGCCCTTCCACAAATAAGAAGTGGATCTTATTTGTGAAAGGGCGAAACGGGCGGTGTCTATGAGACGCCTTCATTATAGTCATCCTTCTCTATCGCATGGATTTCTATGGCTTACTTTATCGCTCTCACGTAACTTCAGATAGACCATCGGTACTTTCCTACCCTGTACTTAGAAATACATCAGCTTGCGCGAAAAAGTTGCTTATGAATAAGAACTCATATTTCCTTTCTACGTTTATACCGTCGTCTCCCCGAGCCGTATCTAAACGAAGTCCCTCCTTCCGCAGATAAACACCCCATCAGCTAATTGTGAAGAGGATATGATGGGGTACGGCGTGCACCCCTGCGAAGAGATGCTGAGCGCCGTGTCTCCGGTCAGGACCGCTAATCAGGCCAGGAGTCCCGCGTCGCTCAGGCGTTATCAGCTGGAGCAGAACCCCGACCTCATTAACGGCACCGAGAGCATCGGCTGCAGGCGCGAAGGCGACGGCGAGGACGAGCGGAATCAGGAAGCCTTCCAGGGCGAGCATGTCGGCTCGGTGATGGCGGGGCCCTTCCCCATCGCCTGTCTGAGAGGCAGCGCCGAGTTCTACAGCGATATTAGGTCTGTATGCTGCGGGATTAATTAATGGGTTGTGCCTTTTAGCTAGATTTAATCTAAACCGAAATAAATTGCGGGGCCGATTTATTTGTTCCGCCTCGTGTTCGGGCGGCCGATAATTTTCCAGCGGATTTGTGCGGCAAGAGTTACGCTTTTGAAATAGGTATCTGAAATTTATAATTCGCGTTTCATAATTCACAATTTACGATTTCCTTCAGTTTAGAATGTAGAATACTTGTAGAGTTTTCTTTTGATAATTTACAATTTACCAATAAATAGTATTCGAATTTGCAATCGTAAAAATCAATCGTTTGTTCATTTTGATTCTATTTGGTCGAAATTAACTTTCTAATGCAATTTTAATCGCTAATCTATATTTGGCCCTATCACTTTGTGATTTACATTTGTAATAAATAGAGATCGGAAATGTTAGGGTGACTACAGGGTTGATTGTAGGTTCTCTTTTATGTAATTTTATTGAAATAGAAAGTGACACAACCGTTGCCTTCTTATAACTGCACTCTTTATATCCTCGTCATTATTCAACATCTACATGTCTGCCTCTGATGTGACGCTTCCCATCGATCAATTTATTCGATAAGGTATCCTAATGCCTGCACTGTCGACCTTGCGAGCAAATGAACAATCCAGGTTTTTCGAAGAATTTGACGTTTTGGTTGGTCCAGTGTATGGCACATGTTTCTTTGGCTGTCAGTGGCATTGTGTATCCTGAGCATAGAGCGGGCTTCACCATAGATACTGTTTAGTTATTTGACTGTCACCACAGTTTCTGATGACTAGTAATAAATTGTATTAATTGAAACTTACCACTATTGGTTTGATAAAAACTTATATAGAATACACATTTAATATATTATAGATTTGTCCTTACGTAACCTTGCAGCATTTCCAGAAATTATTGACAAAGAAGTTTTGCCTTTTTTACAAACCAACCTAACTAGACATTTGCTGCAACTGCTTTTTTATATTATGATTACCCGTATTTAAATGATGACGATTTAATTTGAAATAACAAGTACCACATTTTACACAAATGACCGCATTTTACGTCGCCTTTGAAATAACTTAAAACTAATTTGTATTTTGCTACCTTTGTGTTCATGTTGTGCGTTCATCACATGACACGAAAGTCTAGCTTTCCAGCAATTCAAGCCCTACATTTACACAAACATCGGTTATCCTCCGACGCTACGTTTATTTAGGCACCTATACTAGCTCTTTGACATGTCTGATGTGAAACGCAAATTAGTTTTAAGTCTAAATATTAAATTAACTAGTGGTAATTTCAATAGAGGTCCGCTTTTTCTATTCCCAACAGAGCCACTAATATGAATATATTAAGTGACAGGAAACTGAAACTTGAACTTGTGTCGTTTTTACTGTCTGCCGTAAGTCACTGATTATTGATAAAAAGAATATGAATTAAAGATACGTCAGAGGCTAAGTCAAATGTCAAAAGACATGTGCTAAATTCGACTTTGCATTTGCACGGTCTGAAAATCTTGATTGATTGCAACATATTGAAGGTAATCCAAGGTAGTGTCCTGCCACATTTGCCAGACATTACAGATTGACTAAATTGACTTGTGTTCAAGTTTCAGCTGTTCAGTGGCAGACTAGCACCAGAGCGCATTATCTGCTCTACTGTTAAGGTCCCTGGTCTCTTCGACTACCACTGCTGATCACCTTCTTGACCTGAACATCTTGCAGACAAGATGGGTTTGGTCAAAGTATATCTCACTGAAAAACTGTACTTTTACCTTTAATAAAAACAGAGCAAAATGTGTGTCACATATCACACTGCTTTCTCACCTTCATCAGGCCATCATGATCTGACAATAGTGAGACTTCTTATCTTCTAGTTTTAATTAGAAATGACATGACCATCCAGCATTTTATCCAAGAAATTCTGGAAATTTATGTCGTATTTTAGCTCAGAACGCTTCCAAATCCAGTTTTTTAGCAAGACAATGCCTTAAGAAATACTGAACTACTTACTTTCAACATATTGCAATGGGTTTTTCGCTATAACCACTGAGATCTGCAGATCTTTGACTGATTTTGGCAGCACTTTGTTATGAGATATATCCATTAATGTATGAGTAGCCCACCAACGTACGATTAATTTCAAATTGGTTCGGAATTTTAATCGGTTGCTTAAGACAAGCTCCTGAATAAAATTCTTGAAATGACTGAAGACCCAGTGTCTTCGGTATTGTGTCACTTAGTATATCATAGATTCCGCTTCATTTTCAATTATCAACTCCAGTCGGTATGCCCTAGATTAGACGGCAAAGACTTCATATAGCGTTTTTCAAATTTATAGTGGCCCTATTTCTCAATTAACTCAAGAAAATGTAATGAACGCTCAACCTATAAATTATCCCTGTTCCTTCGCTTGTTCTAATTCGCTAACGATAATCGATGAAAGAAGCCGTGCTTCCTCTCCAACCCGACGTTTCGGATCGAACCGTACGCCGCCCGCGATTTATCAGAGAATTATCCCGGACATACACACTCGGTTCCGTTGTATATCCATATTTATTGCCACAGGGAGAAGAATTATAATTTCGCGTCGATGTAAATCGCGACGATTTGTCATGGAATTTATGAAAATGTATACGTTCCTACTTTATGAATATTATAACGGCCTATACAGTGATTGATTTTCTTGTCAGGCTCCCGTGCCTTATTCACGGTCCATATAATCAGGGGAAGATTGGAAAGAAAGATGACTTGCCAACGAAATACGGTCAGCATTAATGTTTTCAAACATACAAACGTAGATAGGGCTGGAATTTCAGAATTAAAAAGTAAAATCGTAAATAGTACTTTCCAAAAATTACATTGATTTTCTAACTTGTGGTCATAGGTTCTTCTCTTACGCAGTATACTGGGCGACAGAATCAATGTCTTCGGGTTCCACTTAGCTTCGGAAAAACTGTTCATTATCTGTCACATATATGGGAACACACTCTGAACAAAAATTACATCTTATAATAAAATTACCCAGTACGACAGCTGTAAGAGTCGATTTCTTTTATTACTCCAGTCGGGTTAGACAAAAAAAGGGCTTAACCGGGAAAAAATTGGGACCACAATTTTATTGTTCTAACCTTTAGGGGGGGTCAATAGTAGTGTAAATTCAGAATCGCGACTGAATTCCACCTCTGCGTCAGCTGCCATCTTGAATTTAAGGAAAAATCGTTTTTTGCTCAATATCTCGGCCATTTTCAACTTTACAACAAAATTGATAAGGACTTAAGTTGTTGCAAATGCGATTTCCTACAACTTTTTTTATTACAAATTTTATCGTGAGATCGATATTTTTCAAGTTAAGGGGGAAAATAGTGACAAAGTATAATTATTGAATTATCTCGTTTGTTATTGACTATACGATATAAATGTACATAAACAAAGTTGGAAAGAATTATATTTTCTACAATTTTGATCTCTTTAATTTTTTCGCTATACCAATATTTAAGGTCATACGCTTGTGCTAAAGACGCGAGCGTAGGACCTTGCGGGAGTTGGTTTCAAAGGAATTGTTTTTGCTCAATATCTCGACCATTTTCAACTTTACAACAAAAATGGTAAGAACTTAAGTTGTTGAAAATGCGATTTCCTACAACTTCTTTTATTACAAATTTTATCATGCGATCGATATTTTTCAAGTTAAGGGGGAAAATAGTAACCAAAGTATAATTATTGAAATTAAAATTAAATGATTATTAAAACAATTTTTCCTTAAATTCAAGATGGCGGCTGACGCAGGGGTGGAATTCAATCGCGATTCTGAATTTACACTACTATTGACCCCCTTAAAGGTTAGAACAACAAAATTATGGTCCCTAATTTTTTCCCGGTTAATTGACAACCCGACTGGGCTATATGTATTCGATTTTTAATATGTCTCGTACACTGACAGAACACCAGCCCAACAAAATCTATTCACAAAAGCAGTTTATGCAGTTACACTGCGATATAAATCAAGAAACAAATGTATTATTTTGACTAATAAACCTGAAGGAGATTTATATTTATATGTTGTTTAGATGCAAATGTTTTATATTTAATTATTGTGGATTTTATCTTGAAAAACAGACGTTTCTAGACGTACTTTCTAGGATTTTTTTTTATTTGAACAGCAGAATTCAAATTTTGGTCAAAGTTTTGGCAAATTGATCATGAAAAAGAACTGTTATGTTAATAATTTATCTGCACTTCCATTAGTTGTTACAAGCACAGTGTTTTTAATTTTACAAATGTCAAAGTTGTAGGAATAAAACGTATAGATTTTGGAAGGTTTTGTAACCTGAGGAGTTATTTCTTTATATATCTATATATCGTTATGACAGTATCATAACGAGTCTGGATTTCACAAGAGTTTACTATTTAATTCTCGAAAGGGAGTTTATAATTATCACTATACCTTAATTAATACGTGGGAACTTAGAAATGTTGTATGTTCAGAGAATTAATTTTAAGCACTTACCATCCATTGCTTACGTAGAATGTAGTCCAGTGACACTAAAGTTGAAAGAAACAAAAGGAAACACCAAAACTTCCAGAAAGGATTTTAATAACAATACACAAAACAAACAAACAAAATAACGACACAACGGCTCGAAAAACATTATTAATTACTTTCTTTACACGCGACAGCGTACCGAGATTCAGGGAATGCGAGATTCATAGCAAAATTTGGAAAAAAACTTTATCCATTATTAAATTTAATTAATTAGCTCGAGACTGTAAAACTAAGTCGACTGCTCAATGTGGAACCTAGGGAAGAACTCCTTTCTTTCGAGATCTCTCCTGAATTCGACACTTCGCCTCGACACGCCCATTTCTTGGGTCCAGAATAGAACATTTCTGTTCTTATCTTACCGGCGGGAACCCTGAATGTCGGGACGCTTTGGCATAACTATGCTATGTTAATAATTACCTAATTGACTGGACTTACAAACAACCCTATACCTTCCTCTTGTGACTCCGCATAGCAATACGGGACGGATTAGCCATCTCATTTACTATATTCTTAATAGCTTGGAAAATCCGTCTAAAAACCAGCTAATTTACTTTCTTTTCCTCACAACATTCTAACAACTTATTCTTGAAATTCCTACGTTCTTTGGAATGCATTTCGCGCGTTATTTGAAATATCGATTTTTCTCTTTATACTAGATGTTGTAGTTTAAGTGAACTTGTTAAAAAAATTGCTAAATGTCTCCGAAGGACGACGCTACTTACTTGAAAGCCCTCAACTTTCGATAATTAGTGTTGACTGAATTATTTTACTTTTTGGCCCATCCGTTCCGAGAACTAATAAATAAATTACTACTCGTCCCGGCTTTTGTTACAGTTTGCTGTATCACAATCGATCGAAAATGTCCGGTTTAGAAAATTAGTTTTAGTTTCTATTAATTATGGGATGAGTAATTGGAGTTGCAACACCTATTCCAACGTTAAATAGCGACAAAAAGAAATCGCTATCAGCCCCGGGCCAACTCCGAAACTAATTAAATCCATCCTTGAAATAGACGAAGCGGACTCGGCACATTTTAAATAGCATTTGGCCAACCCATTACTCTTAGAGTTTATCTTGCCCACATTCTAAAATTTACAGCCCCGTTATATATAATCTCACGACCACATTTCTTTTTCCAGATGCATCGTCGACCCCGATGGCTACCCCATAGATTACGGACTACCTAAAATACCCTGTCGGACACAATGCAGCGACAGCTATTACAGGACGCTGCCTACAAATCGAATGAAACGGCACTCCGCTGCAAATCCATTAAAGCGATATTCCAGAGAGGCAGAGTTCCTCTCCAGGAGCGTCGACTCGCCGTACGACTACCAGACGGATGTCCGATACACTGCGGACGGGTATGTCTTGTTCATTTATTAATATTAGTAGAAAATAATTAAGCATATTTATAAATCTATGAACTATACAGGGTGTCGCACTAAGGTCGGCGAGGTACGATGTTAGAGAAAAAAAAATTTTGTTTAATAAATCTACCAAGAGAAATCACTGGAAATAGTTTTCAAGTTGATAGCTCGGCCGCTAGAGGGCGCAATCTACATACCAAAACATAGAGTTGAATTTTTCTCATACCTAAATGCTTCCTATTCAGGTATATTAAATAGTACAAATATGGATAGCTGGATTCATTGCGCATAACTTTTATTATTGACATTTTGTTCTATCTCCCGACAGAAAGGGTGGGGGAAGCCCCTAATGTATAATCAGAAAAATGCATTTTTTTAATGATTGGCTCATCAAAAGCCCATAGTGTTATACCTCGTTGGAAAGGTCTTTTCATGCTTTATCTGGTGGTGAATGCATAATGTCATTTACCTCAACATGGACACCCTTATAATATAGGGTGGCCCAAAAAAAACGAATATTTTTTTCTCACTTATTTGCGAATAACTTGATAACAAAAAAAGATATCGACCCCTTTTTGGCGTCAAAATGTAGCTATTTTTATGCTCTTCAAACTAACCCATAAAAAGTTTTATACTGCTATTTCATTTTTTTAAGAAAACGTGAAACAACCTAATCTTGGATGAATAGCACCAATAAATAAACAACACTTCCATTAGAAATTTCAAACTTATACTATATTCATCTATACTACAGTATTGCATTTAAAATTTTTGAGAAAAATCCATAAAACGGCATTCTTTTGAAATAACAAATCATCTATAGGGTGGCCCAAAAAAAAACGAATATTTTTTTTTCGTCTCTTGTGAATGTGTGGTATCATGTTTTGAGCCCTCTCAAAAAATCAGCTCAAAAAAAAATTTATAGAGGGCGCTCAAGGTTTAAAAAATTTCCAAAATCGTCAAAATTTTATTTTTTTTTCTCGTTATTTTATAATTTTTTAGAAAAAAATCTCGATTCTGAAAATTTCAAATCGATATTTTAATTTCTATAGGTCACTCATAATTATTTTAACTTTAAAAGTAGTGTACCTAAAATGTTTTCGAGCGACCTCTAAAAATAAATATCAACGAACCAATAATTTTGTTTATTGAATTTGATGAACAAAAGAATAGGATTAAATCACGAGGCACTTAAAAAATTTATTGAGACAAAATTTACTACCGCACTGAATCAAATATTTATAATTTTTTAATTTTTTAAAATTTAAGTGTCGTGATTTATTTCTATTCTTTTGTTCATCAAATTCAATAAAAAAAATATATTAGTTCATTGATATTTATTTTTTAGAGGTCGCTCGAAAACATAGGTATACTACTTTGAAAGTTAAAATAATTATGAGTGAATTTTAGAAATTAAAATATCGATTTGAAGTTTTCAAAATCGAGATTTTTTTCAACCTAGAAAATGATAAAATAACGAGAAAAAAATAAAAAAAAAATCAATTTTTGACGATTTTGGAAATTTTTAAAAATCTTGAGCGATCTCTAAAAAAAATGATAAACTAACATATTTTCACGAAAGACACGAACAAAAATATTCGTTTTTTTTGGGTCACTACAGACGTACAAAAGAATGCCGTTTTATGGATTTTTCTCAAAAATTTTAAATGCAACACTATAGTTTTCTATAGATGATGGTATAAGTTTGAAATTTCTAATGAGTGTTTATTTATTGGCACTATTTATCCAAGTTTAGGTAGTTTCACGTTTTCTTAAAAAAATGAAATAGCAGGATAAATCTTTTTATGGGTTAGTTTGAAGAGCATAAAAATAGCTACATTTTGACGTCAAAAAGGGTTCGATATCTTTTTTTTGTTATCAAGTTATTCGCAAATTAGTGAAAAAAAAAAAATAAATAATGATAATGAATTGAGGAACACGACGCTAACGAAAGGACATTTAATTACCAAAAGAAAATGCGTTTATAAAAGAACCTACTTAAACCCACGCAAATGAGTGAGTCAATAACAATCTTGAAAATAAAAACAAAACAATAGCAAACAGATAATGATATTATGTAACGAAAGAATAATAAATTCTTAACAAAAGTTTTTACTTTTTTGCCTCTAGTTTTTTTTTTTTGAGTAAAGATAGGTGTAGGCATTGCCATAGCCAATTTTTCGATTTTCGTTATACGTTTTAATTCTCATTTTTTGCAAAAAAAAAGGAAGGATTCTTTCAAGGATTTTCATCACATGACTTGTTCGAAGGGTCATTAAAAATGAAAAAAACCGCGGGATGCTATTATATTAGAAAAAAAAGTTGAAATTGACAGGGGTGAAAATACACATTGCAGTTTTTTAAATATAGCACGAAAGCAAAGCAAAATTTCGGTATAGTTGATTGGAAAAATTTTGTATAGAATTGAATTTCCCATTGAAAAGGCTTATTTAAAAAATGTAAAAGAAAAATTTTATGCAAAAAATTGTTAATAAACAATTTTAAAAAAGTAAAAAAAAATTATTTTAATTTTTTTACGTTTTTGACTAACTTTTTTTTTAGTAGAAGTAGACAAAGAAATTTGCTGTAGAAAAAAACTAGATTTCCTTCAATATGATGCGTTTTCAAAAGTTTTTGGACTAATATTTACCGAATTATAACCGGTCAAACTTAAATAGTTTGTAGATTTTCGTCGTTTTTAACATAAATTAGTCAAAAAAGTTACAAAAAAGTAAAAAAATCAAAAAATCTTATTTTTTGCTTTTTTAGATTTTTTACATAATTTTGCATATTTCGATGTGAAATTCAATTTTCTACAAAATTTTTCCTATGAACTATGGCGAAATTTTGCTTCGTTTTCGAGCTACAATTAAAAAACTAAAAGGGGTGCATTTTTCACCCCTATGTCCAATTCCCACCCTCTAATTTTCATCTAAAACCACCATTAGAACGATTCATATAATAAAATATCTTGAAGGACATAGTTCCTTTTAAAATCCTATAATCAATAGCCTATTTATTTATATTCTACGTATTTATGAATAAGAACTTATTGACTTCAAAGTTTTAGTAAAACGTTATTATTATATTTCCCAATTTTATTCTTGTAGTTGGAAGGAGCTTTAATTCACTTACTGAATTAAATTAAGTAATTACATTTGTCGCAATATCTTTGTAGTATACGAAACAATAACCAAACTATACCTTTACAAATTACTGAGACATTAAGATTTCTGAGCAGTTAATATCGAACATTACGCAATAATGCCGTTCTCATCTGCTGATTCACTCCGACATTTTTGTTCCATCTCGAGAACATTTCCATTCATTATGTTTCTAATTAGCTTAATTCGTACTTGGAATCTGAACTCGGCGACAAAGGTGGAGATATATAAAGAAGTTTAGCTTTTCGCATTTAGAAGACGGCTTTTCATACCGCTTAGCACTGGTGAGCCACTTTTGAGAGGAGGCGCGTTGTTTTTATTTCCTTCGTAAATTACTGCACTTGAGCTTCGTTAAAGTTTAAGGGGAGAACAGGGAGTCTAATCCGGTTCGGCGTATCAAAATTTAGTCTTACGCTGATATTCTGAGTAGGGACATTTTTGTAACTGATCCGACACGTTCGTCATGTTCTGCGGATGGTTTGATCCTCATCATGAAATATTCAGGTTTTCAAAGCTGATCTTTTAGGGGCCCAGTTAATGAGGCTTCCATCACACTTGTTCGTCTTTTAAAAACGCTTTGAATAATACACTACAGGAATCCCAAACCCGGATCTGATTTCCATGATCTGTTCAGCAGGCCGTGCAATTTTCGCGTTACCGATTTAAAAATGTTTGGGGCGAAATGTGGGTAGAATATTTATATTCTGTGTTCTTTCCAGTACACTAAAGGAATTAAACAATATTAAATATTTATACAATGATTCTCAACTAGTCTAACAACAGTCAAATAACATTATTCGATACCAGGAATATAGGCATGTTGTAGGCAACAAAATGATATTTATAAGTCAAAATTGCTGGTCGGGTTGCGGTAATAAATCAATTGTAGGGGCAGTTATTCGTAGCTACGGATTCTGAATAATGAAGTAATGTGAAAATAATATTACACTATCTAGTAGTCAGGGGAAGGATGTGATTAAATGCATTATTTATGTTTGTTTGCCTTTGGCCAGGGCAGCATAATATATCAATCGCTCAAACTATGTCCGGGTAGCAAAAAATGGGCTCTGAAAAATGAGCGTATCCGTTATGTTCATTTTCACTATCCCACGTGAAGTTTCGCCTAAAATATCCATATTTTAAAGTTCTTATTATCCATTTCTTATACTCAAAATAACTGCTGGCACTAGGTAATAGTAATCACAGATAAAAATTGTCCTTCATCTGAAGAGGCATATAAAAAATTGAATAACCTTTTTCAAAATGGTGTTCAGAATTTATTAAAAAAAACAACTGACAAGTGCGTTGTTAAAAGGGCTCAATAGCAATTTTTATAGATTTTATTACACAGTTTGTCTAAATATGAATTAATGCACAAATAACAAACTTTCCCCCATTTCAACGCAGATTTTCCATGAAATGCACTTAGTTTGAAACTCAAGTTAGGTTTTGGTGTAAAGAAATTTGTAATATACGACACCAAAAGCGGCAAATTACAAATTTCTTTACAACAAAAAGTAATTTGAGTTTCAAACTAACTCCATTCTATAGAACATCTGCGTTAAAATGGAGGAAAGTCTATTATTTGTGCATTAATTCATATTTAGACAAACTGTGAAATAAAATCTATAAAAATGTATTGCTGGTTGCTATAGAGCCCTCTTAAGTATTTTACCGAAAACAGTTAATTTGAGAATGAGGTTAAGTAAGTCTTTAAACTGTTCCCCAAGGAAATATGAACTACGGAGTACCATATTCAGATATTCATGAATTAAATTGAAATTGTATGAGGCCGATTTCGCGGCAGTGCATAATTGATCAGCAATATACACTTAAGGTTCAAAGGTCGCCAAGTTATAAATACATTATTGCCGTATATAAATTGGTATATTTTATGTCTCCATATTTCCTTGCACTTTCAGAGGTTATAGAAACGAATCGAACTTTATTTTTGCAATAACAATACAATAAACATTTCTTAATGGGTTGCAATGTAGTCGCTATTAATTATCTGAATATTTTAAAGGGAACTTTGTGAATTAGTGGAAAAGAAGCAAAAATCCGGACTCGATTTAAGACAGCGGATATAATTTACTTTGTTCCGATAATTTTTCTGATTGAGGGTGCATTTACTCGGCCAAGTAAGAAATGAAATAATCTCGTAAAGGAAAAGTTTCACTAAGCTTTGTCGTATAAGATCAAAAGAGCTAAAGTAATACCATCTGTCGATTTTACTTCAAAAAATTAGTGAGCAGCAGCTTGTCGTGTCTAGCCTAAAACAAGTGTTTGATTTGAGAGTTCAATTTTACTTGAATTATCATTACTTGCTTTTTATTTTTATTTACGTCTTGTTGTTTTTGTAAAAGGTCGTTTCTAGCGAAATTTTAGGAGTAAAAATTGAAGTGCTCTGAAGTGGATTCTAGAGATAACACCATCAGTCACCGCTTTGGCTATTTCAGCTGCAGGCAATTCATTGAACGCTCTTCTATTCGAGCAATCAAATCCTATTTTGAAGCAACGGGTGTAGAATAGACATTTTATTACTCCCCAAACATAAAAATCTAATGGATTGAGGTCGGGAGACCTCACTGGCCAATTCCACGGTTCTAGGCGTCTCATCCATCTATCTTGAAACATTTCAGTGAGCTGTTGATCGATTTGATTGTGACAGTGAGGTGGAGCCCCATCTAATTGATACCAACACTTCCTTAGTTGCTCTAAAGCTACATCATTTAGAAAATCTGCCACACCCGTTTTCAAAATATTGAGATATATGTCGTCATTTAAATTTTCTTCGTAGATATGGTAAGAAATTTGGTTATCTTTAATTAGACAAAAAACATTTACGCTAAATTGATTTTGAAAGTTTCAAAATTCAAATCGAAGTAGTCTCTGAAATAATTCTAATGGACCGTCACCGTGAGACACCCTGTATGTGACGTCACCCTAAAAGAGTCTATTGCAATGACTCAAAGCTTAGCATGGACCTAATCGAATGCAGATACATTATTTAATTTTTTTACCGATGTTTCCAATTTCGATTTTAATCAAGCCAGTTTCAGCATTCAAACAAAACCCTTTCCGCCTTGTTTCAGATACCCCGCCAGGCTGCCGAGCGGCGCCGAGCAACACCCCCCAACCGTAGAGAAGTTCCCAGAGCCCGCGGCCCCGGCATCGCTGCCTTGCTGCTCCGTGCAGTGGCCCACGTGCGTACCCGCAAATCTGCACATAATAAACTCAGGCCTGCCTCCAGGCGTCAACTACGCCCAGCCGAAATGTGTAACTAAAAGGTGTGTAGGTGCGCAGACAGACACGGAAAGTGATACCGAGAACCCCGAAACTCTAACGGCCGATAAGAGTGAGTCCGGGGTGCATGTGGAGGACGACGCCGCTAATGAGATGTTGACTGAGAGCCCCGATGAGGGCTACGAGGGGGAGCCGTCCGTGGTGTAGTTCGGAGTGATGAGATCGAATTCGCGCGCTGCCATCTTTCAACTTTCCTCATCCTAACGTGATTTCTTACATTTCAAACAACAGGGTAAATTAGTTTTACGTATATTTGGGAGTTAAGTTTTATATCCGAGTTCAGTGTTAGGTGGTTCGGTATAGGAACGTTGTGTGCGTACGGCGTAGAGGCGGTAGCGGATCGTGTAGGCGTATTTGTTATCTTTGTACAACCCACTTTGAGTATATTTATCACTAGGGAATCGTTAGACTGTTGGTAGTTCAATACCCATGTGTAAATGTTAATAGATTTTTAATAAAATTTTTAACCGCATTCTTTTCATTCCACAACATTAACAGCAGGTTATATAGGGTGTCCGGAAATTAATGCAACAAAATTTGGTCATAGATTCTTGAGACGAATTTAGGGGACCCATATTTTTTATTTTTGCCAAGTGGCCCCCTCTTTCGGAGTTACAAATCCCTGAAATCTGCCCCTAAGAATAGTCTTTTTTATATCCCAGAACCCTGTTGTGCAATCGCTAAAATTGGTACACAGGGGTTTTATGACATGTGGAATCTGATAGTGCTACGCTTTTTGGCGAAGAATCCCCTTAAGACACTTTTTCGCGGACCCCCTTGTCTTTGATGCAAAAAAATTTGGTCGCAAATTTGAATTTCTTAATAATTATTAGTTACCTAGAATGCCATTGAATCTAGAAACTTTTTTGTCTCTCGATATTTTTTTAGTAAAACGCAATGTTTTTGAGAAAAATGGAATATGCATTCGATCACATTTTGACATTTTTCTCGAAAACATTGCGTTTTACGAAAAAAGCATGAAGAGGCAAAAAAGTTTCTAGATTTATTGACTTTCTAGCGGACTAATAATTTTTTAAAAATTTATATATGCGACCAAATTTTTTTGGCTCCAAAGACAAGGGGTCCCACGAAAAATTGTCTTAAGGGGGTTCCCCGCGAAAAAGCGTAGCACCATCAGATTCCACATGTCATAAAACTTCTATGTACCAAATTTAGTGATTTTCGTGCAACAGGGTTCTGAGATATAAAAAAAATATTATCAGGGGCGGATTTCAGGGGACAGTAACTCCGAAAGAGGGGGCCACTTGGCAAAAATAATAAATCTGTGACCAAATTTTGTTGCATTAATTTCGGAACACCCTGTATTATTATTGACATCCAAATAAAATGAACACCAAGGAAAATATTTTGTAGAGATAGAAAAATTACTACTACGAAGTTGCCAAAGAAAAAAGAAAAAAATCAGGTTTATGTACAGTAAAACAACGGCAATAAATAAAAATTACCGAATAATGTTCTTGATGCCAATTATATTTGAATGATGAGCAAGCAAAAAGCAGTTTATTCTCTGTACATGCAAGATAAAAGTTCTCCTTGCCAACCGCATTTTAAAAAAAGCAAAAATATTTACCAAGAATGCCTTTTTCTCGTAAAATGAACAACAAAAATGTTTTAATGTCCGTTTCTATCAAAGTAGGCCGATTAATACACAAATTGAAACTATAATATAAATTTCAGTTCTAAGCAACTTTTCTTAATAAGGTATTTCTGTATTGTTAACAAAAAGGCAGTTTATTCTTGAACGATTTTTATGTTCACCGATTTTCTGATCACCCTGAACATGCAAGATTTGCTTGATTGTGGAACTCACGTGGAACACCAGCCAATTAGAGAAACGCTTCACGCATGTAGCAAGACCAAAGCATTCTGGCCGTGCACATGCACAAGATGCACAGGGTCGGATTACATTTATGGTTAATTTTCTTAATTAAAATTTTTTCGAAAACAGAAACATTTAGACCATCGGTTGCTTAATAAAGGTTGCTCATTTTCTTACCTTCTATCGCCCTTTTCAAGGACTTATATCAGAAACACCCTGTATATCTTAAAAATATATATCACTAGAAACTAAAATGGGTCACTAACATTGTGGATGATTTACTCTAAACGATGACACTAGCTTATAAGTCACTGTTGACTTAAGAGGGCTCTATAGCAAATAGGCAACCAGCAATACATTTTTATAGATTTTATTACACAGTTTGTTTAAATATGAATTAATGCACTATTAACAAACTTTCCCCCATCTTAACGTGGATTTTCCATAAAATGGACTTGGTTTGAAACTTAAATAACATTTTGGTGTAAAGAAATTTGTAATTTGCCGCTTTTGGCGTCGTAAATTACAAATTTCTTTACATTAAAATGTAATTTGAGCATCAAACTAACTCCATTTTATAGAAAATCTGCGTTAGAATGGAGGAAAGTCTGTTATTTGTGCATTGATTCATATTTAGACAAACTGTGTAATAAAATCTATAAAAATGTATTGCTGGTTGCCTATTTGCTATGCCCTCTTAACTGAACCAGCTACTAGTCACTTAGAAGTCATTTGACGTATTAGTCACTGTAAGCTCATGAATCACCAGTAGCGAAGCAAATAACTCTTCTCTTAATTTATAAATCACTGTTTATAAAGTCGGCAATTGATAACTTAATTACAAATGGTTATATATTATCTAATAAGTCACTAAGTACTGTTTGCAACAATTTTACACACTTTTACAGTGTAACCGAATTTATAATGTCGCCGTCGAGGTGGCATTTTAAAGTTTTCCAGTCAGACGTACAGCCGCGACTTTTTTTTCGCTTTGCAGCCAGACTCCGTTTTGTTTTTAACTTTTAATTATAAAACTTTATCCTCCTGTAGCTGACATGTGCTGGCAAAGTTAAAAAGGAGAACGGCGGAGGATTCCAGCTATTAGAAATTTATGACGACTTTTCTAGTTTTTTGCTAGGAAAAGAAAAAGAAAGTCACCTGTACATTCAGAAGTTTTAAATAACCCACCAAGGTGTGTCAGTTCAAGGAGAAGACTCGGACAGTTTTGCTCGGCAAAAAATGTTAGAAGTAGAAAAGTGAGTATGATGATAATCGAAATAAGTTGTTGTTGGAATTGAACTTCTCGTAATGTCTCCCACAACAGGATGCGAAATATTTACTTGCTGTGCGATATTTCTGGTGCGGGGGCACGTCGTTCAGGATATCTTGCACGGTACACTTGACAAGCTCTGTGGGCATCTTCGTTTGCTTCGCCATAAATTATGAGCATATTATAATATTCGCGAAACTTGGAAATATGACTATTAAATATACTCTCGAAAAACAGCACAGCAATCACTACAACAATGCGTTACAAACTGACTTTCGAAGACGGTAGTCCGACTTCATAAGAAACCTACAAATTCGTTAAAAGTGTTACAGAATTTTTTGTAAGTACTCGCCGCGATAAAACACATGTATTTCAGCAGTCCCAAAACAGTTTTAAACACATATTTAATTAGTTTTTTTCTCTACGACCTTAAACTTCTTATACAAGTTTGTGACATCAGTTAAGTCAGTTTTTCCTCCTTTTCCACCCCTTTAAATTTTTGACATCAGTTCACTAACACCTTATATGGAATAATTTTAAGGGTCCGTAATGTTTAATTACAATTTTTAAAACCATGGACCTATAACGCGCTGTACAACACTGCGACAGCAGGACTTTTATTTAGGGACGTTTGAAATGGGAGATCCATCCAGTCGAGTTAATACTATAACTGCAGTAACGGGTCCCGAAATTTCTATTAGGTTTGTCAGGTGACACTTAACGCGGGCTTAATTTCACTTCCAGACGTATTTCACTAATCAACCAAGTTTGGCGTGGCCTCGACAGCACTCCATCGGATGAGGAATGGGTGAAGGGCATCTCTGTTTACCGAACCGTATTAGACATTAGTTTTTATTAACAGCTTGGCCGTAGACCTTCCTTCGTCTGTAGGTTCCACATATTTTTGGACAGTGAAATCCCTGCTTACTGCGTTTAAGGGAAATTAATTAATAGGGAAAAGTAAATAGGTGTTTTGTACAGGATGTGCGGTAATTATGAGCAATCGAAACTTTATCGAAAAGTCAATATTAACTGAGTTACATAATTTCAAACGACTTTTTTGATACGTGTAGTTGTAAGGGTACAAAATTAAAAAAAAATCGAAATTGAAAGAAGTTGCGATAAAATATTTAAAAAAATTGCAAAACTAAGCTTTTGAGATAAAAATTTATAGAGTAAATACCACTGCGGTTTCAAATTGGGATTTATTACTGTAATTTCAGAATTTAAAATGAAATTATCCTGATAATGTTTTTTTATCAGCATAAGGTTAAGGAAAAATAAATAAAGAAATTATATATTACGTGGGCGTAATATTCACAGTTTTAAAAATGCATCGATATTAGGGAATTTTGTCACAACTTGGCAACAGTGCAAGTTCAATAATTTGACATAATTTTAGGACAGCTGATTAGCGTGCGCTAGGTTTTTTATAGCGAATGATAAAAAATCCAAAGAGTCAGCTTTATTTTTATAAATAGATGAATAGTAAATATAATTAACTTCTTGGTACGAAGGTACTGTTTAAAAGTTTAACTTGTAATTACTTTGAAACATAAAACAAAATTGTAAAAAATTGATCTAAGACTCACCTCGCGAATATTCATGTAATAATGAAGATACTAATGGAAAAGTAAAATACAATGATTTTTAATACAAAATAAATGACATGTGTTCAAAATATCTACCATCAATTTCAATACATGCACCACACCTTTGAATTCATTTTCCTCACATTCGTTGAAACCTACAGCTACAATTCTTGAAACCGCTGTAGATAGATATAACAGCCGTTTTCGTCCTGTCCTGTAGATGGAGCAGTGAGTCACTCTGACTTGGACCATTACCGACAATATCGAATATATATTTTTCCACCCGCCAGTTTGAGCTATAATTTCCAGGACCAGGAACAACACTACCAGTATCAAGAAGACGTTAAGAATCATCAATGTATGTCCTTCTATTAGGCAGCTGCTATTGGGGAAACCGATAGCAGCAAGCATTCCCATAAATTAATAATATTATATCGCGATACTCACATATGCTATTAAAAAAAAATAAAAGAGAAAATGATGAAACGCAGAAACATTTCCGACAATCGACAAGCATGAAAGTCAAAATAATACCTGATCACTCTGCTAGCAACATACCACATTTGCCGTATCGGCTTTATCGAATTTTGTTAATTAATAAAACTAGTTTTTGTATTAAACCTAAAATTAAACAAATTCAAGGAAGTTGTAAATATTGCACCTTATGGGATTCTGTGCAGAAAATTATGTCAAGGTTGAATTTTATAAATCAACATTTTACATTACATTTTGATATCATTTTCTCAAAAATGGTTGGGTTTAGAATCGCCAACGTACATTCGAATAACCTCAGTATCACGAAAACAGCGATACACTATTTCAGTAGCAACTTTGTGGTCTCATCAACTAAAAGTACACGTCGCTGACACAGAACTGACTCAAACCATACCTATCCTTAATTAATCCCTTAATTACTGGTGGGATACCATGTCCCAGCAGTCTTGCCGTTCATTGGTTCCCGAGGGCTCTCGACAGAAGATAGCGAGAAGCCAACGTATAAGCAAATTCGCTCAATAATTCTCCTGTATAATGAAGGTGATTACAGCCATCCAGTCATCGGCTTGATCTATTTTTACATGGGGACCCTTTCACGAAAATTAATTGTTCTCAGCTGGAGGGTGGGACGTTTTTGGGGAGGGTAATAGAAACAAATTATTAAAATCTTAAATGATTCGCCCTTGATGGCAATAAAAATAGTTAATCAAGCTTTTTCTTTAGCCTCTTATGCAATAATAAATATAAGAATATAATGAAAAGCTTTACCCATAATCTACAAAAAAGAGAGAAAAAGTCCAGCGATATTTTTCATATTTTTATTTAGTGAAAAACATTCTTCAAAGATAATTTTGTAAAAAATGCAAATTAAAAGTAAAATTCAAGGTCAGTTTTGTTATTGTCCCAAGGTAAGTCTTAAGTGTCACAAAAGTAGCGCAGGAATTCTACGTAATTTATTCACAATCTCAGCTACATACTCTCCGTACTTGTAATCATCATAACACTGTGGATAAAGATAAATGTTTTATTACATTCATTTCAAAAGTAAGTTTAAAATGATACAAATTGCTAAAACAAAGTATTGAGGCATCCCAGACCTCTAAAACCAAATTACAATGTGATTTAAATTGGCAATAAAATGTCGGCTAGTCTATTTCACTAACGTAAAAGATATTTCCCGCAAATATCTCGTTAAAAGAGGGAATCGTCTAGTTGTAGAGAATAAAACGCGCATTTGGCTTACAAGAAAGAAATCCCTAACAAAAGCCGCAGTCAAAAAGTATATATTTAAATCGATAAAGTATGCTGTTCACAAGCCGCATTATTTCGTAATGACTTTATCGGTATCCTTATCCTTTACTAGACTGCATTTTATGGGGAATATATGTGTATTGATTCAGTAAGAATTCAGTCGTTGCATTATTTAATGACGTTGTCGATAAATTTAGCCGCAAGCGCTGCTTGTCGGAGCTGTATATTTTATACGGAAAATATTTGTAGATCGCCAATCTCGTTTATTGCGAAATAAATGTTTTACGTTTTAAGTCTTGTAAAAAAATTCTGAAAAATAATGTTGAAACATATTATTCAGCAACTTGGAATAATTTTATCATATAGGTAGTGATATTAAATTAAGTTTTCTTTACTGTTTTAATTTTTTATTATTTATTTATAAGTTTCAACCCTTATAAAAACCACCCCTTGCAAAAAAAATCGAACAATTATAGTTAAAAAAATTTTTTAGTTTAAAATACATTTAATACAATCTTTTTATTATTTAAAATGTAATATATTTATTTTATCAAAACTTAAAAAAACCCTACTGATTAAAATTTGCAATCAAAATAGGGAAAATAAGAATTCTATTTTTATACGGATTTTAATTTTTTTGTTTATAAGAATTTTTTTATTGCAAATAGTAGATATATAAATAATCAAAAATAATAATAAACTTTTCTTTCAGCCCTTATTTTTGTAACGGTTTGAGCTGAAAGGGCTTGAACAAATTGCTACTTACGAACATATGCAAACTTTAAACGGACATTTTACTTAATTTTTATCCTACAGAAAAATTTTTTTTTCAAAAATACAAAAATTCTCTTTTCACTTCAAGCTCAACTTTTTTCAAAACTAAGCACTTTAAACCGGTCAAACTTCTAGAGTAGAAGTACATAAATATAGCAAGTGGTAAAGTGGTAACGATTATTTTCAATTGGGGTGGTAATTAGGGGGTGATTTTCACGTTTCTTGTCGCCGAAAAAAATACGGACCAACATTATTTTCATCATAACTCGTTTAGGTTTGATGCTAGGGACTTTTATAAAATAATAAAAATAAAGGTTTTTTAAGCACTTTAAAAAAGTTTCTATGAGTATCCCCTGAAAAATGCATTGGTTCTTGGTTATTTCACGTTCAAACTTTTAATTTTGGCGTTTGACGAATAAAAACTAACCTTCCACAAGCTCTTACTCCGTTTGTATTGGGTCTAGAGACACCATAAACACACCATTTTTTTTGTTTTTTCATAAGCTACATTTTTTATAATAGTGATTTGTTTGATAAAATACTTACTTTTTGAGTTATTTGCGAAAAACCGTCTGAAAAGGTGTTTTTTTTTGGTTACAAAAATTACACTCACTCACGAATAAGTCGAAAAGTATTGACTTTCAGAAAAAACTTTATAGAACAAAAGTTGCTTAGAATTAGTCTATATATCCATTCCCAGAGTTATTTTCAATGAAACATTTTTCACCCCCGAGAAGGGGTGACATCCTCCCCCAAGGTAAAAGCAACACCCGGTACAAAGTCAACTTTGAAGTAGAGGGTAAATAGAACCTAATTCCAAATTTTTATGAAAATCTAGAATTTCTTGAAGCAACGCGGCCGGAGTTACTCAAGTATCTATTTATTTTCATACCTCCGCAAATTATGTATGGCATGTATGGAGAGTTAAAAATGACGCCACGTAGTACTCCACACATCAGACACCACGAGTGTAGCGGGAATGGGGCGAGCCATACACAGGAAACACTCAAGCTGGAATAATTTAAACAAGTAGGTCCTTATACGTGTACTCCATTTTCTCATCCAGCCATTCCTCTTCCTGCGGGTTCGGAGATAATGGTAATGTAATCTTGAGACAAATATAATTCGTAACATAAATCCGGGGCATGCCTGTTGTTGGTTTACTTGTTTTACGTTATTATGTTATGGTGAGTACGCCCTGGGGATGAATTTATCAACCTACACGACGAAGTTCCCAAGAAAAAAGGGCGCAATCCTCCATCGGCAACCGGCGTCATTAAGTCCTGGATGCGGCTTTATTGCTATTGGATTAAACCCGTCGAATTCGTGGTGCAATGCAGCTTAACAACCGAGTCAACAGCGGAAGTCTACAGCTGCCCGAATAGGACAAAAAAACTACCCAGAGGAATAATTTAAATTGCCTTTCTCTGCCGTACATGCAATATGCTGTAGAAAATGTTTCCGTTTGCTTTATTACTATCGGTAGCGATAAAAATCTGAAATTAGAAAGGTTATACTGTGTGTCCCAGAATTTGAACCATGCCTTTAAGTTTAATAACACAGTTCTATAAAAAAAAAGTATTGTGCAGATGACTAGAATACATTATTCCCGTGTATTTTGGAGCCGATGTATTCGAATCAGATGTCAGGATTGCCCAAGCAAACCACCAGAATTTTCTAACCTGAAAAATTGATTTAAAAACCGACAAAATCGAGAAATCAGCATTTAAAATCTAATTATGATTCACCACGACGGAAACTGGTGGTCAGATCTTTATATTTCCACGCATCTTATACCACTGAACACAATACCGAAGTCAGATTTGACCCATAAGGTCACAAATTTTTCTTAACCTTAAAAAAGCTTAAAACTCCACAAAATTAATAAATTAGCTTCTATGATCCAAGTGTGATTTAACAGCCACTGAATACCTACGTATTGCCAAGTATTTTGACCCGCTAAATCCGAATCCTATGCTACAAGTTATTTACACCATAAAGGAGGTAAAGTATTATTTACCAGTTGAGGACGATTTTGCGCCCGAGCGGAGCGAGGGAGCGAGGGCTAGTAATAGAGCCCGATACTGGTAAATTATACTTAACTGCTGCGTGGTGTATAACATTTTATCTGCACCCACAGTTCTTCATGGTTCATGAAACAAAGATTAGGTTTTATTTTTTGACATTTCTTAATCAATTCATCTTATTCGAAATCTTGCAAAATCGTCTTGGTTGTTTGGATTTTGTCGTTTCTAAGGTGATTATAAGCAAAGCTACATAAAAGTTACAATTTTGCTGGTTTTGAATTATTATTTCTAAATTAGTGATTTTCAAATGCAAATGCTGCCTGCGAATTTTATTTGCCTGAGAAGTCGAAAGTGCACTTCAGACGAGCATATAGAAATTTCAAAGAACTTACTTTGGACAACGTCAATTTCAAAAATTTCGATGATAGTTAAAATTCCAAATTCTAAAAATGGTATGTCACGTACGTTTACAATTACTTCTTGTCTGGGTTATGTTGCTCACCTAGAAATTCTCAAGAAACATATCAAGATTAGATTGGAAATTAAAACTGAAATTTCACGCTTTTTTACGCGCTATCAAGCAAGTAGATGTTACAACTAACCAGTCGGCAAGAATACCCTTTCTATGATTCCTAATAAAATTGCACAGTATTTGAAACTAGAACATCCTGAAACATATTCATTCCGAAGAACATCGGCAACGTTACTAGCTAATATAGGAGTTGATATTAGCAATCAAGGGACATGGTGGGTGGAAATCAGGCACAACTGCAGAAAGTTATGTTGCTGGCAGTTTCAGTAATAAAAATGAAATAGCCAACAGGATTCTTTACAATTACACTTTAACTCCAGGTTCTAGTAGTACGCTGCATCATGCTGTTTTAATGGATCAGTCAGATAATATTGAGCCACCGGAGACTGAAATGGAGCGGTCAAATCATTTCGAGAAAAATGTGACAATTATTAGTAAACGCGAGGGGAATAATTATCCAGATTTTATAAATGTTACTAAATGTAATAAGTGTACAATTACTATAAATATTTATCGGTCGATAGCCGCACGGTTTAAGGCGTCAGTACTTAAATCGTGTGCAAATTCTGCCCGGGTTCGATTTCCGCGGCCGATAGACCGAAGATTAGCTATGCTTGTACGGAGGATTGGCACCTTCTGTGGAGGCATGGTAGGGTGGAAGAATGTTGGCTTAGGTCAATGTGAGAGATTGACACTGGTTGACATTTGACCACACCGCTAATTAATGAGGTTTTCCAGGTTTCCCTCATTCCTGCACTGCATGGTGGTTAAGGCCTACCAACATAAGTCGTTCCTGGGCGCAAATGCGGCCTGCCTAATAATAATATGCCGGTTCCTCTCCCGCACAAGTCTTCGACTTTGGCTAATTCTCGTAGTTAGAATGAGGAGTAGAGATATTATTATTCATTCGTAATAATTAATAAAATCAAATATTTCTATTTATTTCTTCATAAAATATGCATTTATAACTCAAAATCGCTTTTTTTCCTATGCAACTTCCACTTCTGCGGTAAAATCCACTTAGCAGGTAAAATATATTATTCTGTTTTCGAAAAGAATATTTGAATTTTTTTCTTTTTTCTGTTAATACATACCAAATGTGGTGGCAGGAGCCGGGATAATCCGTGTTATTTGAGTTCCCCCTTAGCTGAATATATTCTCTGTACTTTTAATAACATTCGGAAAACAAAAGTTCGATTTAAAAGAAAACATTTAGAGCGGAATTCGGAATAACTTACCGGAGAGGAAGCCTTGGTGCTATGAAAGACTTTTATTGGCCGCGAATCTTCGAACATTTAGGAACGGCATTTGTCACCGTATAAAACAAATGGTATTTTTGCCGTAATAGAGATTTATTTTATATTCAGATATAGAGGGGAAACATTTTACTGCTGAGTTGAAAATTTTTCTTGACAATCTGAGAATTTATATCCCTTTTTCTCGTATGTGCTACCCATGCATGATGCGGGCCATATATTATTCAGAGATTCCTTTACATTCCGCTTGGCTAAAATATCATTGAATAACACCTTAAACTCTATAAAAATGTGATGTTTGAAATATGGTGCCTCCTTTCGTACCAAGATTTTATAGTAGGGCTTTATTCTTCCACTCCGAGACGGTGGATTAAAATTTATCACTATTATTTCGGCATTACTTTTTATTACATTCCCCAGTCGCATAACGCTAATAAAATAATACCGAGTCATATTCAGAAAGGGGTGAGACATATTAGTTTTTTCAAGGTATAATAAAAATGCGCTGCATTAAACTTACATGAAATTTTTAACATATGAAATAAATGGTGAACTTAGTTACCAGTTTTGAAACGTCAAACGACATTCAGAAGTAATCTGCCATCTGTCAAAAAGTGTCATTTTCCATCAGTTAAAATTTTTCTCAACTAACCAAATACCTACTGGAAGCTTATATAATAATAACATCTGTTCCCAATGTTATTTAACCAAAAGTGCAAAGTATTAATTATCAAATAAAAATTAGTGAAGTGTAGTGGGAAAATACAACGGCAGTTGAAGTGCAAACCCTATTTACCATTGGAAAATCAAGCACATGGGACCAGTTTGACGACCTAGATCACCGAAATCCAGCATCGACCATCACGAAGATTACGTCACCTGGAAGGCCTCACCGAAACCAGCAATAAATAAATGCTTTACGTGAGTTTCATACTTTTAAAAAATTGGCCAATTTAAGAATCTCACCATACAAATTCGTAACTAAGTTCTTGTTGGCGACCAGGCAAAATAAAATTAAAAATAACAACAACAAAATTAAAATTCAATTGAAATACAATAAATTCAATAAAAAAAATAAAAATTAAATTATAAAAAAATTATAATTAAGCAAATCATAACAATATATATTTTTAAGAATTTTTCTACGAAAGTTATATTTACCTTCAAAACCTTAGAAAAAATAAGCCAGATGGTGAATTTTTACATTAAGTTAGGATTTATATCATATTAAAAGTACTGAAAGTATTTTATTTATAAAATATTTACCTACAATCTAGTTTCTTTCAGCTTTATTTAGAAAATGACAGCTAATGAAAAAATATATTATTCTATTTTAAGTACAGGATAATTTTTTTCTCAATTTCACAAACATTACTTCTAACATCTTTTATTAAAAAAGTTTTTCTATATCTCTTCCTGTTTAAAAGATATAAAATGATAAATATAGAGAAAAATACTGGTTTCATAGAGTCCGTCACTGATTTTATCAAAGTTGCCGTGGAAAACAAAATATTTAATGCATACATACATCACTTGTCTCTATAAAGTACTGCTAATAAAAGTTGTTTAGAAAAAGAGGACTTGACTTGAGAAAATTGTTAAAACTTATTGACAATCTCTGGAATCGTCATCTTCATAAAGAAATGAATATATGTGGTCGTAGATAGCGCGCCAGTCGACTTTTTTGCTCGATATTTTTCTCATAGCAAACAAAAAGTGCTTTAGTTTTACGGTTTAAGTTTGAAACAAAACTACTAGTAATCAAATTAAGTCATAATTTTTTTAGGATTTTCACTTTTAACTGTCAAACAACAAAGATTGTAGTAACATACCGAGTGGCTTATGAAAACTGTTAGTTAGCCAACCGAGCTATCGATGAAGTCAGTGGTTTCAAAAATGTTTCTTCATATTGTTGTGACAAGTATCTAGATATAAAATGTATCTATTTCAAAAAATTCGATTCATTTCTTTTTTGAATTTCCTGTCCAAGTTTGTAAACGCCCTGTATAATTAGTACGATGATTTGTGTAAAATTCCGCTTTAGTTTCATTGTCTTCACAAAATATTCATTGCCGAAATATGTATTCTAGAAAATGCACAATTTTCACAGTAACAATGAGCTTTTGCTAAAATTAACATTGTCAGTATATTCTGTTTTAGTCTGACAATTTAACGAGATACTTTCGTATTTTGTTGAAAGTATAAAAACAAAATTAAAGTATGTTATAGCCAGTATTATGAACACACACACACACGCATCTAGTATGTCACGTCTTAACAAGGCGGTCGACATTTATATTTTCGTGAGATTTTCTCCTTCATAATTCCTTTTTATGTTTAAGATCAATACGTGTGAGACCCAGTGGCTTGCGCATATATTCTAAAAAAGGTACTAGTAGATGAAAAAAAAAAATAACTTAGTTTAACACGTACATATTTTTCTTAATTACTTTATTAGGACAATTATAATATTTTTAAAAATTGATAATATTTTGTTTCAAACTCACCGACACCTAGTACAACAGCTAGGATCGTTCGTAAGTTTAACCAACCAGACATAGGTCGGTTTGGGACTTATTGTTGGTCCTCATCATTAGGCTGTTAGAACGATCCAGCTGCTTTAGTGTCGTTACCCACAAGGAGATGTGTATACACAGAACGTAAGTGCTGGCTCCATCTATCATGCTACTTCCCACCTACACCATTCTGTGACCTACAATTTTCTTTCAAGGAAACACAAGTTTGATTATAATACGCTACATTTGTCTCGAATAATTCCGACATTAATACTAAATTTTAAATAAGGAACTGGTAGCTTTGGAACTAATATGTTTGCAGTTTATGATGAACTGTAAGAGATATTGTAGCTAAAGTCCGAGATAATAAATGTCAAAACTATAAAAGATTTGAATTAAATTATATATATTTACAAATAATATAAATTCTGGAAAAAATTATAGATTACAGCAAATATTTCACATACTTTTTTTTCGGTGAGTTAATTATATAAAAATTTCAGGGGAAAATCCGACGCGTCATTGTTCCGTACCGCACAACGTATTCGCTGCCAAAACGGTGTTCATTACCTAATGGAATTAAGAACCCCGTTTAATATAACATGCGGGCAGCGATCCTATCGCCCATCCTAAGCTCATGCCGCTGACTCGAGGGTCAGGACCCAAATTGCTCTCCTGCCTCCGTCGACTGGTCAACTATTTCACAGGCCCCAATGTCTCACGCCCCGCGCTGGGTGGCAAACGGCCGCCCTTTTCCTGGGGATAAAACAGATCCAAGAAACCACAGCAACGAACTCGTCCACCGCCGACTGTGGGGAACGAGTAAACAAGAATAAACACTATCCGACATCTCCTTTGTCGACTGCTGCAATCTACATAACGATTGGAAAAGGTTTTAATGGTTTTTTGTCTACGTCTCCGGATTTCAATCCGGCCGGGCACGCGGGACACTTTCTCCGCCGTTTCTCCTCCCGTCTTCTGATTTTTTATTTAAATATCAATCTGGGATAAATGGGGCGCGGATGTTTTATTTGTGCGACATCGCGCAGGAACTGACTATTCCGTAAACATAACGATAATAAAGAAAGATTCAATGTATTATCAGAAATTGACAAACAGTTTTTATGAATATATACTATAATATCAAAATATAAATTTTGGATGTGTGTGTGTTTTTTTGTCTAGATTGTATTTTTAATTAAATTGTAAATAGTATCATACAACCTCTACTACATTTTTTGTATGTCTCACCTTAATTTGATAATAATAATTAAACTGACCACTTTCAGGTTTTGTGACCAAGTTTTTTGGATTCAGGAGGTCAAAATACTTAAGAATAAGTTGTTTGCAGCCGTGGCACTCTCATTGGCCACGGAACCCTATCTGGCTTCTAGACTATATGTATTATTGCTTTCTTCAGCCTATTTAATTCAAAATTTTGCATTGTTTAGTTTGTTTTGACAGATTGATATTATCATTTTGCCTTTTTTATGTACTAAAACTTATTCTATTAATTTGAATCCTTCATTTTCTCATATAACGAGCGTTCAAATAAAAACGTGGTCGAAGTTGGCTCTGACACGTTGGACGTAGGGAGTAGCTTATAGCGACCAACTTAACCTCATTTCTCAACGAGCTGTATAGCAGCTGTCAGTTTCAATAACGTTAATGACTATATAACTTTATTTTAAAGAATAATCGTGATAACAATAACAAACAATTAAAGGAGCTGCGCAAAGTGTCCCCCTCCTTGTTATAACAATAAATTAAAGCAGCTGCTGAAAGTGTCCCCCTCCTTGTTCCAAGCACTTTTCACACCTGTTCCTCAAAGAATTAAAGACATTTTCTAAGATGCTCGGGGTATTATTAATTTCACGAATCTTGTCTATAAGTCGAGCCTGCAGATGGTTTAAATCAGGAATAGGCAGTTCAAAAATAGTGTTTTTAAGGTAAGGCCACAAAAAGAAATCACACGGCGTAATGGTGGAAATTCATGTTCAGCATTGAGACTTATTAGTCGATTTTGGAAATCTTCCCTCAACATATTCATCGTCTCGCCTGCCGTATGTGCCCTTGCGCCATCTTGTTGAAAGTAAAAGTTTGTAATTTCGTTTTCTTCCAGCTGGTTAACAAAAGGAGCGATAATTTCTTCTCTATACCTTTGCGCAGTAAGAGTACCATTAAAAAAAATAGGTCCATAAATCCTCCTTCGATTGAGGGCACACCAAACTCCAATTTTTTGAGCGTGTAGAGGGCCCTCGTCAAAAAAGTTATCTGGTTTTTCAGAAGACCACATTCTCATATTCTATGAGTTTACGTAACCACTTAAATGAAACCAGGCTTCATCAGAAAAAAAGGTGATATTAGTAAGTTCACCGTAGTTGTTTAAAAACCATTCACAAAATACAGCCCGTCGCGGACAATCAACTTCATGAAGTTCTTGCTGACAAGTTAAACGATAGGAGAATAAACGCAAATCTTTTTTTAACACTGTGTGGCAGGTACCGACTGATACTCCCACCATTTGTGATAAAACACGTACAGAAGTTCTTGGCGCATTTTCCATTATTTGTTGGACATTTTCTTTTAATTCTTCACTCCGCTTTTTAGGTCGGCCGCTTCCTTCTTTTCTTGTTACACTGCCCGTTTCACGAAAAACATTAACACAACGCTGAACTGCACTTTGAAAAATTTTGTACTCAACAACGCCGGGAAATTGATTTTGAAATTCTATGAAACATTCCTCAATAGAATACTTCCATATTCCATCAACCTTGCGTCCATTTCTAAAGTAGGACTCTATGATAAACACTTTTTGTTCTTGAGAAAACACCATTTTAAACACTATTTAAAACGAAAATATTCAAATTGATAGCGGCGATATAGCGCTTTGACAGATGACGTTTAAGTTCATTTGCTATACGCTACGCCCTACGTCCAAATTTTCAGAACAAACTTGACCACGTTTTTATTTGAACGCTCGTTATATAAAGTATCGCACATCTCTGCTGTCAGAGTCCTCTATTTTTCTAATGTGAATGTCACAATTTTAAAAATTTCGTTATATTATTTAGTTATGTACCGTTATCGGCTTATAATATCATAACAATAATTTGACCACATTGACCAGATAAGACTGTTTTACTGCTGTATGTATTAGTAGCGATCCAGGTTAGAATTCACATCGACCAAACATTACTTAGATGGCAGTGATATCGCTGGGATTTTTCAGTTACCAATTAACTAGTTCCAACTTCCAATGAATTACGTAAAAAACAAGCGAGTAAAAAACAAACGAGTAAAAAAACAAAGCAGGAGATAATCAGAGGAACCAGTCAACAATTAATTTCCAGGAAATCTCTTTATCCCTTCCCGTAAGAAAGTTAAATATGACCACCATTTGACTTCCGGATGTGTGGGATCCCCTCTATTTGTCTTGCTGTTTAGCCAAGCTTTTAATACAACGTATGTTAAAGATTCCGCGCTTTGCGATGTACGAGTTCGACTTATTTCGCATAAATAATTCGTCGGGCGGTTCGAATTTCATTATCGCAAGGAATAAATTGTGGTATTTGAGGGGATTATGAAGGAATTGAATTATTTTTACTGTATTTATAAGTCTATCAGTAGCTGTTCAAGTTATAGTCCAGGGAACGAAGAAAAAAATAGTAAAAGTAATAATAGTAAAACCTTCGAATTCTTTCGGACAGATCCGATTTTTATGAAAATTTGGAATTAAGCTTATTTCACCCTGCAGATGAAAAGTTATATATGCTTGATATGCGCTTCTTATTTTTAGGGGATGAAAACCACCCCCTATGCAAAAAATTTTTCAATCCTTAAAAAACTACCCCCAATAACAAAATATTAAAAGAAAAAATAGTTTTTAACAGTTCGAAATGAGTTGATAGTACAAACAGGATCAATTAAATGGCTACCTCTAAAGAGGGATATTTGAAAAAAATTACTTGACAATAATCCAATAAACAATGCAAAATAAATTTTTTTTCGTAATAACTTTTTTGCGCGATTTACTTTAATTTATTAAAATAATTATTTCTCTATGTTTTTTTATGCAGAAAGTCATAATTGCAAATTTTCAAATGTATGTACAGGCTGTTACAAATTAGCTTCTCACTACAGGGATCTCGGAAACTGTAAGAGGTACGAAGTAGCTTAAATAGGGTCAAAGTTGCGTAATCAGGGGACTAACATTATGCCTCTAAAAAATCAAGGCTAACATGATTAGTTTTCGAAATACATATTTGAAAAAAAACAGATAACTTTTTTGTCGAGGGCCCTCTACACGCTCAAAAAATTGGAGTTTAGTGTGCTCTCAATCGAAGGAGGATTTATGGACCTATTTTTTTTAATGGTACTCTTACTGCACAAAGGTATAGAGAAGAAATTATCGCTCCTTTTGTTAACCAGCTGGAAGAAAACGAAATTACAAACTTTTACTTTCAACAAGATGGCGCAAGGGCACATACGGCAGGCGAGACGATGAATATGTTGAGGGAAGTTTTCCAAAATCGACTAATAAGTCTCAATGCTGAACATGAATTTCCACCGAGGTCATGTGATATTACGCCGTGTGATTTCTTTTTGTGGCCTTACCTTAAAAACACTATTTTTGAACTGCCTATTCCTGATTTAAACCATCTGCAGGCTCGACTTATAGACAAGATTCGTGAAATTAACAATACCCCGAGCATCTTAGAAAATGTCTTTAATTCTTTGAGGAACAGGTGTGAAAAGTGCTTGGAACAAGGAGGGGGACACTTTCAGCAGCTGCTTTAATTTATTGTTATAACAAGGAGGGGGACACTTTCCGCAGCTCCTTTAATTGTTTGTTATTGTTATCACGATTATTCTTTAAAATAAAGTTATATAGTCATTAACGTTATTGAAACTGACAGCTGCTATACAGCTCGTTGAGAAATGAGGTTAAGTTGGTTGCTATAAGCTACTCCCTACGTCCAATGTGTCAGAGCCAACTTCGACCACGTTTTTATTTGAACGGTCGTTATAAGCACATAAAAAATGTAAATTGTAGAAGGATTACACCTTCAATTTCAAATCTCCTGAAAAATTCATCAGTTTTTGTACTGCTTTTTTCCGAAAAAGCGAATTAACAATTTCAGTTTGATCATAACTCTGTTAATTTTTATGCTAATAATTTAGAGTCAAGTTGATTTAACAGATTTTTTAAAGTACTATAAATAATGTTCTGTGTATTTTACTTGAATAGAAAATAGAATTTTTTAAAGTTATTTTACGTTAAATGCTTCCAATTTAGTTTCTGGCGGTCATGAAATTATCTTCAACCAGCCGTATCTCAGCACCTATTGCACCTACATAAATGAAAAAAAAAAACTCAATCGTTTTCATTTTCTTCGCGATGTTTTTATTTCATAGAATGTCTAATTTCCGAGTTATTCAAGAAAAACTACGTCTTTTTTTAATAAAAAATGTCACCAATCACTCAGAAAACATCGACTTATCGAAAAATGTTCATACGATACTTTTTGCTTAAAATTGATTGCTTTATCGATTCCTGGGGTTATTTTCAATATTTTAATTTTCACCCCCTAGAAGGGGTGGCTTCCACCCCTTGGGCAAAAGCGCTCATCGGCATTATATAGCTTTTGTTCCATGAGCTATTTTTTACCTACAGTCCAAGCTTCACATCAGTCGGTTCTATCCGAAAGAATTCGGAGGGGAAACCTTTGGTTCCTGGACTATTATAAATATAATTTAACGCAATGGATAAAACTTACTTTTTTTCTGATAGAAAAAGCAGTAAACAGCGAATTATTGTTCTATACCTACTTTTTAAATTAAATTTTATCTCATGTTCCCGAGGCAGATCGCGACGATTGAGGGCAGCGCTAGATTCCTGAGAGTAGACAACGCACCGAAGATCGCCCAGATTTCAACGCGATGCCGTTAGACTGGCGATCGAACGTCCACCTTGACCACAAATATTTTACAATTTTTTGCAAGTCCTATTCAAGATCTAATTTGTTGCTTCTACTGCATAAAACAATTTTTTTAAAGAACATTTTTTTAGTTAATTTTAGGTTTTAAACGTACGATATCAATTCCGGCCGCCAACGCGACCCTATTTAACCTGAACATGTCCATCGCTCCCAAAAACATTTACCCACCAAAAACTTATTAAGCGGTACGTTTATTAAACACAAACATCATACGGTTCGTAGTGCATATTTACTAAGGTCACCGGCATCCTAGCTAAGCGTTTTCATTAAACCTTAAACGCGTTATATCAGTACCGTCAGCAGTGTAATTTGATGGATGAACAGAGATAAATTACAGCCAGTATGATGTGCCGGATGATGGGCGAGGGTTTGCGACCGAATTTAAATTCCGCGATGGCGACGCTAATTCCTGGAGCCAGCCGTATCTCATTAAATTGGCCGCTGGGACTTCCTGCGATAATGTGATAGTTGTAAAACAGTAACGAGCGGGACGTTTTACGGTCCATATAAAAATTCAACTATTGCCGTAACGCTAGTTGGAGCGGAGGATTTAAAGCCCTTTTCGACCGTTCAGGCAATTTTGTAGGTAAAACTAACCAAAAGTAATTACTTATAATTAAGTGTAGTAAGAGGTTAAGTCTAGCATTGAAACTGACAAGTTCCATGAACCGTATAAGAAGATCCACTATTTAATTTGGTTTTGTGTAAAAAGATTATCATGTCAGTCAATTAACTAATTATATCGGGGTCTTTTCTTATGGAACTAAAACCCGCTGCCAATTTGATAAAATTAAATTCTATTGAAATTATTTACGATAAACATTATCTATATAGCAAACAAATCTACTCATATGCACATATCATACATATTGACTAATTAACAACATAAAAATATCATATTTAAGTAGTTTTAAATTATATTTAATTAACGCATACAGATATGTAGATGTGGCAACAGCGCTAATAATTGACTAGCAGTTGTACACACTGCGAACCTACAGACCTCGGACATCGGAGATATTGCGCGTCAAATTCGGGTAAAGATGCGTACGCGTTCAAAAATGTATTGTGTGTAAACTATGTACAGTATAATTATTATATATAGCAAATATATCGTATTATCCTCGCGAAGATTTGTATCCTTTATTTAAAATCCGTAAATGATGTGAACTGGTAAAACAACGAGAATTATGTTAATTTAGTTCTAAAGAAATGAAATGACACTCGCGCCCATCTCTCGTCCAAGTCAAAGAAAATGTTGGATGCAATTTTGAAGGTTCTGTGATAGAAATTACATTATTACTCACTGTTCGTGTTTTTAATCTCTATTTGAGTAATGTTACAAAATTTTGCAACTATAACTAATTTTTTAGATATAAAGTTTGCTGAGAAATATTTATGTTCCTTTGTTATTCCGTACAAATGCTTTTATCTCAAGTATTACTAATTATATTAATCAAGTAAAGAAAACTTTATGTAACCCTAAATATTGCTGGGCATAGATTACGATGTTTTTATAAACCATTAAATATATTAAAAGGATTTATCAACTGTATTTTTTATTCCAATAAATATATCACAGCTTCCTAGTCTTTTTTAATTAATCTAGTATTTTAAAAACATTACAAAAAATCATGTGTTGTGGATAGTTTATTGTTGATAACAATGTACATGGGATTTAGGAAAAATGTATTCCCTCCTTGCTGTCAGCTGATTGCGACGTTGCCACATTAATCCTCAAGTTAGACAGAAATGCAATTATTGGTTTCTGTTTCTAATTAATACAGCTGTACTATGTTCAAAACTTACATTAGTTTTACATCAAAAATAAGAAATCTATGGAAAAGTTTAGTTTCACAATTTCTACATTTTTTCTCAGTTATGGGCAAAAAAAGAGCCGCACCGTCCATCTTCGCCATATAAACCTATGTCAAAATGAACAACTTTGAACAACAATATCTCAAAATCTAGATTAAAAAAAATTTAAATATGACGCACAGAGGGAGCACTGGCTAATACGCCATATACATTTCAAGTACATCTGTGCATTTGAGTAAACCCGATATACCTCCTTAAGAGGAAAAAGTATGTGTTTTATACAGAGCGTTTACGGATTTGGGAATAGGAACAAATTCGTTTAAAAGTAATTCAATCATGACTGCATATGTTCTTTTTGAGACATCCTGTATATAATTTTCTTACCTACGTCAAAAAATCCGCAACTAAAAATACTAATCGACGTGTCGGAGCATTTTTCCATAAAATAATTACTTGAATTTTAAACGAATTTGTTATTTTCATCATAAACGCACTGTATATTATAACGAGCGTTCAAATAAAAACGTGGTCAAGTTGGTTCTGAAAATTTGGACGTAGGGCGTAGCGTATAGCAAATGAACTTAAACGTCATCTGTCAAAGCGCTATATCGCCGCTATCAATTTGAATATTTTCGTTTTAAATAGTGTTTAAAATGGTGTTTTCTCAAGAACAAAAAGTGTTTATCATAGAGTCCTACTTTAGAAATGGACGCAAGGTTGATGGAATATGGAAGTATTCTATTGAGGAATGTTTCATAGAATTTCAAAATCAATTTCCCGGCGTTGTTGAGTACAAAATTTTTCAAAGTGCAGTTCAGCGTTGTGTTAATGTTTTTCGTGAAACGGGCAGTGTAACAAGAAAAGAAGGAAGCGGCCGACCTAAAAAGCGGAGTGAAGAATTAAAAGAAAATGTCCAACAAATAATGGAAAATGCGCCAAGAACTTCTGTACGTGTTTTATCACAAATGGTGGGAGTATCAGTCGGTACCTGCCACACAGTGTTAAAAAAAGATTTGCGTTTATTCTCCTATCGTTTAACTTGTCAGCAAGAACTTCATGAAGTTGATTGTCCGCGACGGGCTGTATTTTGTGAATGGTTTTTAAACAACTACGGTGAACTTACTAATATCACCTTTTTTTCTGATGAAGCCTGGTTTCATTTAAGTGGTTACGTAAACTCATAGAATATGAGAATGTGGTCTTCTGAAAAACCAGATAACTTTTTTGACGAGGGCCCTCTACACGCTCAAAAAATTGGAGTTTGGTGTGCCCTCAATCGAAGGAGGATTTATGGACCTATTTTTTTTAATGGTACTCTTACTGCGCAAAGGTATAGAGAAGAAATTATCGCTCCTTTTGTTAACCAGCTGGAAGAAAACGAAATTACAAACTTTTACTTTCAACAAGATGGCGCAAGGGCACATACGGCAGGCGAGACGATGAATATGTTGAGGGAAGATTTCCAAAATCGACTAATAAGTCTCAATGCTGAACATGAATTTCCACCATTACGCCGTGTGATTTCTTTTTGTGGCCTTACCTTAAAAACACTATTTTTGAACTGCCTATTCCTGATTTAAACCATCTGCAGGCTCGACTTATAGACAAGATTCGTGAAATTAATAATACCCCGAGCATCTTAGAAAATGTCTTTAATTCTTTGAGGAACAGGTGTGAAAAGTGCTTGGAACAAGGAGGGGGACACTTTCAGCAGCTGCTTTAATTTATTGTTATAACAAGGAGGGGGACACTTTGCGCAGCTCCTTTAATTGTTTGTTATTGTTATCACGATTATTCTTTAAAATAAAGTTATATAGTCATTAACGTTATTGAAACTGACAGTTGCTATACAGCTCGTTGAGAAATGAGGTTAAGTTGGGCGCTATAAGCTACTCCCTACGTCCAATGTGTCAGAGCCAACTTCGACCACGTTTTTATTTGAACGCTCGTTATATGAGAAATATATTGCTTATCTTCTTTTACCAAACCAATTTGCCATTTTACTAAATTTCGTTTTAATAAACGTTATTCTATTATTAGCCGTCGCGCTGTACCTCCACCCAAATACGAATCACGTAGTCCATTAAGGTATTATGAATATTCAGAGCAGTTAAATATATAGAAATAAATTTTTCATATTGATTTCCAGTAAATAAATGCAAACAAAACACGGATTTTAAAAGGAACGCCGTGACACATTTCGGCGTTGAATGATTTCATATTCAATGAACATTTAAATTTTCAGGTGCGTGAAATCGAACAATTAATTCCCTTCAACCGAACGAAAGCCGCAGAACGCGTGTTTCGAGCTACTTACGGGTATTTGCTGAAATCATAACATCGGAAAGGATATAACGTAATATACGAGACCAATGTAGGCGTTCAAAAGATGGAAATTTAAAAAAAATTTACGTTCAATTCATGTGACGCATGTTTTTCAAGCTTTAATTTATAACAAGGTTTCGAAACATATATTACAAAAGCAACTTAAATATTTCTATAATTATCCAAAGTCTGTGTACATAATTTGTGTATTTTTATTTGTGTTCCCGTCATACGCAATGCAGTGTTGCAGCCGATTAATTCCCTTTTCAGTAAAATACCAGCTCATTCAAATGTTTAGACGGACCGTAGCAACAAATACCCATCAATTGTTCGCAGGATATCGGATGGCTACTACAGTGGCATCCTGGCGTCCATTTTTCAAGAGATCGATCTTTGCACATGCTACCTCTTTCAATTTGAGCTTTTACCTTTGCCCACGCACATGTAGAATACATCCCCTAAGAATAATTTATCTGCCCGATAACTTTTTCGTACAATTCATTTCCTTCCCAAGTGGTTGATTTAGGGTGTTGTTTCGAGAGCCCGAGGAACGTTTATTTGCTTTAGTGGAACTTTTCCGATCGCGGGAGAAATATACTGCTCATGACGAAGCTGCGAAATATGTAATTAGTGCTTTTATGTATAATATAAGATTAGTGATGGTGAGTTAAACACAGCAAGAAATCGACTTTGCATTATGTTTCCTATAATAAATATGGTTGTTGCTCTGTTACAAGTATTTCTGGAGTACCTTAGGGCACTCATTTAGGCCTTCTTCTCTTTTCTCTTATTATTAACGACATTACTACCGTTCTTAGTTGCCATAAATTATATATGCAAGTGACTCGAACATTTTTTCTTCTGTCAAACGTTGATGATTCTGTTCTTGTACAGAACCGGTTAAATAGGTAGTGAGGCTTCAGCTCTGAAGATATTAGGATAATAGTATAGAATCAGATTAACTCAATTGACAGGAAAGTACTTTGGATAAATGTCAGTAATTGTTTAGGAAATGAAACAACAACAACAGCAACACATTGGTCTTTAGAATTTGCATTAGGAATTCTAAGAGCCTTTTCGAATATAATTTAGGCAGAACTAGATCGATCAATATAAAAAAATTGAACTTTACAAAGCGCGCACCGATGTATTTGCACGCAGCAAGGCGACCTTATATTAAAAACGTCCCCGTAACAGCTAAATTTGACGTTCCAATTTTTTCTCTCTGCTCTTCTTTCATCATATGACAATATAATTATATTGAAATGGAAAAATTTATATCATTTCCTCTTTACCCTCGTTCAGCGATGCTCGTGGCGAAAACCCATCCAATTTCATAAGCCTCCGTGAAACAGGGCGACGTTTCTCGAAATCAAAGTTATCTATCTGTGCGTACGGTGCATTAGTGGGGCCTGTTATCTGAGTGTAATCGCCATAGGGCTGGCTGAGAATGTGTAGTTTCCATGACAATAAGCCTTTCCTTGGGATGGACCTACTGTTATTACAAATTCAATTAACGGTTAGATCGTCGTTATAAAGGCTCCCATACTTATGGGAGCTTATGTAGGTATAGGGTGAAGCAATCTCCAGTTCCGAGAACAAACCTGAGAAAAATGAAAACGCGGCCAAATCAAAAGAAGAACATACAGAAAAGTAAGAAAGATGAAGATCTTCATCCTCAGAAACACCCCCCTTCGAATTTGTTTGAGCAACTTTTCCAATCTCAGTAGATGAGTGTAAATTAAGCAATATTTGTAATTAATATAAATACAAGATTAAAAAAATGAATTAAACCCTAAGATCGATGCAGTGAGTATAACGACACCACTGATTATACATCTGCAGCTAACTCATTTTTAATTACTTGCATCTCAGGTAGCGAAAGGCCTTTATAGCCCTTTTTATGTTACGATAAATTTCCCCGGAAGACGCTCTAGACTCTGTATACTAACTATCATAATAAGAGATTATATCTTAAGGATCTTGCACTAAATCTGAATAATTTTAAATTACCTGTCGTGGCTCTAAAGTTTTTGCAATTTATTTGCTTCGTAACGTCCCAATTTTGTTCCGGCTGGAGACGTCGTTTTTCATAGACATGGAAAACAACAAAGATTTACTAACATAAAAAAAGAAGTTTATGTTTATAAAGACATCTTCCCTTTATAAAAATTCTCTTGTAAATCACTAGTCGTTCGGGTTTACGGAGGAATTAAATGGAAGACAGTATTAATTAAAAAATGTACCTATCTTTCGAATCACTTTGCAACACAAGTTTGTCTCTATACTTTTGTGAATATTACTTGCAATTTGGGGATTTAGTGTAGAACTGGTGAAATAGAGGTTAGGTGCATTTATGAAGAAAATTTCTGGTTGGCTGGATCTAAATTTGGCCAATCAGAGTTAATGATGAAATACCAGGAGCTCTCTAATGAAGGCAAATATTTAGATCTCTGACGAACCGTTATTTTAATAATTCTAATAATTAATTATCTACCGTTCGTGTAACCCCACCGTGGTTGCTCCGACTTGTGCAAAAAGTGTTAATACAGATTATTCGCTTCCCTAATCGTAGTTGGTAACTGATATTGAACACTAATTGACTCATTACTGCTTTGTTTAACGTAATATTTGCACTGGAGCTATAGTTGAGAATCTCAAAAAGCAAGAGGGACTTGATGGTTCAAACAAGGTGTCAATTGAAATGAATTAGCTGAGTTACGATAAAATAATTTTATAAAAATTTCCTTACACTCCATTTTTAAATGTTCCCTAAAATAGCTGAGAGGGTTTAAATCAGGAGACCGCGGTGGCCATGCTACCGGTCCTCATCATTCAATATACACACACTGGACTGCTATATCACTCTCTGTCACTATAGAATTTCATCGAGAATTTTCATGTAAAATCTTGTTCGAAAATAGTTTTTTATTTTCCATGAGTTTCAATATATCCCTCAGCTACAGGAGACGAACGCCACCCACCGTTTGCCAGAATAGTGGCAGAACTCCTTCGGATTGCATGTCCGGTATAAGTTGAGGCATCCAGAAATTTTAGGCATTGTACAATTTTACCGGACAAACTTCCTATTTGCCAAGCATTTTCTAAGCCTGAATCGTCACTTTCTTGAACCATAATACCCTGTAGTTATAAAATATAATTTTTTTAGTTTTAATTAAATTTATTCAATATTTGAGCGTGGATTTCTGTAAAAATGTATGGACGTACCCTTAAAAAGTCACAATTTTTTTGCTACCCGCGCGTCTTCAATTAAACCGCCTTCACGTTTTCATAATTCCCCCGGAATCCAACAAAAGAAGGAAATCTTCGAGATCAGAGCGGTGCGAGCAGAATCGATACAGCGCCATTTTGGAAGGAAGGAAACGCGACAAAATTAATTTAACGCCTGCAACAAAAACTTTCGAATTTGATTATGGGGCCACGTAAGTCGGTGATTAATTATCCTTTTGGCTTTGTGCAGACAAGAACCGGTTCCACCTTTGTCATAACCTCGAACAATATCATTCCCGTTAAGGCGAATCTCCTCAATATGTGCCTAAAATTAGCCGAACTATTTGGGGAGTAAATAGCTGCTGGGAGCGTGTGTCAAAATGCCTGCGAAATAAAATGAAGAGGTAATCAGTTAATGTAGAGCAAAGGAATGTCGGAGGCACGGAGGATAATGAAATTTTTCAATCAAAACTCTTGTTAACTTTTGCTTCACGTTCCCATAATTAAAAATGTATGTGGCGCAGTTACAAATGATTTTAATAATTTCAAGTCCAAAATTAAGAAGGATATTTCGACTTTTTATAGAAAATGTAATGTCCGGAACAATACAAGGTTAAAATGTACGTGATGTTTAAATGTATCACACAGTATATTTCGAACTTTGTTGATGGTAAGTGGCTAATCTTAGTAATTAACTTATCTAGTATTTGTTGAAATCTCGTCAACTTCTGGAGTTCCCCAGGGATCCATACTTGGCCCTCTTTTATTTACAGTTTTATTAATGACACTTTAGTTGACCTTGATGTACACCGTTTGCTGCTTGCAGATGATAGGAAGAAGAATAATTTGGATAAAATCCAGGAATGGAGTCCCAAAAAAAATCTGAATATTGACGTGTCGTATTGTTTCCTGCTATCAAACCCTTGAACTTGGTTATAATCTTAATGGGTCAACTCTTACTAGTCTCTTACTATTACTCTTTTGTGATCACGGTGTGATTTTCATTATTTAGCTTAGTAGATTGAAAATCCATATTATTTCTGTGTAAAATGATTTATAATATCTGAATATCCAAGCACCTAATATGAGGTTTAAATTTTAGTATTTTCTAATAGGATGTACGTTTCATATCGGGTAACATGAAGACTAGGTTAATTGTTCTTAGTTTATAAAAATATGTGAAACTTTCTCAATTAAGCCCGATAGTTAAGAAACTATTTTAATTAAATTAAGTTCCATGTAGCGATGGAGTAAATCCAAATAATTTGTTCGTAACCCTGCATCAATATAATGATTTATTAAGCGACGTAATGAACCCTGGACTTAATTTCGATGACTTTAATTAAAATAATTCATCAACCTTAATTTAATAGTCCCTCCTAAGATAACTGTTGATTCGCAGAGCGGAAGGACGGCGAATAGTCCTAGGAAAATTTTATGATTATTAATTTCACGTCAATTTCGTTATAGATGGAGCTCAGCAGTAATTGAGTAATTGGATTTCGTCGGCCGTTATTAGCGGAGCAACATGATGAATTAAAATTTTTGCGGGCTTTTTCGCTTGTGCATGCGGGGGTTATTACCAACTGCACCCCGATAAATAATTCATAAAGGGATAAAAGCAACATCGGGCAGGCCGCTTTTTAAAATCTTAATGTTAATGATTATTAGGAATATTAGGTAGAAGCTTTTCTCCCGTAAAAAGTTATAAAGCGGTTAACAATAAATACGTTTTCATTGCAGGGAGGTACTTAAGACAAAATGTTTATAGAAACCACCTCAATTTTACCACAAACGATTTGCGATTGCTAAATAAATGCGCCATTTTCAAAAGAAAACTTGGAAATACGGCTATTAAATGTACCCTCGAAAAACAGCACAGCAATCACTACAACAATTTATTACATGACTTTCGAATACAGTCCGATTTCATAAAAAACCTACAAACTCAAGTGTTAGAAAGTGTTAAAAGTGAGAATTTTTTGTAAGTACTCGCCACGATAAAATACATGTATTTCAGCAGTTCCAGAACAGTTTCAAACACATTTTTAATTAGCTTTTTTCTCTATGACCTTAAATTTCCAATACAAGTTTGTGACATCACTCCTCTAAATTGACATAAGTTCATTAACACCCTGTATATATAAATTATTGGGACGCAGCGTATAGAGAAGAAATTCAGTAAAATACAAATATAAATCTAGTCACCCCAATTGCCCGGGAGGATATTCATTTGTCCGATATAAACGTTAGCAGCAACAACTCGTGATGGAGGGCGACAGAATTTTTTCCGTAGTTTTTCACACCCCAGCCCCACATTCGGAATTAATGGAGGAAAAGCTATACAATTGTGTTTTAAAAAATTGCACTCTCGATAAAGGCAATGAAATATTTCCGCTATCTCTCCCCAATTTCAATAAAGCTATAAAATTGACAGATATATTAATGATAGTCGCTCTGCTAAAATATATTTCTCAGGTTTATCGCCTGTTTTGAAAAATCGTTCCGGGTATTTTGCGCCGAAATTGTGTCACTTATTTAAGTGTAGAATGGTATAAACACGACCATAAATATTGCAGTAATTAAGTGTGGAGTAAGACGAGATTGGGATGTCCTATTTTATTAAAGGAGTCTTCTTGTTTGTTACATTTTTAAAGCATTTAGCATCTATTACAATTAAAATATGTAAATAAAAATACTTAAAAGTACAAACAAAAACAGTGGGTGACCCCGACGTGATTGGCGCCAAGGACCAGGTACTTCTGCCAGCGACTCCACACCAAGACGACTCTCCAGCGAACCCTCGAACCGACAACACCTCTTTTTCACAAACTTAGTTTTCAATAAAAATACTTTATTTGTACCGTTGAGAGAGCGTTTTATTTTTGCTGTACAGCGAAAGCAACCCTCAAAAGCTATGATAATAGTTTAAAACATACAATTGAATTAAAAATCGTATTTATGTGATCGTTTTCCATGAAGCATCATTCGTCATTCTAGGATGCTTCATATTCCAAAGTTCAAAGTTTTATTTATTCTCTACATAATTGAACTTGTCATCAACAGATGCCCAATAATTTTTCTGTGATGTCAAGTATGAAAGTCCTGTTGTCTGTCGCCTAAAATATGGTTTCTATAGTACTCTTTAAATAATAAAATGGAGTAATAAATATGCGTTTGTTTCACATCTCTTATGTAAAGGTGCTTTAACTCCTATCAACTACATTGTCAATCACCTAATCTTTATTGACCAAACACGTATTTGAATGGCTTTGATGTGTGAAACCAAATAACACCACGATAAATCAACTCGGTCTGGACGATTTTTTTGCTTCTGTGGCGAAGTTTTTTATTCGAAAGTCATTTACATTCCCATTTGCTCTGTATAGAGACATATTTATTGTTTGTTTTTTTGTTTCGGTTAACAGTTGAAGTGATGCATTTTCTCTCTCTGCTTTTTTTTACCGTCTCTTATCGATTTTCCTGCCCATATTGGATAATTCAGTATAGGTGAAATGTGAATACATTTATATTAAATGCTGTATAGAGTATTAATAAGGGAAATTGATTCTAAATGCCAATAAAACATCATTCCCAATTTGTGCCTCTGTTGCTTCTCTAAATTAGATTTAACAGAACCTGGCAAAGTTTTAAATATACCCTTATATTTTTCGGAGTCAAAGATGGCTGTGGATATCATACCTTTCTTTGATCTTTTCAATTACCTTGATGATTTGTTTCTTAAGTACTCAACTTCTCGTCGTTGCTTTGGCAAATGCTTTTCTTTTATATTATTTTACTAATTTTAGGATTTCTTTGGTATGTGTTTTTGTGAGAAATGTCAGTATAGATACGCAGTAAGATAATTTGTAATTTTAAATCCAAATTGGAATACATAAACAAGTTTTGTTTGGTCTACGTTCCTTTTAATAACAACCAAACGTATGTAGACATAACTGCGTATTTTTTTTATTAATTCTCATTCAACCCTTTCACGAAATCAACTGATTAATTGAAACTGAGGCGCGATGAAGCGAACCCAGTCGCAAGTAATTACATTATTCGAATCGTATCTGTAGTAAAATGTTCTTTTGATCTATGTTTGATATTACCCCCGTGCTAATCAGCTTCCAACCTTACTAGTGGTTTGTTAGCAATTTACGTTCTAATCTGAAACGCACGGGCTGTAAACAGGTATTTAATTGGATATCATTCTATTGACGAGAAATTGTCTATTCAATCATGTCCCATAATTTTTTTCATCAAGTTATAGATAAGGTTTCAAAACCTTTAGCCCAGAAAATCTAAAACACGGTATCTACGTTTTTCTGAGACACTGTTTCTGAGACACTGTGTATACCTTCGCAGGTGAAACAATGTAATAGTCCAATGTTCACTGCACCGCATCATTTCCGGTACATTAATGTGAGTTATCTATTCCAAGTTGGAAATAATGTTACTGGCCGTTTCTTCGTCCAGGAGAATTATAAGGCAATTATTAAGATTCAGGGTTCTTTTATTGTGTCTAGAGTAATCTCGATTTCAGATTGCAGATCACGGCCTTCCCCGCTAATAAAATAATTGGCACTTAATTGTTTAACCGCTTTTAATTCTTGCAAATGGGGGAAAGAAATAAGAGCACACTTAATCATTCGATCAACTTTGAACTTGAGAAAAATATTATTGTTCGTGAATATTCATTTCAATTTGGTTGAGCACCTCGCGGCAATCTCGTCAACAGGGCTATATATTTTCATTCAGAGAAACAAACCGCAATAAAAAATGTTTGCCTTTATTGGCTAATAAAGTTGTTGAAGTTCACCTCATACAATGGCCATTTTACAATGTATTATGATGGGTACCTTTTTGCTTATATCTCAACACAAAGAAAAACTCTTGCCACCATTCCTGTATTTACTTTTCCTTTGGAAATCTCATGCCTCAGAAGAGGCTGCAATTCAAAACCAACCAAACTAAACCAAAGTTAATTGCACCTTTCTACCTCCACTACTACTACAAGTAGTTGTTAATACTTTAAAACTGTAATGAAAAACGAGATGAGCCTTTATATTTATAAAATTTTGCGTGCTTACGAAAAAATGCGGGCGCTGATTTTCCGGAACAAAATGGAATAAAACTTACCCTATTTTTAATCCCAATAAATCCGTTTTAAAATCCTCTTAAGCGACAATGATAAATTGGCAATTTGTGTGTTTAAAATTCCATCAGAGGTAAAGCAACTCCCTGATGCATAGCCGGCAAAAATGATTATGAGAGAATGTGGTTGGCAGTCGCGCCTAGCGAACGGTAATTTATAGAAGATCGGGAGCATATCGGAAGCTCATCAAAAGCCACGGAATTAGGACGGGGCATGGAGCATCCGTCTCTTCGCGTGATTTATTGGGAGATGTGATTGGACAGGAACAATCGTACGCGTCAGCCCTGTACCGACAAATTCATTTACTCAAAGGATTTATTAATATTTAGGTCGAGATATGAGCGACGGGGTTGCTGATACTGCATTTCGCCTGTAATTAGCAGCATTCAGTTTCCCGGATAACAGATCTACTCGCTAAATGTTCACAGAGTATTTTACCCTAACGTAACGTCACAAAAATGGTCCAGTAACCAGTCAGGAATTAAAATGTCTGAAGACAATGCCTTGAAAGGATTTCTGGTGCACTTAAAGAATCAAGCTATACCTTTTGATATATCTGAAGCAATTGTCTGATCTGTAGGAATACTTGTGCAAAGAATGTGAAAAATTCATTATAAAGTATCAATATACAAGAATACCTTTTGGTTTAGAAAATAGCCGCGCTACTTTGATGAAACTTTTGAAGATCAGTACTTTTTTGATAAGGTTGTCTACACCTGTTCAATGCTAACATGTGTCCTATTTCGGGTACTTTCAATTTTTACCACATTCAAATGGCTGAAGTGACTTCGAGAATTTTTAGACGTAGAGAAATTGCTGTTTCGTTATGAGGATTGAAATATTATTGAATATGAAAAAAAAACACAAGGCAGTTGATCAACTGACTCGAAACAAAGGTCCTTTTGGTTGTTTTATTCAACTTTAATTGTGATCTGAACTGATCCGATGAATCTGAACCTCAACTAAAGCTCGTTTGCACATTGATGGAATTTTTCGTGAGGCTTGTTTCACCCTTAAATGATCAGTATTTTAAAAATCGGTTGTGAGAAAATAAATCGCAGACTAATAAACGAACAAAACACCATTAACAGCACGATGTAAACACAATTTCCAGTCATCTTTGGACGAAATAATTACCCTTGCCAGAACGTCCGGTTTATTAAACATTTCCTGCAATAGAAGTGGCGCGGTGACGAGACTTGGCGCACTATTTCACTGAAACTGTCCGTTTGCGAGCGATTCATTACCTGCCAGAGGTCATTTTGTCCATTTTAGCTGCACACGGCAAGCATCACCCTGCCCCTGATAAAGCCTTAAGCGCGACTTGGTTGCACATGCTAAAATTGGATATAACTTTGCACTTGGCTGAGTGCCAGAATTTAACGCCCGTAGTGGTGTTTCAACCACTGCATGGATGAGCTCCACATTTCTCTGTACAGGGTGCGTCTTCTCAGATATTCAATATAATATGGTACACTAAACTGTGGCCATAATTCTTTTTGGGAGCAAAATGAAAAAATGTCGTTGTTTCATAATTGAAAAGATATGGTTACGGATGAAAGGATCATCCCGTGATATTTCCTTCACCTATGCGTAATCACAGGCCAATAAATTACCATTTGTACATTGAATATCATTACCAGTAGATTTGATTGAACAAATCGTCCTAATTAAAGTTTATTCGCCAATTGGAACGGAGTCAAGCGCGCTACAGACGGCCCGCACAAAAGTTAATGGCCGGAAATAACGTAATAATTCCATGTAGTTTTAGATTTATAGTCATAATGTTACCCTTGAATTAAACTAATTACGCTGACATTATTGTTAGACATGTGGGACTGTAACGTCGGCGTTCTCTATCTGAAATACCCTAGGATGTATACCTAAATGCCTGCACACTCTCGTATATTATCGCATAACTGTGTTCGCACTATTTGTTATGCTCGTTATTATTTACTAATGTGTGGTTGGGCCCCGGATTCGCAAAATTCGGTTTCAGGAATACGTGATGAAATATTTATCAACATGGACAGAAGCGCTGTTTGTTTCGCTTGTCCAACGGAGTTAACAGACAGAAATGCTTTAAAATAAATGAAATTATAAGCCTCGAGGCGTTTTCAAACTTGATTTATTTTCTATGCGAGCTAGGTCTGGACAAAAGAATACGAATGCTGAAAGCGTAAAAGTTGTAGAGGTGGAGAGAATATTACAGTTTTTAATACTAATAACGCACACAACTTCCAAGTACCACTGAAATTCATATAAAGTATCAATATACAAGAATACCTTTTGGTTTAGAAAATAGTCGCGCTACTTTGATGTAACTTTTGAAGGATCAGTACGTCTCTGATAAGGCTGTTTACACTTGTTCAATGCTAACATGTGCCCTATTTCGGGTACTTTCAATTTTTACCACCTAAATTAGATTCAAATGGTTGAAGTGAGTTCGAGAAAGTGAGTGAGTGAGTGAGTTATTCAAAGTAGTATAAGAAAATTTAGATACTTTATTAACAACGATAATAAAAGTCAGTATTTTACTATTTTCTTTAAATGATATTTATTTTCGAAAGTGAATTACATTTTGTAATTTTTTGTTCAGGTCAAAAAAGCCGAAAAGGGTTTCACACAAGTTTCCCATATAAAAAAGCAGACAGTGGAACAGGCCGCCTAGATTAGGGCTTTGATTCAAAATTGAACCAATTTCATTCCATTTCAAGTCCTAATCTTGCTATTACAGGGATGCGTGGAAGCAACATTTCTTGTTGCCTACCCCAACGTTGAGGATGCTAGGAACTAGAGGAAATTGAACTTAGACACGAAATTGGGTACGTAGACAGAGGATACGAGGAAATATTCTGCATTTCTGCCCGCAGTTCTCTTTTGATTTCAACGAGAGAACATTTTTATACATAGTCGTAGACGAATACAGGGTGTCTCACGGTGATGAGACATTAGACATAAGAGATGGTATAGGGAATCATTATACCATTCGAAAGAGAACAAAATTGTTCATAAGGTTGCGCAAATATATAAAGGGTTAAACCATCTTAACTTATTTTTTTTAATGGAACATTAAAAAAAATAAGTTAAGATGGTTTAAAGTTGACTAAATTCGGTATTAAATTTCTAGCACCCTGTATGAAAGTAAGTCATTTTGAAATTATGGGAGGGACGCTTAGAGTTTTAGTTATCTCCCTTATAAATTTTATCGCTCTAACTTTATTATTGTAAAATACACATCTTTTTGAATTAGGCAGTGCTTTTTAATTTTTTTTTAAAAGAATTAAATATATCAAAAACGGTTAACTTTAAGAATAGGAAACTTTTATAAAAGTTCACCTAGAAATTGATGTAGAATCCAAAATTGCAATAATATACAGGGTGTTCCATTTAAAATAACTGAAGAAGACGTCAACTTCCGGTATAAAAATCGAGGTAGTCTCTGAAATATGTCTCGTCACCGTGGAACACCCACTACTTAAGATAAAAACCATCGATCTCTCGCCTCGAAAATAGAGCCCATCGATAGGTGTAGTTCCTAAAATTACAGATTTTAACTACTGACAAACAGTGGCATAAGGCTTTATTTTGAGGCACATAATTCATCGCCTTAAAGACGCAGTTAAGATAACGATTTATTTGGGTTTATTTCCTCTTTTCTCTTGCCTCAGGAGAAGCAGGTGCCCGAAGAAGAGATTAGAGTAATTTCGTTGTGATATTCATCTTTCCCCGGGAATTAATGTCAACGGCATTAATTAAAATAAAATATAACTTTTTTTTTCTCGCGAGCACGCCCACAGCGCGATATCCAGTCGTATAAATTTATTTTTACGGTGACGTAAATACTGACGAACTCGTTTAATCCGAATGGTGATTGATGACCGGACCTCGATACTATTTTTTTTATTTTTGTGATTGATTCGGTCCTACGAATTATTAATTAATTGTGACTAGTTGGCCTAGAAACAAAAAACAACATGTTTTACTCATTACTGTGAATAAAGCGCACAAATCCAATTACACCCACTTAACTTTTTCCTGATAATGCTTGTAATGAAATGCGAGTAACTATTCCTTTGTTGCTATTTTTTGTATCCAACAAGCAGCGGGCGACTTTGTTCTAAGTGCACAACGTTCACAGTTAATGGAACAATTTCAGGCTCGACGTCAAGGCTGCCCTGTAATCAGAATGGGGTAGTTTCCTGCGAATCATTCTGGTCGACTTGACAGACCTCAAAGCATAATAAAGTGGGGGATTGTGTAACAGAAAAATACAAAAGAGATCAGCCGTAGAAAGGGACACAAAGGGAAATAGAAAAAAACCCAGTGTGTTCGTATGATTGTCGAGTGTGTCTTCTTGTCGGTCGCTCCTTTACATCTAAAGAACTAGATTGAACAGGACTGTGGACGTTGTACAAGCAATGAAAAATTGTTTTGCTTGCATGGATTTTTATTAGATTTGTCTGTAAGGTACGTTGAAACGTATAAATGTGTGTAAGCTTCTGTAGAAGATAATTTTTATTCATTTTTCTGAACCATTGTAAATAGACTTGTATCAGGTTAATAGAGTGACCCTCCAAATCACCAGAACTGTCCCCCTTGATTTTTAAAGAGGTTATTATATTACAACACAATTATACAGGGTGTTTTGCAACGAGGTACTGTAAAGAGAGATTCCTGGACTAAAAATAGACTGATCCCAAATATTTTTTTGACATTATAGATTTTTGGACCAAATTCGGTCTATGAGATTTTTCCGTGATACAGAATTCAAATTGGATAAGTATTTTGCCATGTTTTAAAGGCACATGTAAAGGGTCTTAACTTTTTTTGTCCCGCATATGAAAACAGGGTGAAAATTTTCCTTGCGAAATGAAAAGTTGCATGAATTTATAATTATCCAGAATTCCTTTTAAACAACCTCATCACAGATATTTTTATGTATTTCTTTTTCTCCTTTTCGGTTAGTATTATCTGAATAATAATTTCCATAACAATGGAAAGCCTTTGTCGTCCTTTTGTAAATATTAGCACTTATCTTCTTGAGGGAGCTATGTTTCAAAGAACAATAATTGCTTAATTTTTGCTGTGGTGGTTCAAGTTATGAATTTATGTATTAAATTTAGAAATTCAATAAATTGGCTAAAGCTGTATATTCACTAATACCAGGAATTTTTCTTAGAAACACGGGAAACAGTACCTCCAAATACAAAATAAATTGGGATTTAAATTTTGTCTTTTCAGTTTTTAAATGCTAGAATTTTACTTACTGTAAACATTTTTGAGAGCTCCCTGTTAAAATAAAAAAGTTTTGATTGAGTTCGAGTTTGAAATACGTAATACTCTAAATTTTAATTCAGAAGCTTATTTCTACCTTTATCGAGATATGAAAACCGATATCCATATACATCATAAGTCACGAGAACGAGAGAGAGCTCGTTGACAGTTAATTTAGGTGAAAATATCATTTCCTATGGAAGCTGGCGTTGTGTTGTCTTTTCAGAACTCACTGGAGTTGCAACTAAATTGAGTGGTCCATTACGAAGTTATATCGGTTCTGTGACATTTCGTTTGATTTTCTGATTCAGTTGAATAGGAGCTTCCGTTGTGCCTCAAATTATACATGGGGAACTGGGAAAGACTCAGACAGAAAAAGGGAACATTGTTGGATAGAACGAAAAATAGATTTCACAAAAAGAAATCCCCAAGTATTAATACCTTCATAAAACATTGAACACAAGAGGAATCTAATGAATATATTGATCTCCTCTACCATTGCTCCTTAACACAAACGTACATGGCTTTAATTTTAACAGTTTAACGAAAAAATGTCAACCTCAGTAAAATTTTTTAAAGAAATAGAAAAATAGAAGATAGAACCACATTCTTCTGGCACAGGAGGATGGTTTAGTAGAAGCCGAGAAGCAACCTTATTCAAAATATTCAGTCATAATGTCATTAATTTTAACCACGTATTCGCAAGGCTTTATAAAGGCAGAAAATCGGAAAAAAAATTTACTCGACCTTTTAAAAGACAAGTAAGTTTGTATTACATTTTCTGACGCGCCAGCGTTCGAACATTGAAGCGAAACAGCTGATTTCCCGTGTCGTCGTGAATTTTGGATCCCAATTTTATTAACAAAGTGTTATTCAATCATAAAACGTACTAAAAACGTTAACAATATTAAAAATAGTAAATTGTAATAACCTAACATTCGAACACAGTATTATCCTTGTACATTTCTTTTTATCAACAAATATATAATACCTCTCAATATTTAAAATGTAAAACAATATCTTATTAATGTATGTGTTTAGGTAAAAAGATCTGTTTACTCCTTGTCGTTTACTGCGCATTAAAAACGGAATAAAAACTAGGTTAATGACCAACCCTTAAAATGAATGTGGTTATGACTGAACCACTCTGTACATTTCTGTGTACTCTTTGTTAAAGAATCAGAAGAAAGTAATCTGAGGAACAGAATCATCACGTAACGCATTATTTGCAAGGAACGGTACAGAGTTATATTAATATAACTCGGAGGGCATTCCCTTTCTGGCCAAGTTAGAGCGGTAGGGTCGTAACAAGTGCCCAACTGGCAAAAAATTGAATCGTTAGCTGTCGGAACCGAATTTCTTCGCTAACTGCGTTAGATAAAGCAAATAATACGATGCGGTCAACAAAAACATTGATAAGGGTTGGCTATCGAGGCAAAATATCCGCCGAAACTAAACTAACGCCGAAATTAATAGAACATCTCATAACCCGCCAAAAAAATCGGTGGTTGGACCCAAACGCCTGATACTATCTCATTATTTGTAAGATTGGTTAGGCGAAACGAGCGCTAAAAGAAACGAAAGTATGATTTATCGACAATTTATTAAATAAATTAATAATTGTCTATTATGTACGTACCTACGTTGCTTTTTGTTATAGATTAAAATTCATAATTCATCATAATTATAATTAATTTCTGGTTTACCAACCTATCTAGTTTTGTTTAATTGAAATACATATATTTTTGAAATAATATTAATTAAATATATAATAATTATTCATTTATTAATTCAGAACAGTTACATGACATACATATTAGCATATATACTTTTTTTAAAACCATTGAAACTGTAAAAAATTAGTTTAGAATTAATAATCATAAAAATTATGAAAACTTATTGGGAACTTCTGGAATCGCCCCCGGTTTACGTATTACATAAAAAGGGGTAAATAAGTACTGGTCATAGATACACGTTGTCAATAATTGCAAATAAAAATGCCATCATACATTAACAATTAAGTTAACTACGCATTCACGTACAGATATTTGTATAAACGTTGGAATCAGTGGTTCTAAAAATGTTTCTTCGTATTATTGTGGTCAGTCAATAGATATTAGACACAAAAAATGTCATAGGCAGCTAAAGAGTTCATAGTCTAGTAAAAGAAACTAATCATCTCTTTTTATATTTGGTAATAACGCACATGTATCATTCTCTGGAGATATAGGCGGCCATAAAACAAATATCCCTTATTTTCGTTAGATTGTATTCCTCCATACTCTACTTTTTATATCCGACGTATCGCCGGGCAACATTGTTTTCATAAAATATTAGACATAAATATTGGATTCTCTCCCAGAATGCTCAAATACAATTTCCGGCCGAGCATATATTTATAAAAGAGAAATAACCGGACTCTGGCTGTCCTGTTTACTGAAAAGCCGCCCTGAGGCGATCAATAACTCGGTGCACTTTCAAATCATCATTCATCCGAAAAACAATAAATCTTTGATACAAAGAACCACCGCAATATGCGATAAAGGTCCTTACCTGGAAATGGAGAAGTTGAGAGAATTGTTGTGGACGCTATCGCTTCCTCTGTGCGGTAGGTTGAGGTCGAAAGGACTTGTGTTTACTCAAAATTGTGACTGCGGAAATCGAGTTTAACACAGCACATCAAGTATGTTGTGGGTGAAATATAATAATTAACGAAATGTGTTATATCGTAGTTGTCATTGCCTACTTGCTCTTGATTACCTATTTTTTACTTTTAAGCTAATTCAATCATATTCAATAATTTTTTTCTAAAAAGTCTTACCAAATGATGTTTGTAAGATTAGATGTCTTCTGCATATCCATATTTTTGATATAGAAGAACGTTATTTGACTTCATTTGATCTGTTTTTCACATTTTGACTGATATTATGCTAGTTTACTAAATTCAAAATCGTTTACTAAAGTGGCTTTACCACATTGAAATATCACTTTAATAAAAAATAGTTTGACAGAAAATTGTTTATTTAAATATTGGAAACATTAAAAGTACAATTATTCAAATTTGAAGAGTTAACACGAAATTTATTCTTCCTAAAAACTATTATGATGATCTTTGGAGAATTTTTGCAAAACTGTTGATGCCAACTGGTAGTATTGTGCACTTACCATGATAGTATATGAAAAATCTATTTAATCCAATAAAGTTGCTCGAAAAAATTCCAAACAGGATGATCTTTTCAGGGTTGCTTGGGGACTGCCTTCTGAGTATCTAACCAAAAGATCACACTCGAACTCCTGGTATGACTGACATAAACATTTTTTAGAGCAAAAGGACCTTAATAAAAGTTGTATAGGATCAAATTTTAAACAACTTTTCCTTATAATTTTTTTTTGTATCTCCAATACTTAACAAGTTACTGCGCATTATATGACAAAAATTGCGCACGCTGCAGTGGTGGTCTTGTAAACATGTTTTGCAAACAGTTGGTAACAGTGGGAGTGAGGCAAGCGATGTTAGGCTGTCATGTGTTAGCCAACTGGCTGAATTAGTTCATGTTTAGCTTTCATTTGGAATTTGGAAATGACAGCGATGATAACGATATTGATTACGATCCTGAAAACAGTACATCAAGCACGCAGGATGATAGTTCAAACATCGATCCGGACCACGTTGAGAAAGAGATGAATTCACGTGAGTCTTTCAGGAAAAGAGGACGATTAAATTGTAGAGCATTTACTCCTCTCCAACTTTTATTAAAGTCATTTTGATTTAAAAAATGTTTAGGAAACCACCACCATAGCGCAAGTCGTACCAGGAGTTAGAGTGTGTTCTTTTGGTTGGATACTCAGGAGGTAATCTTCAAGCAACTCTCAAAGATTATCATTTGGAATTTTTTTTATAAAATGAGATCTTTATTGGATTAATTGTGTTTTACTTGTTTAGGTCTCAATTGTAAATAAGTATTTATCATAAATTTCATATCCGTTGCACTCTCATTCTACGGTAAATACACGTTTCTTTTTAGTTTTGGTATCAAGTAAAGTTTTAACCAAAATTTTCCCCATGTCTTCCATACCTTTAACAGTTAAACTGCAAATTCTGCATGCTAATATGCCCCATTTAAACCAAATACCACTTTCATTAATAAGAACTTATCGTCAGCAGCCTCTTTTAAAAACATAGTTTTCCATAACCAAAACTTTTGATTTCTTTGCTTTTTACGTGTCATTTTGACGTTTTAAAAAGGCAAGTAGCTTTTTATATTGTGATAAATCCATATTTCCATTTATTTGTAGAGTGCTTTTCCGCATGGAATCTGTAAACCATAAGCTAGATGCCTTAAGAGATTTTGCCTAAAGTAACGAAAGACATTGTATGAAAAACACTAAAATATGTATAAACAATAGGTTACTTTCTCAAAAAAATACGCTAGAGTTATACTTTCATCAGTTCTTAGTGCGTTTTTGTCATCCTCTACTTACAAAATATTTCATAGACCTTCTCGTATTTTTCCTTAGATTTTAAAGGAAGTAAACTTGAAGATGCTTCTTGAGCGACATTTAAAATGTCTTCAGAACAATTTTCTAAATTGTTTTTAGTAGCAAGACTTATTTTTATAATTAATATATAACTTAGAATCAATTCTACTTACAAAAATGAAACTTAACTGTTAATTTGTAAATAAACAAAGCCGTATTAGGTTACTAGGTTACGGAAATTCTACACAAGTACCTACTATGAATTTTTTTAAATTTCTAACTTTGTAATGGTTTTATATCTATCACTATTTGCTTATAATTAATTACCTACTAACACAAAATGAGAAAAAATAGTTTAAACAAATCTCGTAAGAAAAGCAATTTTACAAAACTTGTTGTGTAATATACCCACTATTAATTTGTTTGAATTACCTCAATATCCTTAAATAGAGCTTCAGAATAATGCTCAAGATATTCTGTTTTTTTAGATATCTTACTGTTGCTCTGAGGCGACGAAATATCCTTTAGAGTGTATCATAAAACAATTATAACAGTAGTGCAGACCCTACGTCCCTAAACTAACATGTCCCGCGTAACTTTTCCCATCAAATAGTTAAATAAAGCAATTTGTATTCATTTCGGCCAAGTCTAACTATTAGCGTTAATTACATTCAGTCGCACAAGAAAAGTTGGGAAGCCAATTTTAAAGTTATACACTTAACTATGTGGCGTTTCGCACAGGGCCAATTATTTTAATGGATGAAGTCGAAAATTTGTTTAGGAACAATCAGTTCTGGAATGCGGAATCAATAGAGCACGAGGCAGACGCCCGCTTCACGTTTACGTGAAATGTAGTATTTCAAGGCATTTCAGCTTAAAAGCCCCAAATGACCCGAGAGGCCAGCTCACAAAAGAAAGCCAACTCTATGCCTTATATATTACTTACGGCCTTGCGTATAAAAAAGCAATCTGTACTTGTATTTCAACACTGAAACGTCGCTGTTTTATCGGCCGTGCCTCTCGATTTCAATTTAAAACTGATAAATGAATTGCCGCCGTGCGTTGTTCCAGACGTTTCCATAAATCTTCCGGATATGTACAAATGCAAAGTTATGATGCGAAATGTAACGAATATAATGAGGAATCGTCGGCGCAAAAGTTCCGGGGACTACCCGCCGTTAATAGCGAGGGATCTTTGCTTGCGGTCGTTACGTGAAAAGACTGAAATGAGCCGTAGTCCCAAGTAACTCGCTATTACAACTTATTCTCGGCGGATGTGAGTGCTTTGACCTCGAGTTTTCAGGGTAAATTTTAAAATCTAATGCGCTCTGGCGCCCCTCATTTCCGGGGCGCAGCGGAATATAAAGTAGGAGCGATTGTCAATTGTAACAAAAACTGCAATAATTATTACACAGCCATACAAAAAAAAGTAGGGTATACTTTTTATGCGACATATATTTTTCGTGGTAATTTGGCCTCCTGAACACGATTCTGGGGTCAGAATTGGCCCATCACGTCACAATTTTTTCCTAACCTCAAAAAACTTGTGAAAATAGAAAAAATTGATGAAAATTTACTGGGAAAATTTGGAAAAAGATTTATTTCCACATCAAATAGTACATTTTTATGTAAAAGACTCTGCTGAATTCAAATCCACTGTCAGAAGTGAGCTAGAACGTGTGGTTTTTTTTCTAACCTCAAAAAACCGAGCAGGAATCGCTATTTTCAAATTCTGAGCGGATTTTGACCAGATTTTGTAAAGGGGTTTTTTGGGTCGCTGATTACGAATATGAATTCACATTGTAAAAATTCAAGATGGCTGATCCAATATGGCGGGTGTACTTTTTTGAAATCCACCGATTTCAGTAAAATTTGGCATCATAAGGATTGTTGGTTGATCTCACCTTCATTAATCACACATCTGGAGCCAGTAACTTCGTAAGTTCAGCACAGGGTCACTTAATTCCTATAACTTACCGACTAGTTCGATATTGGTTTCCGCGCGATTTATTCAGTAGACAAATAACAATTAAAACTCGTAAATAAGCCCAGCTTCGAATTAATTATTTGCAAATACTGAGTACTTTAAAGGCTCAGGATCGTATATAACCGAAGTTTATCTAAAAGGCACATATATCTCTCGCGTACGTGTTCGCTAAACCTTCTACAATCGGGCATAATGGTGATTTGGATGCAGTTTGTATTGCCACACTGGTTATGGCTGTTTGGTTCACTGTTATCGCAGCGGATTTTAATCTTCAAAAAAAAAACAGGCAGTAATGGGAGATGTACGGTTTGCAAATCGTCGTTTTATAGAGCTTCAATGTAAAAGAGGAAAATTGCTTATCAAAAATGTCGACAGGTTTTCTTTTAGTTCTACATTAGCGGTGTTTGCGGGGCGATAAGGGAAGTTAGAAATGGGGGACGCCGCTACGCCTTCCTCATTGAAATCTTGAAGGAAAAAGGTGTTTGTTGCAAGCAACGCGTTGTTCAGAACATGCTTAAAATTTAGACAAGTGCTAGAGTAAATGTAAGGTTGAGATTATCATTAAAAAACAATCAAAATAGAGACATTTTGTAATTTAGTAGCAAATTTAAGCTGAGAGCTTGTATAAACAACAAAAAATGTGATAACTAATGAACTGACAACTGAAAATCGTTGATAACTTAACATCTTAACTACTGTCGATTGACAATTTGTAGAGAGGGTGCGGTTTGGGAAACAATAGACACAACGAAAAATGAACCACCATTGTTGAGTATTGTTCAATATTGCTGTGATTATGTGCTCGATTAGAAACATAAGAGAAGATGAGGAATTAAAACCTTTTTTATGATGTTTCTGTAAAATTTTAATATAAAATTAATTAGAGTTTAAAATATTACTGAGAATGTATGCGTTGTTTATGATACATCCATCAATAAGTTTTGACATAAGCCTACTTATTTTCTACACCGTAATATTGTAAGAGTTCAATTAAAAGCCTTTTTTCTCGAAAACCGCCCACATTAGGAAGTTCTAACAAGAGGGCATTATTTTTAGGAAATAAAATTGTACATTAGAAATTGGAGCCCGAGCCTAAAAAACCTAATCTCAAAAAAATTAGAACTTAAAATGTAATACGAATGTAGCATAACTAGCGCCCACTATAAAATATACAAAAAATAAAATAAAAACCTCGGAATACCAAATTTCATAAAAATAATTCGCACCGTTTGTAAATTTTCGTAAAATTCTATTTAAAAAATTTTATTTTGTCGCTCTGCATCTCGAAAACAAGAGGAGATAGACGTATTTACGGGAGATCTTTCTGAAACACCCTGTATGATTAAATACAATTTTAGTAGCAATGCATAAACAAACTATCTATGAACAAGGGACTGCAGTTAATACGTAAATATGATTTTTAATTTAATGACACATAATCCCACTGACGCAAATACAATTATCTCACGGGCTATAGGGAATTCCGGTAATAACTAAACAATACTTCATTATCCAGAATCGGTTAGGTAGTTTATTAATAGCCGCAAAGTTTAATCACATATTCATTACAGTCTTCATAAAAGACTGGGGAAACAAAAGCGGTTCGATGAAACTGGTCTAGATTACATAGAGGCAATTATCATTGTTTGTTAGATAGATAATTGAATGGGTTATAATATCCAACGATTTTTTTTTTCAGAGTAATAAATATACGTAAATAAGGAAAGATAGGGGACCCAAGATTGAACCTTGTGGAAGTTCATGTCTTACCTAACATATAATGGATTTAGTTATAAGAAATATAACGAATTCTTTTAAATTTGCAATGACCAAATTCAAAAAGTGACTGTAAATGTGAAATTATTATCGTTTCATTCGCCTGAAACCTTATCGACGGCTTTTTGATGAACAGCATCGGACGAGAAACCAAATTTACTTTATAAAAAATTAGGTATAACTCGTTCACAAAGCAAAATCTTATTTCCCTAATCAATTCGAGCGTATAATAACTTTTATTTAATAAACTAAGCATAATTGAAAACTCTCTTGAAGGGCTTCGTGGTATGCCTTTTAATAACACTAATTTATTCCACATTTTCCCCAGCCTTCCTTTCTCTTTAATTGAATTTCCCGGTGTGTCACTTTATTTAGGACCCTTTCCCAAGCAGATTGTTTTGCATTTTGGAAGACATTAATCAGTGCGGTATCTGCAACTTCTAATAATTCCATCCCGACACGTACCGACCCTTGAATATAGCACCTTACGGGGGATGTCCCATAAATAACAGCAGGAATTTCAACCACGTACGTAGCTCATCGAAAGCAACAACTTATAACGTTTTTCTAAAACTCACGCCTTTGCCCGATATTGAAGAAGTTGCAGAATATACATTTTTTTTAATAAACTTTGGCATTTGCTTCTTTTATTAAATCTCGTTAAGAGAGTTCAGTGAAGAAAACTCTTTACTGTGGTGTGTAACCTAAATCAACGTTAATTATACGATAAAGCTAAAATGAGCAGATATTGAAAAGATTGGATGAGAGAAATGGAATTGCTCAACTATTTGTCGTGACACTAATTGATTTTGTTCATTCTCTGATTATCTCAGCTCTCGGCTTTTTGCGTCCAATTAAAGCCCGAATCCTTCAGATTCAATTATTCATAAGTCTGGTCCTTCAGCTTAGAATAAAATTAAAATATGTTATATATGAGACTGCATTATAAGAATGCACGTAACTATTTTTGTGAGCTCATACTCTTAATTTCCGAAAGAAAGACTGAATTGTTTGTCACCGCTTAATAAACAATGAAAAAATTTTAATATAATATTGCTGTAGACAGCGTGCATTTTGTCCCAGATGTAACAGTTGGCACAATTTAGCTGCATTGTTGGGTTTCCAAGAGAAAACAGATTGTTTTGCACGAGTACACTTGCCACATCGAGCTGCATTCTGAATTTGTGGTTAAGTGCATTGGTTACTGATAAGTTTCAGTACAAGACATCTAGTTAATTTGCTGCATTCACGACACAGATATTTACGTTTAATTATAAATCTAGGAAGCCGAGGAACAAGCTTCGTTAGCAGCATTTACATTTTTGCCAAGGGAAGAAGTTCGCTCAAATTTGCAACAGTGACAGAGAAAACCAAACAATATCCCATATATTTATATATTTATTTGTTTCTCAAGCAGGAGGAATTTTTCGACATAAGGAAAAAATAATATAGTAATTTTATCCGCTTTTTATTTTGTAATTAAACATACAATTAAACACTTAGTGGGGTTGGTTATTCATACTCCTGTGGAACTCTAGAGTTAGCATTATATTCTGATGATAGATAACCGTCATCTCTAATTTTATAGCATCCTTAACTCAAATATGAAGCCAAAAAGTCTCATAAATCTTTGTCAAAACCAAATTCAAATAACTTTTTTAACATATCGTGGTCGACTTTATAATTATCCCGCTTCTGATTGCGGATAATTAAATTTATATTCTTTCCTGTCCCGACTAACAGGTAATTTCAAGTTAGCAGTCTAAAAATAGTGATCCAAATCCAGCGAATTTAATATTCAATTTCGCCGGAACCTTGTTATCCGACAGCTTACTCTAAATGAAATAGTTTTTCCTTTTAAACATCTGTCTCTGACAGTGCGAATTCTGGATTAATTATCGTTCTCTTACCCAGACTCTTGACTTCCTGTTTCTCTAATCAGACATCTCCCTGTTCCCGCTTTTCCCGTCTCGATTATTTTAAACTCGCGACCTTTTATCTGGTTATAGGAGCCAGTTATTTATTAATGCTAACTTAGTTAAAATTCCGTCAAATAATTGGAATCGCTGATGGAGAAATGCTTTCGCCTCTATGGGATAAATTGAAAGTGCAACGAATTGTTTGCTCAAGAATTACATCAGACTGCATCTACTTGAGATATCGCATCGGGTGAAGCGACGCCGAAGCTTCTATGGCGCAGATGGTTATGTTACAATGCAGGACAAACAAGATTGCTTTTTTGTTCGCTCCCCTTCAGAGGGAATTCGTTTATTGGAGTTCCGACATATCTGAGCATTGTTACATGGCCATAATTTCTGTTGATCGCTAATGTTTGGGATCGACGAAATCATACTATTCAATTAAAGTTTGAGCGGAACATTTTGCGCCAATCGTTAAAGAATTTTGTCATTTCTGGCAAGATTTCTCGTTAAGGAAGTCAATACATTGAAAATAATATTCATTTCCGTCTGATTCTTGCATTGCGCGCAGTCTGAAGGAAACTTATCTCGCTCACCTCTAGGGGAGAACATGATCGACGCTATCTGATGTCAGAATACTTACACACAACCACAAAAAGAAGTGATTTTTTAGGTAAACTGTTATAATAGAGTAATGAGTATAACAATTATGTGACATTTAGTACAGTTGTTGAGTATTGAAGGAATGTTGTTAGGGCTATGGGAACTATTACAAGTTTTACAACATGAGGAGTAATAAATCTTTTATAGTTGCTAAGGAATTTTATATTCCACCTCTTACTTGTTAATAGATTCTTCTCGGCTTTAATGGCATCCGAAATGTCTCTTTAAAATTGTAGTATCATGTTATTTATCTACAATCCTTCTAGTTTTGGTATTTGAAAAAATATCGGACACTGTTTGTGCTTTCTCGTCATAACACTACATTTTTGCGCTAAATATTCATTATTACTAATAATATTATGAGATACAACATTGAATTATACAGGATGTCCCAGTGTCACCGTACAAAAATTTATCAGGGGTAGACCAGACCAAAATAGGGTTAAAATTCTTATAAAATGTTTGCACTCTCACTGAGTTACAGGGTGTTGTTTAGAAAAAAATAATAACAACTTTCCGCAATAACTCAAAAACCCTTTCAGGGATTTAACAAATTTTTGGGTGAAGTGTACATCTACTAAAGGTCATTAAAACTAGATGGTGCTTATTTCGATCTGACGCCAGGGGCGGCCTAGGCCAACTTGTCCTCAAGGTCATGTCTTCATAACTTTTGCATATCCTAGTTTTATGTAATTTGATTACGTTTTCCTGAATCTGCAATCGATTCTGAACAAAAAATGGGTTCTTATTTCATAGCTCAAAAATGAACCGTTTTCGAGTAAATTAGGTCTAAAGTATCGACTGCATTAGTTCGTAGAAAAATGCAAGTAAAGATTTTATTTCTTGTTATCTAGTATGTATTATAGAAATGCTTATGTTTATTAAATAAACTAGCATTGTCAAAATGTCAGATGCTCGCCATCTTGTTTATACTGAAATTAAACGACTTTTTTTAAATTTATTTGCGCGAGGCATATAAAAAATATAATTTTTTCATTAGAAACGGTTCGTAAATTGAAATATTTTGTATATAAAAAAATAACACGTATATCCCGAATGAAATATAACACAGATTTGTCGCAAGGCTGGTTTCTCTTATTGGCCTTTGATGCTCCTTTGATACCGTTTGAAGTTCCAACGAGCTTTCATGAGTGCTAAGCCATAATTTAATGTGTTTTTTTGGATCGTGTTTTACGTCGTATGTTTCACAGAACTTTTTTCAGGTATCTTGTTGATAGTTTACTTTTACTGAGACGTTACAGCAAACTAACCCGTTTAATCTTGCACAAATCATAAAAACAGTTCGAATATTTTCTGGAATATATTTTCAAGACAGTTTTTTTTTCTTCAGACTTACGGAATATAGACTAATATTTTTTATGTTTTCAATTTTTTGCAACGATCTGATATTTATCGCATTGATATTCTACCATCACTGAACTGATGTGGCGTGTTTTATTCTTACCGCCAAACCAAAGATGAATAAGTTAAAAGGACCCGGGGGGATGCCTTCCAGATTTTATAGAGCTGGAAATTTTTAGATGGCAGTTTAGGACGTGAAGAAGGAGCGAGGGACTATTCCCGCGACTTACGCCGGTCGCCAGCAAACGTGAAGTGAGGGTGGATGGCTGCGATCTGCAAGAGCACGTTTCTATAATAACATTTTTATTAGTGAATGTGGTAGTGGCGGTGACATTAACTTTCCCGTAAAGTTCGCAGGACCGACAACGCCGACCTCTAATCTTTTCTGATAAATGATCTCGCCTCTAATATTTATGGAATGGTTGCTCTTTAGTGTTTTGTACAGGGGATATTTCAATTACAGTCACAAGAGGTTTCTCTACTAAATTTCAAACTAACACATGGAAAATTGTCAAAAAGCACAAAAAAGTGCTGAAAGGACTATTTATGACAACAAAGCAAAGTCGTCATGGACTTTAAAGGCCATTAAATTTGAAATAAAGCTTTCCAGGACCGTTTCACGACAATAAAAACATTAATAGTTGCTTATTGTATAAGTGTTTTAAGTAGCATTTTATTCACATAAGAATGGTTAAACACGAGAATCTATTTTATTCGATATTGAAGGCTACTATAAAAGTCTACAAAAATGTAGATATTGAAAAATATAACCAACTTACTGCTTATTTGAAGAGTGAATCGAGAGGATACAAAGCAAAAAAAGCTGCAGTATTGGAGAGCACATTTTGAAGAATTTTTTACCTGGGTTTCCGATAAAAAATATTTAATGATTAAGATCCTACCTCTTTACCCTTTGTATGTTGTTAGGCCTATATAGTAAACTTTGGATTATTTGAGGTTGCACTATTAATGGGGGTTTCTAATGCCTGTCGATGCTGCGAATTGATAAATTTAAAAATTAGTAACGTACAGGACATTGGCAGTTACCTACTTGTTTCAATACCTGACACCAAGACGGGCATTTCAAGAAAATTTCCAATTATAGAAGAAGCATTTTGCGTGAATGCTGTTGAGATATGCAGAAAATATATTTCTATGCGCCTAATTTGCCTAACACAAGACAGATCCTTTTTAAGATACATCAATAAAAAATGTACTTCTCAATCTGTTGGAATCAATACATTGGCAAAGGTACCCTCAGTAGTTGCTTCATTCCTGGATATCGCAAATCTAGAAGCATTACTGGCCATTGTATGAGGTGTACTTCAACAACTTTATTGGCCAATGAAGGTGCTCTTACAACAATCAAACAGCATGGTGGATGGAAGAGCTTCTCTGTAGCAGAAAGTTATGTTTAGTCTATTTTTAACAAACTTGATATTGCAAGGAAAATCCAAGGAAAATATAGCTGTTCCTTACAAAAAGAGACATCCGTAACTTGTGCAAATTCTTCACAAACTTCGGCAGGTGTTATGCGTTTCAAAAATAATGGCAACAATGCTACAAGGATTGTTATTAAAGGAAGGGAAGTTAAATGTGATAAAACAAAAAACGAAATGTCTATCACTGTAAATGTAAATGTTAATAAGTAAATAAATTAAATTTGATTTATTATAGGTTTATTATTTTTTCACTATTGGATAAAGTATCACTTTAGATGATTCATATGTGTGGATAAAAGACCAATTATAAGGTGAGTGTGGATAAATTAAATTAAAGAACAAAAAATGTCGATATATTCTGATCGCTTGGTGATTTGCTGCTTTATTGGCGAAGAGCTTCGATGAGGTGAGTGTTCCAATCCGCAACATGTCCCCTAAATCATTGCACAAAGGGGACTCAGGTGATGCGCACGAAACATCAATATGCGGCTGCAGATTGTGATATTTGCATTTAAAGCGTCTGTCTAAAGCCAACATGAGGCAAACAACGCGAATTAGTCATGTATCGATCCATGTATCCTCACCTTATGACGTTCATCAGCGCTATTAAAGACAAACTCGTTAGAATACAATTAGCCGATCTCAGTTCAACCGGAATAAATTCCGCGTTAAGCAAAAATGTTGGAGTAGTACAATACGTTAATTAATTAAAACATTAAAATCTATCAAATGTGTTATTAATATTTGTTTTATAGATGAAAATGCGATGGTAAAAATTCATTTTACGCAAATACTAATTTATATTAGTTCATTATAAATAATTATTATATATTCATTTGTGTTGATTTTACTGGACATTGTGTGCATTTACAGGATGTCGCATTTGAGAAACTGTTCCACTATGATTCAACAGGACTCAAATCGTGCAAATAAGTGGGCCATTGTAAGTTTCCATTACAGCTCAGTAGAATCATAATCAGGCAAGCAAGTGGGCTACTTCATTTAATTCTACTCTAAACGTTCCTCTAGTTTGTGGAACATTTTCTATAGTTTTGTCGTGTATAAATATGTAGTCCCCCGACGCCGAACAAATCCCATATACTTAGCTCAGTCCTCGCAGAAGGAAACCAATAAAACTTATTGGTAAGAATAAATCCAAGAGTCGAGATGTCTTACTGCTGGCTGCGCCGACACGAGCGGTATACCGTTTGAGGACATTGTAATTCAAGGCGTTGGGGACCTGACTGTTGATGTTTCCCTCTGGAATTGGCTATTGGTCACAGAGATTGATGGATCACGTATATCTCCGGCTCGGTGGGACGGGAAATAACAAAACTAATTAAATTTGAATCAATGCGAGCTTATTACATTAACATGTATACAAACTGTGAACAATAGTTATTTACATCATAAAGGAGGCATGTATTATTTACCAGTCGAGGACGATTTTGCGCCCGAGCGGAGCGAGGGCTGGCAATAGGGTCCGAGACTGGTAATTTATACTTAACTGCTGCGAACATTTTATCTGCTCCCACAGTTCTTATGGTTCATAAAAAAAAGATTAGGTTTCATTTTTTGACACTTCTTAATCAATTCATTTTGGTAGTGACGATCTTAGGTAATGCAGGAGCATGCCGTTCTGATGAGTTATGCAAACAACGTCTATTTCAAAAATTTTGATTACATTGTACAATTCTAGATTCTAAAAATGGTATGTAACGTACGTTTACTATTACTTCTCGTCTGGGTTCTGTTTCTCACCTAGAAATGTTCAAGAAATATATCAAGATTAGATTGGAAATTAAAACTGAAATTTCACGCTTTTTTATCCGTTATCTCCGGTGGAAGAATACCCTTTCTACAATTCTTAATAAGATTGCACAGTTTTTGAAACTAGAACATCCTGAAACATATACAGGCCATTCATTCCGAAGAACACCGGCAACGTTACTGGCTAATACAGGAGTTGATGTATTAGCAATCCAGAGACATGGTGGGTGGAAATCAGCCACAATTGCAGTAAGTTATGTTGCTGACAGTTTAAGTAACAAAAATTAAATAACCAACAGGATTCTTTACAATGATACCTCAACACTAGGTTCTAGTTATACGTCTCATCATGCTGTTTTTATGGATCAGGTAATATTGAGCCTCCGGTGACTGAAATGGAGCGGTCAAATCATTTTGAGAAAAATGCGACTATTAGTAAACGCGAGGGGAATAATTATCTAGATTTTATAAATGTTACTAAATGTAATAACTGTACAATTACTATAAATATTTATTCATAATAATTAATAAAATATAAGTTCATCAATTACATATTTCTATTTATTTTCTCATAGAAATTTGTTTAATTGCAAGAGATTTGGGAAACCGTTTTTCAGTAAGTTAATTATCATCTCCAGTACGATTTAAGGTCCTGAAAAACTGGATGGATCGCACTTGGAGGCCACAGAAAGGAAGTATCCCTCAAGCCCGAGCACCAGTGAACGATGGGGGAGATTATAGCAGAATAAAATGACTCGATAAGGGGGTGATAAACAGCTTAAAAAGACAAAAAGACGACGGACCCCATTCGAGGACGATCGCACTTTATATCGCGAGACGTTAAAAGTTTTAACGAATTTTCGGGTATCTTTACGGCGAAACAGTGTTTAAGTACACCCTCTAGGAAATATGAAAGTTTATTTGTCGTAGATAAAAGTTCTGGATAGGAACTTGAATAATATTTTACTAGTGACAGTTTTTTAAATTTTCTTAGGATTCGTATGGTGAAACGCTCTAAGGTTTTGCATGCTTTTCCGTTCAGAAGTTTGTCAGACCTGAAATGATTTACGGCTAGTATTCTCGCTAAGTTATCTTTCACAATATGCCCCTTTCCAATCCGGAATTGTTAAAGGAAATTATATATTTCAACTGCTGGTTCATAAAAACGTTAATAAAGCGCCGAGTATTAATAAATTAGACTCAAAAATCAAAAGGTTGTAACTTGGGGAAAAAATCTTTTTTGCACTTTCTTTTCAAAAGTTCCATCAGCTCCAGTTATTTATCTTTGGAAATCCCACCAATTAGCTCATTTAGTTTGATTCATCTTTAATTTGAACTGTTTAAGGGCTCTGTATGATGATTTGTCGCGAGTTATAGTCATTCAAAGCAAAATAATTAATCTAAGCAAGAAACTTAATTTAAAAAAGGTGAAAAAATGCGTATTTAAGGATTTTCACTAAACTTGAGATAACTTTACAAATAGGGAATTGACTACGAATATTTTCTTTTTATTTTTAACCAGAAAGTATCCAAAAGAAAACCTCAAGAGTTGCAACTGCTGCGATTTTTCAAATAGTGTTGTCCGAGCGATTTAAATTGTCACTTTTGTCCAATTTACTAAGAAGGAGAATCAATATTTAATTCCGAAATTAAAGTACATAGACGTGAGGCACATGGAAAGATTGCATTACTTGCATTAATTCATATGATACCTATAATATGGTTTTATATATAAAAGATGTTCTGTACTTAACCTTAGGTTTAAGTGGAAATTAAAATAGGTCTCTATATGATTATGTAGAAAAATATATTTGTAACTGTTTGTGACCTAAACATTTTACCGAAACATTCTGTTAGAGGCAAATGAAATTTTCAAAGCGAGCTCTTTCCATAAAAATGTCTGCTAAAGCTCTATCAGTTCGGACTGAAAAGAGATTAATTTTAGCCATCGGGATTAAATTTCCATTAATTAATCATCCCCGTGGACATAATATTCTTTAAAATTTTTCACAGGGACCTCAAACGCGTTTTCGAGTCGTTTTAAGTGACTTTCAATTAATCTGGGAGTATTAATAGGTTTAGTGTTTCTGAAATGAGTTGAAACCTGCGCGAGGATTTTGTTTCACGCCGGATTTTTTAATTAAAATCCTAGTTTTCCCTTAATGCACATCGAACGAATGGAAACATAAAAATATTATAAATAACTGTTATAAACAATATTCTTTACACTATACAACACGACAACGTGCCAAAAATCAAGGAGAGAATTTAAAAATATTTTTTAATATCTTTTGAATATATATTTTTTTCATTTCTTAAATTCTAAATCCTAAATTTGTATAAATATATTGTATTTGCAGCCTTCAAATTATTCACATTGAACCATACAAACTTTAAATTAACAGAAACTTTAATGGCCTTAAATCTCCAAAGGTAAAAGAAAGCAATTTTTATATTTGGACAACAAAAATGTTGTTGTAAACAAAATGAAATAATGTAAGTGTAAGAAATATCAAGCTCTAATGGGCGGTAAGGCTAAAATTCTTACGATGTTGATCGCAATGAAAATAAAGCTTAATACCTACGTACTAAGCAGTTTATAGGGCTGTAACATCACTCTCGTTTACTTTAAATAAAATTTTATTCCTTCAAAACAGTAAAAACAGTAAATAAACCACCGGTTTACCTAATGATGTTGTTTCTTTCAAGCATTTCGGTGGTCGTCCAATTTTCGTCGATGTTTTGCTGCTTCCTATTAGCTTTTACAGTAGCCATGAAGTTTTTCACGTGATATATTATAAGTCTCAGCAGAAACGTCTCAAATAAATTATAGTTCATTTCAGTAAACTAACTAAACCAAAAAAGCAACCTATCTATTTCTATATATTCTTCTGATATTCAATATTTATGTTAGTGAGATTTCCTTTGAGATTTAATCGTAGATTAAGTAGGTAGTTCCTCATACTAATGTTTTGACTTGATTAGGCCAGATGATGATAAGTCTCACAATCAGTACCTGCACGATGTGCTTAGGGTGCTATCCAATTTCCTCTTGACATAGACATTTGGAAAATGGAAAGTACCGTTTTCTTCCAACTCCATGAATGTATTCCATTGTGGTCTATAAATCTTTCTATAATTTAAAATCCATGAGACCAAAAATATATACCCAACATCATCTGAACATCTGGATCAATATTTTCTTTTATGAATTACCGACTTTTGATCTGTAAAGACGGGAAAAGTGCACACCATTGCCAAATCTACCAACCCTTAACTTGTGCAATAAGGCTTTGATGAAGTTCTTCCAGTTTCTTTACTAAGTTGCACTCTTGTAAGAGTGAGCGCGTCAAAACTCAGAAAAATATATGTACATAATAATTCACACTTTGAGATGACGACGAGGTGTTCCTGAAGGAAAAGGGACAAACGGTTCTTGAAGGCAGGTTCTTGAACTGATGAGTGGGAAGCTATACGTTCCTCTAAAGTACCAGAAACACGGTTAAGTAGGACATTTATTCAACACGTAGTTTTGCTTTGTATCTTTCACGAATTAGGTTGCAACTGTTGCCATGAAATCTTTCACCATTCCTGAGTGACAACTTATTTTATTGCAAGTTCACAGAAAAGAATTCAGTAAATCTCTATCAAGCTTCAGGTTCTTCGCTCACTCGTGTAGTCAGTCTAAGAAAACTACGTCCATCATTATAGTCGAAATTGGAAATAGAGAGAATCCATTTCGTGAACCTGCGATACGTTTGGTTTGTCGACTTTTGGAAGGTAACAAATTGCGATGCTTTTGAATCACTTAGAAGAAGTATTTTGTGTAGTTTCTTGAGAATGTTAGAAGTTCGAATAACAGACATCAGTTCCTTCTCTTCATTGAGTTCAAATCAGATTTTTGATCTTGTACGCCGTATATTATACACCTTTTGAATTCACTTGTAAAGTAATTCTCAGTACGTAATATCCAGGTAATTTAATATTTCTAGAGGCAAAGCGTACATACCGTTCCAATGTTTAGTAGACCGTACGAGCCGATATTAATATTCTGCAATCCGACGTTCCACAATTTGATTCGACTAAGTAAATACAAACCTCCAGAAGAATAAACACTAAATCTCTAGCGATGTAATTTAAGTCAGAACGTTGTATCTGAATACAGAATTCAAACACAAGCCATATCGGCCAGACTGAATAATGTTTACCAATAAGGCACATCTAAATCGCATATTATAGACCGCATCCGAGGTACTCCTGCGCTCAACCCGGTATAGATATGATAAATCACACCTATTTTCACACGTTCTTTCCATTACTATCCTGACACTGATTTATACCATCTTTTTACCCAATTTGACCACGTCTATCAACATCCACGAGTGCGGGGTGATGTATATTTCTGTATTTATATGACATTTATATCCCGCCAGCCGTACACTGCGAGAAAAGGGTATTGTTCCAGAAGGCAACGCCAGTAAGTCGCGTCCGATAGGATTTCTAACGGCTCAATTCTTCAGATAAACTAGTATAGTGTTATTTATGGATGAGGATTTGTGTACTGGATTGAATTTCATGGCCAACTTCTTCCAGACAGAGAACAGTGATTGGGGTGTCTGTACTAGCAACCCAGACGCTATGAACAAAGCTCAGTGAAGCGTATTGTAGTACAGCCTTTTTTAACAATAAAGTACACTGAAAGATGTAAATATTTTATTGTTGTAGAACATAATATATAAGCTTTTAATTTTGATTGTCCATTTTATCAGGACGCCTCTGCTCGCTCCCACCACTGTATTGCGCAGATCCAGGTGCGCAATGACACCGCCGCTATAAGACCTGTGACGAGGTTGCAAGTAGCCTCAGTCGCAGCTAAACTTTTAAAGAGTCACCACTGAAGATGTTGACAGTGAAGTGGTAACAAAACGTTTGGAACCATTAGGTGCGACCAGACAAAGGCTACTACGAAATGTTTCAGAGAACAACAATTGTCTGAGGAGAACGGTTTAGTTTAGTAAAAACGAAATAAACTCAAGGCTGGTCTGGGGATGCTGACAGTGGATCCACCCCCACAGAACCTACCCCGAGAACAACAAGGACAGATCAAGGACACATACACAAGTAACTTCAAGTTGTCGTATGATGTTACATTTAATGGCTGTTCATACTGCTATACCTATTATAACTCAACTATTTCAAATGATTTTGTAGCACAGGTACACTGTAAAAAAATATGTGAGTGAAAGCAATAACAGCTTTCCAGATTTTTGCATGAATTTGACTGTTTCAAATCTTAACCACCCAAAAAGTAGAAGTAAAGTAGACAGAGCTGTGCTAGAATCTTTTGATGTGTTCTGTTTCATCTGTTGCTGAAGTGAAATATGAATTCTTAAACTTTGCGTCATTTTTCTAAATACTTTTCCTAAGAAATGGAGAAAAAATACTGCAATCTTAATTTTCCAAGTACTATAATCTGTTAAATAAATATGTCATCGTGCCCTTTGCCATTACCAACATACGTATGAACTTGTAACCTTTTGCCCCTTCAATTATCAAGTAAAACGAATAAAGCAAAAACCTATGTCAATCTTCTGACAGGTCCAGGGAATAATGTTTCATTTATATGGCTTAATTATTGCCTCTTGGCTGAAGGTTGAGGAACCCATAAATCCGTTGGCGTAAAAAGTGACAAGAAAACAAATATAAACGGTAAATTGGTTCGGACCCTTTTCCCGCACCTGGTCCGCTCGAGAATCTATACAAATAACACCTTCCTTTTTCTATTGGGTTTGCTCAGTAATACAGGAAATTGTCGTAAATGGAAGCCGCTGTTTTTCCGGTGAACGTAAACGAATAATTTCAATAAAACCGGTACAAAACTTACAATGAATACCACACCGTTCACGTCTAGCTATCGAACTAGACTAAGAATTGTCTGAGAATTACAAAACTAGGCTCATTTACCTTCAATGTATCTATTACATAAAATGAGGCTCTCATTTACAGGGTGTACAGTTTTTATAATAATTTTATTTTAAATCTCATTTTAATTACATTTAAAAAATGTCACCCTTTTGAATCGTATAAATCAGACTGTTTATTTTTTCCGAGTGTAGCTATTAAGTCGTTCCTTTTCCCTCAATTCCTCGACTTAATCAAATCCGTCTCAAATTCTCGTAAACATCAATTTTCTTTTAACTCTCTGGCACGTCTCAATTAACTTCCCATCCCGGGCCTGGGCTCAAATCAGTAATAAGTGGTGCCACTTAATCACCCTCGTTTACCTGACCTCAGTCACAATTCGAGTCCGCCATTTTGAACAGAAACGTCACATAAAGGGTGTTCTACCTAAGAGAGATAACTCTGTAACTCTGCAACTGTAAAATTTATAAAAAAAATATTATAACATCTAGCCTCATTTAGAGAACTGAAATTGTGATTTTTTTTTAAAACAACTGATTATCTCGTCAACGGTAAGTTTTAAACACCACGTATATTTAAGAAACTACCTAATATTAATCAAGTAATTCAAAAACGCAATAATATACAGGGTGGTTCGTTTAAATTAACAAAGTTATGTAGCGCCCACGCGAAATGGAACACCCTGTAAAGCTAAAAATATTTTCTTTGCATGGCCCACATGATTCCAGCCAACTTTTATTAAAACCATTTTTTTTATAAATTTTACAGTTACAGAGTTACAGAAGAATCCCTCTCAGGAGGAACACCCTGTATAAATGTCGCTTCGATTGCGCGTTGCGTTTTGACGTCCTAATACAATTTATACTTCGGCAAGCTCAGGGCTTTGCCTTGATCTGACGTTTTATTACGCGATTCAACCAAACTTTAGAATGTCTATTTACGATCTGGAAACGGGATTTGTACGGGATTTAATGAGCAATTTAAGTGACTAAGCAATTTGTCCGATTCGAAAGTTAAGCGAAAACCTTTGAAGATGTAACAGGGGGATGTGTGATTTCTCTACAACTTATAGAGCGTAAATAGACACCTGTAAAGAGAATTTCCATCTAAAAGGTGGGCAATTCGGATACAAAAAAGCAAATATTTCGTTTTATTTGCATTAGGGTTATTCTGGCATTTTACGTCGAAACATTCTATATGGGATTCCACTTACCGGAGTGACCCTGCTGCCGTTGAAAGGAAATAAATCCAAATGCGGAAGTAATCATTAGAGAAAGAGCAAGAAAAAGATTATGACGTTATTTTTTCACGGCGGACTTGTCATAATCCCGCCCTGAAACAACGGAACAGACTTCCGGTTCCATTTTCGAAATTGTAAAACCCGTAATTCATCACGTCCGCGTCAAGGCCCGTTTCACGGTTAGCTAAGCCCCAACTCCCTGAGTCGGCATGAAAATATTACACATAAAAGTCATGACAATGTTTTCCCCATTCCTTAGTGTAACGTATAGAAGAGATTTACCAAATTCTAGTCGGGCCAGCCGGTTCGACTAGTCTGGGTGAGGGATCGATACACCGCTCGAGGCGTTCCTAGCAAGGGTTACATTCTTACAAGAGTAATTACTGAAAACCACTTTGTCGCCTTCGGGCCGCCGCGGAAAAACCATATAAATTTACACTCAATAAACCCCGGGACATTTTCATTAATTATACTTTCGCCCGCTAGGTAATCTTGAGAGCGGGCCCACTTCGTTAATGATTTATTAGTATGTATTTTTACGTCTTGCGGTCGAAACGGTTTCATAAACGACTACACTGAGAGAACGAGACATTTGCTCGTGCCTATTATTACGTACAGGGTCGGAAAGTCCCCATGGTTCATCGGCCGTTAGGTGAGAGCGATAAAGTAAGTAATAGAAATCCGTGCGATAGAGAAACATGGCTATAATGAAGGCGTCTAATAGTCACCGCCCATTTCACCAAATAAGAAGTGGATCTTATTTGTGGAAGGGCGAAATGGGCGGTGACTATTAGACGCGTTCATTATAGCCATCTTTCTCTATCGTACGGATTTCTATGACTTTCTTTATAGCTCTCACGTAACGGCCGATGAATCATGGGGACTTTTCGACCCTGTATAGTCCAGGCTGTATGGTCGCTCCAGCTAGGAACATGATTCTCATTCGATTTTTTTTTCATAATCTTACTAAAAAATGACCCTTGAAATATATCCACATGTTGCCAGACGTTATTAATGGTCAAAAATTGTTTAAACAATTTTTTTAGGCTGTTTGGGGTATCCTGAACAAAAACTTCCTATCCAACTTTTCTCTAAAATCTACCATTTTCGAGATATTAACAACATCTACACTGAAAAAAAACTATTTGGATCAAATGAGCAGTTTTAAATGGAATTATTTACCGTCAATGTTATTTTATTATATTCAAATGTATATATTTTCGTCAAACTATGTGAAATATTTGCCGTAATCAATAATTTTAGAATTTATATTATTTGTAGGTGGGTATATATTATTTAACTCAAATCTTTTATAGTTTTGAAATTTATTATCTCGGGCTTTAGCTACATAAACTGCAAACATATTTGTTTCAAAACTACCAGTTCATTAAAATATATTTATGTATTTTAAATTTAGTATTAATGTAGGAATTATTCAAGACAAATGTAGCCTATTATAATCAAACTTATGTTTTCTTGAAAGAAAATTGTTGGTCACAGAATGGAGTAGCACGATAGATTATTTGAAACAAAATATTTTTTATTACTGAGAAATATTTATATCTAAATATATACTTAAAATAAGTAGGTATATACAATCATATGACCAAAACTATTCAATTTTGTATTAAACAAACGATACATTAATATACGATACAAAACAGGTTTCTATAAAATCTATGTAGATCATAAAATTAAGAATAGAATTCGTTTAACAGTAAGTAACAAATATTTATTTGAAATGCTGCCTATTTTTAAAGTAAGAAATTATATTTCTGGGTAGAAATTTAAAGTATTTAAATAAATAAATAATTTTCTTGAAAGAAAAAATATTTTTTTGCGTATTACATAAACGATACCTTAAAATCAAATGTTGTACATTTGAATCAATAAATTTGTTTTGCGTATAATATTTCTGAAAAGATAGGAAAAAGTTTTTTTATTCAACTCTGATGGTTTTGGAGACAGAAATGTCATCCCTTTAATTTGAAACACCCTGCATATATTCAGTAAAATAGACATGTTAAAAAAACAAATAGAAAAAACTCATTAATTTTCATTATAAAAATAGGTTTTTTGATCAGTCAATTAATAATAAATACTTTTAAATGCTTATATGTTATATGTATTATAATTAAACTTTAAATATTTTTCTGTTTTTCGAAAAACTGGTATTATCACATTAAAAAAACTAATTAAAATCTAACTAATTTTAATCAATGATTATATAGTCCAGTCCAGATTTTTTAATTTCTCGGCCTAACAACTTTTTGATCAACCGAATAGAATTACAAACAGTTTGAGATTACCAAAATAATTATAATATATTTTTAGCAAAAAGATGGAATTTAAATGAGATTTATATATATTTTAAATATTTTTTAACTTACGAGGGCTCTATAGCAAATAGGCAACCAGTAATACATTTTTATTTCAGCATTAATTCATATTTAGACAAACTATGTTTTAAAATCTATAAAACTGTATTGCTGGTTGCCTATTTGCTATAGAGCCCTCTTAAGTTTATGAAAAATGTAGAAATTTACATCGAAGTTCATAAAGTTTCAATAAGTTTTTTAATTGTGAAATTGTCTCATTTTGAGAATATAAATACCTGTAACTCCCAAGTTTAAAAATTCCACTTGTCAATAACGAACCATTACTATTTATAACTTTATCGGAGCTCAAAATTTGTAGCTTTGAAGCTTCGATCTTACATTTCGCACATCAGACAATTCATCACAATTTCAAAATATATCATTAAAGAACATGAAGTTACAGTTCAAATGAAACTTATCCTATACTCCGCTTTGTAACTCGAAACTGAAAATATACCAACTACCGAGGCCGGTGCAATATCAATTTTCAAATACGTAACAAGTCCGTGTGAACCTAAAAGGGTATATCTCCATGTTTTCCTCGAATACAGCATTAAACGTAACACTTCAAACTTCGCAGCCTTTGTGAATGCTGTATTATTTAAAGTAATACAATAACCCACCTAGAAGCATCCTGAATATGAATTTTTAATGTGTGCTGCAAAACGCAAGTAGCAATGTCATTTCCGGGAAGCGAACAATGCTGTCTCGACACAAATTTCATTAAGCTCGTCAGCAAAAACAATTTATGTAAACAAATGTTAGAAAATGTATGCAAATAAAGTGAATCCATTGATTTAAAGCGACAGTTTTTGAGTCTTGTCCATGGGTTCGAACCCCGCGGCCAGACGACCATTCCACGGATATTGAACATGGAAGAACATTGACTTAAGCCCATGTGAGCGACTGATACCAGTCAGTGTTTGTCCATACACATAATTAATATGGTTTTGCAGATTAAGGTTCAACGACTGCATTGACCATGAGTTCATTTATTCACACCAACTGTTGTACTAGTAGTGTCTTTAACAAATATCACTAATGATGCGTCATCTAACAAACAACATTTTAAATCGTTTATAAAAAATCAAGAACAACCGGGGACTGACATCGCTTCCTTGGGGAACTCCAATACTAACTATATGTTTTACCGACCGATTACAGCTCATCTAATACCTACTGGGTATTTGTTGAATGATTTGAGCAAAAAAGAATAGTTTTTGTTTCTAGGATCATACTAAATATAATATATGCTAATATATTGTAACGAATTTGAAATGTTCATGTAGAAACTCATGAAAATATTGCCTGACCGAACTTAAAGTCACACTATAATATTGCTAGCTATCACCAATAAATCATGCTTTCTCTCTCATCAAATCTGGCCAGGGATAAGAAAGTACAAGGTAAGACATAAAAGATAGTAGAGGCTGTATGGAACAAATTACAGCTTAATTAAAAATACAATATATACTAAGAAAACATACACACAAAACTAACAAATTCAACACACACACACTGAAATTATATTTCAATATTTTCAAATTACTAAAGCTTCCTACTAGTTTCAAGTAAGAATTGTTTCTTACGTGCATTTCCATGATGATTGGTCTATCTCAGTTCCACATCGCGTTGGAAACCTTCTATTCATACTGTTATTATTATATTTATTCCGTTCTACTTTTCAGCATATTTTTATTTCAAATTCCCTTTCTCCAACAAAACAAAAATCCAACAAAACATAAGTTCTAGGCAGTTTTTTAGGTACATCTTTCAAAGCTGAAATTAATTAAATTACATAATTACATCCTTCGCCTCTCTCTCTTTCCTTGCGCAAACAGTTACACAATTTAATTTATCAAACAACGGTATTTGTTTGTGCAGATTTTTTCGTGGCAGTTTCGAACGCCTGGGGCATATTCATTAGACTGGTTAGACCAGGAGGTAAACTAACTTCCATCTATTAGACTGTTCACGCATGGCGTTGTAATATCCTGTAACTGGGTGTTTATCCAGCTTAGTACAATCCCCCAATGAATTCACAAAATGTGCAGGCAATGCCAATAACTCTACCCGAGGTGATCTTGTCTGTTAAATATTGTCGTGGTGGTTAGATTAACAAAATATATTGCCAAAATTGTCAAGTTATTTAGATAGACAGAAAATTGACATCTAATATTTTTAACTAAATATTGCACTTTGCTCCCACTGCTACTGGCTCTATTATGAGAAATCTCTGACTGTTGCGACACTTGTTGCGATAAAAAGCTTTAATTTTCCTATATTTATTAAAGCCTAATTAAAATGCAACCATGTAAGACGATAAATACTATACATATCAAAACTCTGGTGCTCTGCATTGCGGAATGCAGTTTAGCGCGCTATAAGGATTTATGCACTCGTTCCAGGAGGAGCAAAGATAGTTCTGTTTCCCTAGGACATATATAAACTAAAGTATTTCTAATTGGACTAAAATTACATAATGGGGAAGGTGTTAATGTACCTTCCATGTTCTTCGGTAGTAAAATCTTCCTAAAGTGGGCTAATTGCCTGTAAATTGTTGACATTCTAGTCCTTCACTGAGGACAAGCTAAATTAATTGGAGGGAGCTCGGCTAATGTAATAAAACAGAAGATATATACACAAGGTAAGTCAATTTCTATAGCCACATCTAGGATGTGGATCTTGAGAGCCATAGGAAATTCACAGCTGACGAAATGCATCAATTCTACGAGCTGAACCTTGAATGGGTGTAAACCTTTTGTTAAAATCCACTGCACTGTGATTTTTGATATGTTTAATTACTGTGACCGACGGCACACTCACCGTAGCAATATTTATTGTCTGTGCACATTCTCAGCTACACACTCTCCGTACTTTTAATGAATTTTCACAATCTTCACCCGCTTAATGCTGCCAACTCGTGGGAATGGCCAAGTCAAGTTCAGCTCTGATTTTTTGCTTTAATTACTCGTCCGTATAACGCATAAATGCAGATTTATGAAACGATTTAACGTGTAATATCGACGGATGGCGCTTTTAACGTACGAAGTTGCTGAGGTGGCGGCTCTCGCGGCAACTCGCAGTTCTAATTTGTGACAAAAATATTTGAGGCGGCAGCATTCGCTGCAGAAACAGAAGGGTCGAGTATTGCCTCATCACGTTCAGTCCGTGTACCGCCTGTTCAAATTAGATTCGATCGCCTGCAGAATTTTGTTACGACTTCTAAAAACAAATACTTCGTGTAAAAATTCCTGGAACCAGTGAATTAGGCAAATGGCTTTCCGTTGCTTCCAGAGTCGTTAAGTTTGGAACATTAAAGAAGAAGCACAGAATAGATGGATGAGGTTAAGTAAAAAATTATCCGGAAAAGTATTCAGTTCAGTTGCAGGCTCCGTAACGTGAAAGAGAAACGGGTAATTCGTTTTTCCCAATTTTCTGATAGAATTGTTCTTACTAAATAAAAGTATGCCGTGACATATGCTTGGACATATTGGTCATACAATTTTTCAGCTGATTGCCATGTCATTAGTTTAGACTTTTTAAGTTTCTTCTGAAGGGAGGTCGACATATTTCTCAAAACATTTAGACTTAGAAAAGTAGAAACCAACTTGGAAATTGTCCGACAATTGTGGCAGTTTATACTTAATGTTAAAATTTATTTTTCCAGACAATTTTCTTCTATCCAAGCTGTTATCTCTCAAAAATATTGTAGATGAATCTGTTTATTTGGCATATCCATCAAAATTACAATCATTTATTGATTAGATATTATTAAGGTTCTCTTTCCTACTTCGATAAGTTAAAATAACTTTCTTGAAACGTGTTATGCGGGACTACAAGACTTAGTTAGTGAGAAAAAGTTCAGATTAACGTCATTAAGGCGTATTATACTCATGCCCTTTTTGTACATACACTTCACACCAATCTAGAACAATTTGATATCGAGCAAACGTGTTACAATTTCCTTCAATTCAATCTAAACCGTTTGTCACTGTTTTATTTCATGTCTTTAGTAAATCCTTATAAAAAAATATATTCACAAAAGTGCAATATTGCTTATACAAACGATCTCAAAATAATACTAAATTTAATGTGTGTTTCTGGTCTATTAAGAGAAAAATACTTATTCTATAACTAACTGATTTTATAAAGGCATATTTCTTACTTATCCAACCGAAAACAATATGTTGAATATCAGGGCCTAAGTCTAATCAGTTTCTCACTTTACCTGGTGTGCCTCAAGGCTCAATACTTGGCCCGCTGTGACTTATTCTATATATAAATGATAGCCACTATTATTATTCTTGATTTATATTAATAACATGAAATAATCTTACAGTACTGTATACTGTTAACAACATAAAAGCGAATTGTTTCAACGTAATCTTAATACCATTATAGTGCCCATCTCTAGTAATGGTCTGAATAAAAGGACTGCATTCATAAGGGTAATCCGAAATTCGATAGGGTTCGATGATACTCCAATTTAAATTATATATCATCTCTTGTTAAGTCCAAACTGATGATATATAATGATATTTCGTCTATACATATAGTATACCTTTGGTGGTAATCTTTTCCCATGGAATATCCCGACTCGAGAAGTTTACCCGTAATATGAAGACCTGCTTTATAGAATGTAAAGGTATATAGAATCCTCATGCATAATTAAACTGCGACATCCTTCCGGCAAGCGTTAAAGAAATACAAACACAAGCAGAGGCAGACACCCAGACGGAGAGATTCATGTGTAAGTTATATCAGCTGGTTGAGCTCCTGTCAAATAATTAACAACGTTAGTAACTTCCACCGTCTAGACAGCTAGGTAATAAATATTCACTAATTTCTAGAAACAAAGGAGTAAAGATGCCAGTTTGTTAGTGTCTGAAGCAAATATTGGTAGAAGTGCTGTGCTGATGCATAGTTACTAGGTAAACTTATGAGACATGTTTTCTAATTATTCATTTAGCAAGCAATTAAAATAATTTACTTACAGTTTTCGTCTTCAGTATTGGAGAATTTCCCTTTGAAAAATAAAAAAGCAAATGCTTTCTAGTACTATTCATATACAGGGTGTGGCGTGTATAATCTATAAAAATAAAACTACAGCTTCCTAACGATATTTGTAATTTTGTTAGTATTTTTGTATTTTTTTCGTAAATTAAAGTTCAATTCGTCCAATAATTCAGGCAACCAGTTCTCCAAAAAGTCAGTATATGTTGGTTCATTTAGTCGTCCTTCAAAGAAATAGGGACCGACAAGTACAGCCCAAACATTTACCGAGAACCGATATTGAAAATGAGTTTCTCTAATCGCGTGAGGATTTTCATTGACCCATATGTGCATATTATGGAATTTCACTTCATCATGGGTAAATGTCGCCTAATCTGTTACACAAACATAAGCAGGAAAGCAGGAATGTCTACATGATTGACATATTGCCGTAATAACCATCTGCAAAAACATATTCGTTGATCACAATCCGGGGGTAACATCTGTTGAACTGGTTGCAGATGATAGGGTGCAACAGCTGGCGCTTTAAGATGCGATGTACGGTACGAGATGAGGTTCCTACTAGCTGTGCGAGTCGTCGAGTATTAATTGTGGGGTCTTCATCAAGATTTTCCAACACTGCATATTCAACATGAAGGTTCACTTGCTGACCACGTCCTTCTCCTCGAGGAATAACACTTCCCGTATCTCGCAGCCGCTGAACGCACTGTAGGATTGTATTTGCACATGGGGGGTGACGTTGTGGCCATCGTTCTTGGTACAACCTAGTCGCCTCGTGCGCATTTTCTCCGGCTGCACCATACACTAACACCATATCGACACGTTTGTTTTCTCGGTTCATTGTAAAACTAGTTTGTGCACAAACTAAGAAATTAAGCAAAGTAAGAATTAAGAATCTCGTTTTTAATGTAATCGGCACGCTATTCTTATGCTTTAAGCAACTTGCAGTAAAGGTTGACTTCTAGGCGACCCTGTGTCGTATCCTGCTGACGTTTGATAGTCGTTGGCACACATTCGTATTCGTTCCAAAGCACACCTCGCCGAAGGTTCTATTAAAAGAAAACAAATATATATCCAGCAGACTCCGAAGAGCTGTTCTAAGCTGGTGACAGAAAAGTCAATCTCCATTCCCATGCAAACCAAACACGTAAAATCGACGCCGAATGAAAGCCTCCACACTAAGTGATGCAACATTAAAGTTAATCACGAATCGATTGGGTAAGCAAAGATCAGCATTAAATAATTTGTGCATAGTTGGTTTTAGTTTGTATACTCTATTAACTTAGACCCGTGTAATAGATAGTAACTCTGGGATTACATCCTACTTGTTATTAATATAAGTTCGTGACTGTAATATAGCCAGACTAGGAACTAAATTAGAAGTCTGTTTCGGGAATTAATTGTTTCTAATAAGTTTCAAATTAGCTATCAGGGTATTGTGGCGCATGTCCATGGAATATTTTCTTGACAATTATTCCGTTGGTGCTACCAGTACTTCTTAATTTTTTATTAATCTTTGACTTTATTAAATGTGCTTAGAACTAATCCGAAAATTACGCCACCATTACATAATCTTCGTACAAAGGCTGTAACGTTATGAAAAGTAAACGGGAAACGGCACCCCAGAAAACCTCATTTATATTCCGAAAGGATGTTATTGTTACAAAGTGACTGAAATGTTTTCGCGGCAAACTCTAAAATAGCAAATCCCAAGTTTGTAACAAGCTCCACCACTGACACAATTAATCTTTAACTTTCTATGATATTACTGCTGTTACTGTCACCGCCGAGCAGAATATATGTAAGACACGATCATTAATCTGCACTTCATCAGGCGTATATGGGAATTATTCATACGTAATCTGGTGAGTTCTAAGGAATAGTGTACCGCGCTAGATCTCAATGTGCTTTTCCCTTGATGAAAATTTGTTACACTACCTAAAATGTATCCAGTATACTACCACAACCAATTTTTGGTAGTTTCCAATTGGTCAGACCTATCGTCATTAGTCGTTTATGTCAAATCCCAAAGATAATCCTTTCGATTGAAAATGGAGCTTACTTCATCCCGTTTAACACCATGTGTCCCAAATTTTATTTAAATTTTTTGTATCCTCACTTTGAAAGAAACAATTATCCAGTGTTTTTTTTAATAATCGGTAGTAATAGTGACGGTGCGCCACTGTATTCTTAATATAGTCATACTCAAATTTCCTGATAACTACAAATCTTGAAATACGTACAAACATACAACATATAAACATACAGGATGTTCCTCAAGTGCATGTACCAGCGAACCACCGTAGATTCCTGGGAGAAAAATAAGATAGCTTTAGACCGACTCAGCTATACACAAAAGCCAGCGTCTACTGTGATAAAGGTCTCTCAATCTGAGAACCCCAAACAAGGATTTTTTATATAACCTTAAGACAGCTTGGGCTAGAAACCTATCTGATACAGATCCTTCTTTATATGACCATAATACATTCCTTGCAGATATAAGAAACTTCTATACAAGTAGTTATTTTTTAGACCAATATGCAATTAGAAATGGTACACCCCAAGGGTTTATCTTAGGTCCTCTGTTATTTGTACTATACAAAATGATGTTTCGCGTATTGAATCAAAAATGCATTGTTGTCTGTCTTTAAATTCAAATCCAAATAAGACAGTTACTATGTTATTTGGAACTGCAAAACAATATGGAGAAGATAACAACTGAAAATAATTTAATTTTGCCTTACTCCATTATGGAATTTAAAAACACTAACTTGTAAAAATCTTAGAGTTGACATTCGCAAATCATGTAAATAATATTCTAAAAACTGCCTATTCTCTCTTGCAATTCTCTCTTCATGTAAATTTAAGAATGCCTTGACGACCACTGTTATGAATCGAAATTAACAAAATCTTTGTGATGTTAACTTTACTTGATTCATGTGATGTTGTTTATAGATGTTTGTCAGTTTCCAACTTTCATAAAAGTTATGTTCATGTATACGATCGATGGAGTTAAGAGGAGACATCATATCTCCCTTTATTTCGTTAAAAGTGGGCGGATCAAAATCAAAGTATATAGAAATATACCCACCACATCTTAAATCTAGATTAATATTTGTTAGCGGTATTAAATTGCGTACCTTTATAATTTGTTACCCAAAGCATTGAAATTTGTTGTGGGTATTAACTCAAAGGCAAAGTTAAGAAACATGACATGTTATCGTCTGTTTCTGTTATAATTAATACTTTCTTATTACTTATATTTCTTAATTCAGTTTAATTTGTGCAATGAAAATTGTTATATATGATATATGTAAATACTTTTGAGTAACCTGGTATATATGTTGTACTATTTCTGTCAGCGAGTCTTTGCTTTTTGCTCTTCTTTTTGTTTGTAAAGAGCTGATAAAAATCTCTATGTACGGCTTTAGACAGACATTCCTTTGTATAAAATTAGCAAATAAACATTTAAAAATAAAGGCGTTACAATTTATTACAAAAATGAATTTCCTTCCGCAACAACCGGCATTTTTCCATTTTCAAATGCAGCGAGACTTATTTCAAAAACGTTATACCCTTATTTTTAAAGCCTTCTCATTTTGGGCCATAAAATATGATATCCTACCAAAGCGCAAGGTGACAATCCAGACGCGATTCAAACTGTGCCGTTTAAAACTCAAAGGCTTTGTTGCCTTCTGGAATAAATGGCCATAATAAACTTTACTATCGCAAAGACCGGGGATACGACACACACGACAAAACAAAACATTCAGAACCGTGTCTTCGCGTCTGAAGATATTTTATGTAGCCTGCGTTCGCCACTTAACTTGAGGGGAATTTATAAGGCGGCTTCCGATACCTTGCGAGTACACAGTGAATTGATAAATTGTGTATTTTGTTGTTGAAGTCGCAGATTCACGACCCGTATTTTCAAATTTTACCCATGTTTTTAAGGGAACAAATTTCTTTATTTCAACGCGAACACCACTATAGAACCCTTGCGGATCCAGCATAGAGTGTGTTCGAGCGTCAACCTTATCATGGTCGGTCATATGGATAGTACACTAGTATGCTCCAAATTTTTGATTTTGCATTGTATACAGATATTTTCACAAATAAATTTACGAGTTCTACGCCCCCCCAACTCTCACTGTATCTCAAAAACAAAAAGACGGTAGACCCATCCAATGGGAGTAACCTTATTTTTGGATGATCTGTAAGCTTCTGGATTTATGTTACCTTATTCAAAAGCGCTCTGTATTGTTTAAAAATTGTAATACTTCAACGATGTTATAAAAAATAATCTGTTTTTCAATCGTCAAACAAATCATTTAATATTTCAACTCTGACCAATCCCGCTTTAAATACAAACATATTTCAATTACATGACTAGTAATTAAAAGTTGGATATTAAAAATTCCATGAAAATAAACAATAACAGCTCGGTGCAGTCGCCAGATATACATTTTAATGACATTTTGCCGATTTGGTTTTAGTTGTATGAACGAAAGTGGAGCGGAAAGAAACACTAATAAAACAACATATTGTAAATAAGATTTATTTACTTTATACTTATATACAAAAGTAATATAAGAAATATACATACACAGGTAATTGTAACTACTAACGGTGATTTAATATATTCAGATTTTTTTACAATATACCAAACTACTTTTGGAAACCGACTAGAACAATCACATCCGTATATCTTCATAACAGATATAAATATGCGATCTAAAACAAAAAAAAAACTGTTAAATGGTTTTATTTAAAGATTAACAAAATGCCTAATGTCCCTTTACAAGAAACATATAAACATTTGTTCACTTTATTAAAATAAGTAATCATAGTAGAGTTGTAGGTACTTTAAAAAGTAATGTTTTCATGAAATTATCAAATTAAAATTTATTAGGAATCCAATTTTTTAACAATTTGGTCAAATATATGGGTCGATTATCAGATATTTTAGGCCGCTGTTAATTAAAAGACATTGTGGGATATTACAACAAAACCATTTTTATTACCTAGCCCCTAAAATTTTCATTGCCACTATAACATGTTACAATAGATTTTGTCTGCTTTTGATGTACTAAAACCACATACAGAATTTATTAACAGTAATTAATAATCATTTCCCATCACAAACATTTATATTTTTTTGTAACATGGTCTCGACAATTAGCCGCGAAATATTTTAATTAAAACATATAATTATAAATGTAAAACATTTCAATTCGCTGAATGCTTTTTATATGAAACGGAACGTATCACATTTTTTTCTATACCTATACATGGACATAACAGTACAAATTAGTTATCGATTTTATTTTACAGGAAAACTAGTTAAAATTATACCCCGAAATAAAAACAAGTGCATTGGTTTCATTACGCAATGGTTTATAATCTACTTACAAAATTACAAATTTCCTATTTATACATATATACACATATCTTCAACAAAAAAATGTGCAGGTTTATTTAATTGTAACTGTCAAAATATTACCCAGAAAAAAAGTACAACTGTTTTTCGGTTAGCTAGGAATCTCTGATCTGCCCTTGTTGTTCTCGGCCTAAGCTCTGTGGGGGTGGACACTGGTATTAGAACCCTTAGGCCCACTCTGATCATGTCTGTTCCTGTGGTTGGTTCTAACGTCATTGTCCTCAGATAATGATAATGACGTTCCATAGTGGTCGAATCCAATTCTTTCAAATGTTTCAGCGTTCCTCATTGTCAGCTGTTATGATTTTGCAAAGCTTTCCGCTACTGAGGCGGAACTGTCTCTAGCGGGCTTAGTACTAACAACAAGATTCGAAATGAACACTTAGATAGGAGTTCTGATAGCAAGTGCGCCCACTTAGAGACTAGCACAGGAACAACAAGATCACTGGCATATCAATCCGAAAAACCATTGGACTCTAAACATGTTCCAACGGAAGAATTGGTCTTTTACTTACAAAGAAAATGGGTACTAGAAATGTTTCATCATATCAGTCATTTATCATCATTTACCTAATAGATAATGCAACCATATTACCTAATTTTTGTTTCTATTTATTTACAATTAAAAGTTATTTGTGTAACTATTTTTAGAAGTAACGACACTGGTTTGTATCCCATACGGAATGTAATATACTAGAACTTCTTAGTTTACAGCGAACGTCATTCGCTTGCCAAAACGTTCATGTGGTTGAGGCTTATGAACAATTTGATGTAAAAAGTTTACAACACATTTTTTTCTATTCTTTAGAAAAAATTAAAGCTGTGTTACAAATCAACTCAGACAATATCAGAACATATTTTATAACATAATAGTGTTCATACAAACATTTCCAAAAATTCTAAAATTCTATAAAAAATATTACTAAATAGTAATTATAAAATCGTTTTATAAACATTGTGTAATTGCGACTAGTTTGTTACTCTGCATAATGTTCTACATCTCTTACTTTTTTACGTTTTTACTAAGGAAAAAATGACGATGAGCAAAGTTTTAGGAAATTCGTACGATTTCAAAGAAATAAAAAAATGTTGATCTCATTTCAAATAATATAAACCAATCCTTTGTATTTTATACCCTATATATTTGTCGTTTTTTTATTCCTTTCCTTTTTCTTATTACAATGGAGTACAAAAGTCTACTGATCCTGCAAATGTAGAAAATAGAGTCCACGAATATCAAAATTACTTTTGTTTTTTCATGACATACTGATTTGTCGGAGGTTGAGAGGGGATAACGGCTTTCAATTTGGGCGCAGCTAAATTTTTTAAAATTAATTGAAGGTATGTTTACGATTAAATTTCCCTTTTTACAAGTGCCGAACCACTCTTAAGTTTTTTTTTTAATTAAACAACCACTAGGTTTTCAGCAAAGGATGTGACTCGTTTTCAGTGGTGCTCTATTAAACATGTTCCTACACTCAACTCTATTAACTTGAACAAAGTACCATGCTGTTTCCCATTCAATGTAAAGCATTCAGTGGCAGTTTAGCGGAGTAGTTGGTCTTTATTGCTGCCCATTGATGAGAAGTTGTTTTGAGACTAGTTCATCTAACTTCGACGTTTAACGCCCGTTCTGGACTGTTGCTGAGATATTTGCAAGCAATCAGTGTTTGAGAATTGTTAATTTCACTGCAGCAAGCAGCGAAGTTTGTCGAAAAAGGCGTTGAATTTGCACACGTACTTGCTCCGGAATACAAATATTAGAGATGTAAGCTACTTTGTAAGGAAAAAAGTACAATTTGTTTATAACAAAACCCAAAATTGTTATTAATCATCAGCGCTACATATTGCAATTAGTTATTTGTATACATTTCAGGTATACTTTTCCATGTATTTTCCTGTCAGCTGGCTCTCTCGACTTACAACGTAAACCAAAGGTCTTTTAGTTGTATTTATTACGTTGCATTTGACAAATCCGTTGTATAGAGCATCATACAAACGATAAATCCTTATTGCACTCTGCTCAAGTGACAGTAAGTAAGACCTAGCTACATCCCGAACTATATCGGTGTTTGTTGCTATTTCGTTACAGGAAAGCTTCCTTGGATCTTCCAGTTTTATTGTCAAACGCCAACCGACACGTCTCGCCAACACCTGATGTACTTTATTGTTGCGCCACGACAGCATTTTGTAGTTTCCTGACGGAGTGCAACTTTATATGTATTTATAAGAAAGTTCGGTGGCCGGAAACCGCTATTTAGTGACTTAAATGATACGTACTGCGAGCTTGAGGATGTAGGAAATGATGAAGATTGATGAAGCGGATGGAGTGTTGCTGCAAGAGATTGATCGGTTACAGAGATACACGCAGTGGTCGGGAAATATTACTTACTTACATATCACAATAAAGGAAGACAGTGCAACAGAATGCATATTTTTAAAAGTATGTAAATATGTTGAAATTAAATCCTTTCGTAACACCCGGTATAATTTAATTAGTTTACAGTGAAATACCCTATAGAATTAATGACAATTTTAGATTTACTTCATATTTTATATTTCATTTCGAGCATTTTACTGTATTTAATATAACATTTGAAAACTGGGGTATTATAGTTTTAATATACCCCCGTATTGCAATAAAATTCGTGAATTGCGCTTTAGTTTAATAAGTCGCTGGATCAAAATTTAATAAAAAGGGACATTTGAAAACTCAGAAGACGTAATGAAATGAATAAAATCCTTTATATTAAACGTTTTATCAGTTTCTAAGGTTATTTAGAATTTAACATTTAATGCATTATTTTTCAGTAAAAGTTATAAATTTTTTAAAATAACTTAACTATAGGACATTATCTACCACTGACATTCACATAATCAACATTCCTCATCATTTTGATAAAAATGTACGAGGCTCCTTTATTGGCTTTAGTTGCTGGGGCTTGTAAAATTGTTGGGTAAATTGAAAATGCTTATTTGGCAAGAAACAAATCAACGCGACAGGGCAGCTTGATACGCCTGTCACACCACCCTGACATATTAATGTGATTGTTCTACAAAACATTAATTTTCACTCTGACCGCGTCAGATAGCTGTCATTTGCAGTTACGGGAAGTGAACTTTCTTGGCCATATTTCTGTTGATTTGATGATATAAATAATTCCACTTATGTGCATGTTTCGCTTATAATTGTTTTTATAATACTAATAATCTGCTCGAGAAATTGTTAAATTCACAAACTAAGACCATAATAGACTTATAATTTATGCAGGACTAAATGTAATTGTAAAACCATACGTAACAAGTTCTTCAAATATTTAAAATACAGATGTCAGAGTTTTTCTTGGTTCTTAGTAAAAATATTTAAACTACTTAATTTAACTATTTATTTTTAAACTGGTAAGCCAGATTACATTTTTCTGTAACTAAAATGTACGAAAACACCTGAATTGCAAAAATGGTTCCGTTGAAGTTAATTCTAGCCTGTATTACACAAGAAACACGGATTCGGGGAGACTCGAAGCAAAAATGACCCTCCTTGTGTTGTTTTGGTAATGGAAAACACAATATATGCGAGTGCGTAAATAATTTTTTGTATTTCATAAATGATTAGACCAAGCTTACAACGTACATACAAGTGTAGATTTTAAAAATTAAAAAATAAACAGAGCATTATTTAAATTTATTTAGTTTGCAACGTTTTTTTAGAACACCTTGTACACTGTTGTATATCACCATAAAATATCTTCAAGTTGCTAGCAACAACTTTTGTACCAACTTTTCTTAAATCTTAAAAATAAAACAAGTTGACATTTATAACCAACAACCCTGTATAATTCTCGACAGTTAGAAGCTCACTGTAACTGGATCAGTTAAATCCTAATAACGTTAAAACAACGAACTTATATAAAGTAACAAAGTATAGTAACATTCCTGTTATTATTGTTTTATGATGTTACGCAGTGGGCTATGATTTAATAATCGGAACGATTTGACAGCTCGTAGCATTGTTGGTCTTAAACGATTCCGTTGTATTCCTACGCGTGCCGTACGTATAGACGCGCTAACGTTTAGGCTAGTCGACCGCCGGGTTTTAGTGACTTTTTTTGAGTTTCTGCAGTGTCTATTACGTACAAACGTAGATATAGTGTTCGCGTTTCAATGTTTCGTGGTAAAACTTAAAATAATAGTGAAATAAAATTGATTGAATAAGTGTTAAAGTGACTTGTGGAAGTTTAATCTTCAAGATTTCGAGACTAATTGATTTCGCTGTTTTCTTGGTTTCGGTAAGTCTGTTTTTCTCTCTAATTTTTTAGCATGCACATTCCACGTAAGGCGGAACTTACCTTTCATAAAAACTGTGTCCATACATAAATAACTTATTCAACTGATAGTTGAATATTAAACCGATGATTGATTTGACGCTTACACAAGGTGTCCAAACCAGTTGTTTTGAAGAAGTAATAAACACATGTAGGTATAGTGAGTGGCAAATTAACATCTACATTGTAAAAGGTGAAACGAAAAATTCATACATGGTATTTGATTGTTAAAATGCAGCTTAAGAATAATTATATACATATGTGTATGGAACAGTTGGTTTTTTAAAACATAAATAATTTTACAAAATAATAGGGTATTGCCATCCACATATAAAAAAACGTATACGCTATTATGCAGATATTTGCAGAGTTTGCAATAGATTTTTTTAATACACGTTATGTCTTATATCTGAAATATTACCATTATTATTATTCCGGAAGGCCAAATTTGAAGCAAAATATATGCATTTCTTTTTCCTCAGACCCTTGAAATTTCAATTCTGGAATTCCGTCATTTTGTAAATTTCTTCTGAATTGTCAAGCCAAAAGTCTATCTATATTTACCAATGAAAATGATGTTTAATAGAATATCGCGGTACTATTTCAGTTATCAGAGATTAAAAATAAATACAGGATGTTTTTGAAAGAGGTAAAACAAATTGCACTGGTGAATCTATGGCTACACATTTTGCACAAAATGATCTTAGTAAATTGTTCACTCCTTGGGAGATACAGCGTCTCAAAGTTTCCAAAAATGGAATAGCAACTGAAAACCAAAAAATGTATAATAATCAAATTTTACATAAATTTTCTATTAATGCATGTGTAAGTTCTCAATAATTTTTTGAAAATTTCTAGCCCTTGGAGGGGGTTGAAATAAGCACACTTAAGTTATTTTTTGCTAAAACTTTTTGTTTTAAAATAAACCAGGCTATCTGATACGTATTTTTGATTTTTTTGTCAAACAAACTATTGTAGCAAAGACTAACTTAGGGGTTGCTTACTTCAACCCCTTCCAAGGGGCAGAAATTTTCGAAAAATCGTTGAAAAGTTGGACATGCATTAGTAGAAAGTTCCATTACTTTTCGGAAACTTTGAGAGGCTGTATTTCCTAAGGGATGAACATTTTACTAAGGTAATTTTTATGAAAAACGTAGTCTCTTTAGTACGTGCTGTAGATTCATTGGTACCATTTGTGCTACATCTTTCGAAAACACCCTGTATATTAATTACCAATGAAAAGAATGTTTAATAGAATGTTATGCACAGTAGGTACTGTTTCAGTTCTCAGTATTTAAAATTATATATGAAGTTCAGTTCAAATAATATCATAAAGTCCCTATCTTGGTCACTTTGAGTTTCTTCCTGACACATCGATAATTAAAAACTGCCTAACAAACTTCCGAAACTGACTTACGACCACCCCAATAAAAACGCCGCTATTAAAAATTCGTCACCGGTCGCTATTCCCCTTCTAAGTTATAAAAGAGGCGCCGTGCTCGTAACATCAAATTTTATTTACATTTTTCAGCATTCGCTTTCGTAGCTTTCATGCACATTTAACGACGACTGATTAAAAACGTCCGAATCTGCAAAATTTATAAATTAAATTCAGAATAGAAAAATAGGAGATTCACTAGGTTCTCATGGCTAGAAATTAAGTATGTATATCAATTTGAATACTGTCTTTATTTTATTTCCATTTAAAAATTTGTCTATTCGTCCTATTTTTCTCCGTATAGATATTTGAAATTTCAGTTGTATGAATTCTAGAGTTGAACCTAGAAACTAAAACATGTTCCTTAGGAAGAAAACTTGTTTGAATAGTCGGGGCAACTTCATCAGTAAGAAGCATGTTTAATAAAATGTCACACATGCTTCAACGAGTTTTATATCAGTTCTCAATGTTACATAACTTTTGTAGGTACGTCCAAAAGTATTTAAGGCTTTTTCAATTATAAAAGTATCTTTAGTGATCACCTCCCGACACATCGATAATTAAAAACTGTAAGAAACTTCCGAAAGTGATTTACGATCGACCATCCTGCAAAAACTCCACATCAAATATCCGTCATTGATCCACCCTCTCGCAGCCATAAGACCAAATTTTATTTACATTTTTCAGCTTTGGCCTTCGTAGTTTTAATGTATTTTTAACTACAACTCATAATCTATGAAATTACGAGATGAAGGTTAGAATTCCTTTAATTTCCAAGTCAAAATTTATATATTTATCCGATTTTTTCCTCAGAACGCGAGTTTAAAATTTTTTTCCGAAAATTTTAATAATCAGTTTTTTTATATTTGTGTCGCTGCTCTTAGTTTTAAATTAGAATTTCAATCTTGAGTTCAAGAATTAATTAATTTCTTGGAATCAAAAATTATATTATATATTACATGTTACTATTTTCAAATTTAAACAGTAAAATTTGATAGATCTGTTTTCTATTAAATATGGTAATGTTGTTTTATATCGAAAAAGTAATCCGTTTTCGAGAAAAATCGGTTTAAATATGTTTTAACACTTTTTTTCAATGTGCTTTTCTAAGCACTTAAATCCGTTTTTCTTGGAAATGGAGCATTTTATCGAAAGAAATAAAGAGTACCTTTTTTGTATAGGAAATGAAGATCTATCATATGTTGGCCTCTGAATTTGAAAATTTCGATAAGCAAAAAACTTGGGGCAAATATTAGCCGACGACCCCCTCAATTGAGACGCCCCTGATCAAAATTTTTGAAAAATTTTATGATGATCTATTTCGACTTTTAATGAGCGTTCACGAAATCAAAAGTCATAATTTTCCTTCAACCCATTTCAGAAATATTAAAAAAAAGGTGAATTTTTTGAGGCTCCATTTAGGGAGGCGTAGCTCCCTTAGGAAGCATTTTTCGACCAATGTTTATATGAAAAAATATTCTTATTTTTGGCAATAGAATCAAGTGGTAAATTATTGGACACTAATTATGAGACACCCTGTATAAATTATAATTGAATTTTACCCTATCTTTTCATATTTCTGAGTTTAGAAATTCTTGAAGATGAAATTCCAAGTAAAAATTAAGTGTAGTGAATTTTATGGTCTCTTAAAATTGAGTCGAATGCAAATCCCATTTTCTAGAAATTTGGCATAAAAATTTAAAATTTTTCGGAAATGTTTGTATCGTTCGAATAATAAAAACAAAATTTTACATTAATTACTCCCTATTTTTCTAAATTTGTTTGAATAATTGTAGCAAATAATTATTTATGTACATCCGACAATAGAAAACATGTCTTAACAAAATGCCGCACATGCTTCAATGTGTCTTACTTCAGTTCTTAATGCTTATTAACGTTTATACACCTAAAAGTAGACTTAGCGTCTTCTCAAATATAAAATTATCTCTAGTGATCACTTGCCGACACATCGATAATTAAAAATCTGTCCGAGAAACTTCCGAAACTGATTTACGACCATCCCTACAAAAACCCCACATTAAAAATCCGTCACTGGCCCGACCCTCCCGCTCCCATAACATCAAATTTTATTTACATTTTTCAGCATTCGCCTTCGTAGCCTTCATCCGCATTTTCGTTAACTGTCTCCGCAGCCGGCGGCAATTTATTAGGAATCGCGTCCGTCTGAGTCTGCGCGCCGACACATTTTTTCGCCACGGCCTCCTGCCTAACAGAATGTAAGTTGGCCGGAACGCAGGAGGGCCACTGCACTCTGCTTGACGAACAACAAGGCTCTGCAGTTGACGCGGAGCTGCCTGATTTATGGGATTCGGGGGGCGAAGTCGCCGCCACCGCCGCTTGTTGACTCTCATCCGCCGCCCTAACTGGATAACCATCGGCGGTGTAGCGGATGTCGCAGCCGTAGTGCTCGTACGAGCCCGGCTGCTGGGCGCTCCGTAATAGGAACTCGGCCTCCCTGGAGAATCTGCCTGCAATATAAATTTTCTCCCTTTAGTGATTGATTCGGGGATAACGCGCGCGGTTCGTGCGGATACGCGCGGATAAATCAATCAAGTCCTTATTAAAAGGGAAATTTTGGGGGGTGGGTGATACCTAATTCCTGCGCTTTGGGCCTTAGTTATGGTGGATGCGTATGTCTTGAATGACGATCACGTCAAAACCAGTGGCGTGAGAGTCATGCCATCTTTTAAGGAATTATTTCTAGGCTAATATACAGAGTGTCCCGGTCCTTGACACAAAAAAGTCGAGTACCGATAGATGAGGTTAAAATAACATCAGTTCGTTATACAGGTAAATTTTTTTCACACGAGCTTTCGTTAACAAGTTACGGGCCCTGAAATGTGAAAATTAAAACATTATTTTTATTTACAATCTCTAAACTATTAACTTCAGCGTAACGCTAATTTGGTGATCGATAACGCATGCGTACAGCTTGTTTTTGATGTTGAAAGTTAAACTTCATTATGCCCAGAACCCCAGGGATGGACTATGTCCAATGGTTAACACAGTTTAGGGAACCAAGTTTTTCCCCTCCGAATTCTTTCGGATAGAACCTATTGACGTGAAACTTGGATTGTAAGTAGAAAATAGTTCAAGAAACAAAAGTTATATAGTGCCGATGAGCGGTTTTTTCCAGGGGGTGGAAGCCACCCCTTCTAGAGGGTGAAAAATAAAATATTGGAGAACAACCCCAGGAATCCATAAAGCAATCAATTTTAAGCAAAAAGTATCTTATGAACATTTTTCGATAAGTTATTTCTTCCGAGTTATTGATGATTGAAAATGTAAATTTTTTATTAAAAAAAAGACGTTTTTCAGTAGTTTTTCGGGAAAAACTCGAAAAATAGACATTCTATGAAATAAAAAACATCACGAAGAAAATGAAACTTTAGAAAAAGAAAAAAAATTGAGCTTATTTTCATTTATGTAGGTGCAATAGGTGATGAGATACGGCTGGTTGAAGATAATTTCATGTCCGCCAGAAACTAAATTGGAAGCATTAAACGTAAAATAACTAAAAAAATTTCTATTTTGCAAGAAAAATGCACAGCACATTTTTTAAAGTACTTTAAAACATCTTTAATATGAACTTGACTTTAAGTCATTAGCATAAAAATTAACAGAGTTGTGATTAAAATAAAACTGTTAATTCCCTTTTTCGAAAAAAAAAATTGATTAATTTTTCACGAGATTTAAAATTAAAGGTAATCCTTCAACAATTTACATGTGCTAATATATTATACAAGTTTAAGCGGTTTAGAATGCATATTTTTGAAAATATTACGTTTTGATTGAAAAAAATAACATTTTTTTGAAAATAACTAAAAATAAAACAGATACGAAAAATATTAATGAATAAAAGTTTAGATTTTTTTCACAGAATATTTTGTGTTTTTTTTTTATTATTTGAGTAGGATAAAAATTAACAGAGCTGCTAGACGTTTGAAGTTGAGAGCGAAGGTCCTGTTTTTCAAACCCTTTAAACGCATTAAAAAATATTCAATTTTACAGTATTTTTAGCTGTCGAAATTTTGCGTAAAATCGTTTTTGGATCGTCTTAATAGCCTTAAAATTAAGGAAGTTATCGTTAAAAAACCAACGGTACCTTACCGCTTCAATTTTCGAAGCATATCAATATTTTTGTTATCCACAACTTTGGAGCATCCTACATACATAAAATACCTTCACTTTTCCCCTTCGATCTCTTAATACTTCTACTTATCAACTTTAAATGTATAAAATTGTTTTTATTTGTATAACGAAGGGTAATTTTCAAGAAACCCAGTGATTGATAAACACTAGGAAGGCATTATAATTCATTTTAAACAATTTAAAAGCCATTTTTTTATATTTTGTCATTGGGGGTGGTTTTTAAGGGTTAAAACAATGTGATAAATTATAAATTGTATTATAAACAGGTAAACATTTTTTAATTATCCTGTTTGTATTATCAAATTATTCCAAACTGTTAAAAACTTTAACTTATTTTTGTTTTGTTTTTCTAATTTGTGTTATGTGTAAAGTGTGTTTGTCAAATTTTGTTAGTGAAAATTCCATTAGCAGGCAGTAGAATTTTCTAGGCACATATTTTAAAAATATATACGGTTTTAACAAAGTAATTATGTCCAATTAAAAATTAAAACCAAAAAATGGTGGTGGCGCCGCTCGATGTGCACTGTGACATAAAATTATAAATATTTCCTAAACTGTTAATTTTACCGAGTTGAACCAAGAGGGTATTATCGTTGCCAAATTCTTCAGGGAACTTATTTTTGATGCAGGCAGATTACGATCGTCATATTTGCAAAAATTATGGATTGTTAACCTTTGGGCATAGTCCGTCCCTGGCGTTCTAGGCATAATGAAGTTTCACTTACAACATCAAAAACAAGCTGTACGTATGCGTTATCCATGACCAAATTTGCACCATGCCGAAATTAATAGTTTAGAAACTGTAAATAAAACTAAATTTTTAATTTTCATCTTTGAGGGCCCGTAACTTGTTAATGAAGGCCCGAATGAAAAAAATGTATATGAAAAACTGATATTATTTTGACTTCATCTATTTGTACTCGTACTGTATCAAGTACCGGGACACCCTGTATATTTGAGCAAGGGTTGACGACTCTGAAATCTCGAAAAGGGTAGTTTTTTATATTTCTCGAAATTTCATATAGTTACAGTTACCAGTTATGAGATTTAAAAATAAAATGTTAATGCACATGAAATTAAAGTATATACAAGTATAACTATAAAGAAAACTTAATTTTGTGGAAAATAAAAAAAACCTCATGTCCATTTTAATTTTCTTAAGACTCCCTAATCCCTCCCTAATATAGTACTCTATATAGTTACGGTGTATGTGTATATCATGTCACAATTTACATGTCAATAAACAATTATCTTTTGTTTTGATTCTCATTGAATTGTTGGGAGACTACCCGTATATCAGAAGCACGTTATATTCTTGTAGTTAAACTATTTATTTTGTTGAAATTCATTTTTATTTGAATTTTTTTCACAATATATGAATAAAAATCGTAAAATTGCTTTGGGGCTTTAAAAGCCTTTAATAAAATAACATGAAAAACAAAATGAATTTTATCTAGCGAGAATACAAATTCTATTTTTTTAACAGAAAGTTATTTATATACCTACACACAAATTCGAAATAATGTTTTCCTACTCTGTTTGTCACTGCATATTTTTAATATAAAAAAATGAATAGGTTTCTGGAACAAAATATTGTTTTTGTTTTTAAAAATTAATATTTTGGATAATGCAGTGTAAATCAACATGGTATAATAAATAATGAAAAATAATATTTTATTTGTTTTTTGAGAATTCTGTATCTATAAAGGACATAATAAAAATGATGTGAAAGTCCGACTGGAATGAAACATCTAAATAATCAAGGTTCCATTAACATTTCTCATATTACCTCGTTTATGAGCTAGAGAGTGTTTAAGTTATATTCCTATGTTTTACTGTTTATTTCACATAATGTACCCCGCGTAAATGTTCTGAACAGAGGATAGGAAGCTTCTTTATTTGTAAATTTATAACAATATTTCTTTATAAAATTTTCTTCTTGTCGTCACCCTTAAAAATAATACTTTCTGGATTTTGATACACAGGGTGTGCCATTTAACACCCCTGCTGCCAATATTCGAGTAACAGAGTAAAAGTAAAACTTTATATTACAAAAATTACTCAAAATTTAACGATCTTTCAGATGGACTGAATTTCCACGTTCCAGGGATCAAAAATTATTTTAGTAACGCCACGCCATCTATACAGAAAGATTTGAACTAACAGTTCTAACTACAATTTGAAGCTATTCGAGGGATCTAACAACCCCAGTTTCCGGAACTAAAATAAATTTCTTCATTTCGGAGATATTGGCAGCGGGAATGCTCAATGACACATCCTGTATAGGGTGCTTAATTTTTTGAAAATATAAAAACGTCTACAAGCTAAGTCCTCACATTAAAAGTATCAAAGAATGTTACTAAAAGGTATCGTTAGGAAATCCAAGGTCGTAAATGTGAAGTTTCAATCATATAGCAGAAAAAAATTATCTCATTTTATATGTCGGATAGATGGCTTGGATATACTTAGGATTCTCGTAATTAAACCAGAAATTGATTAACAAATGATAATTAATTGAAATCGGTTGAGAAAGGCAAGGAAACAAAACATTTTTTATTTTTTTTTTACTTTTTTTGCCTCTAGTTTTTTTTTGAGTACAGATAGGTATAGGTTTAGCTTCATAAAAAAAGTAGATAAAATTTCCTTCAAAATAAGAGGTTGTAAAGTATTTTTGGATGAAAATTGACTGATATAGGGCCGCTCAAGCTTACAATTAGCCAATTTTTCGATTTTCGTGGCGTTTACCCTTATACATTTTAATTCTCATTTTTTTTTGCAAAAAAAAAGGAAGGAAATAAGACGTTCAATGATGTTCATCACATGACTTGTTCGAAGGGTCATCAAAAATGAAAAACCGCGGTGTGCTATTAAATTAGAGGGTTGAAATTGAAGATAGGGGTGAAAATGCACTTTTGCAGTTTTTTAAATATAGCACGAAAACGAAGCAAAATGTCAGTGTAGTTTATAAAAAAAAATTTGTAGAGAACTGAATTTCTCATCGAAATGGCTTATTTAAAAAATTGAAAAGAAAAATTTGATGCAAAAAATCGTTAATAAACAATTTTAAAAAGAGCAAAAAATATGATTTTTTGATTTTTATAAATTTTTTCGCTTCATTTGTTAGTAGAAGTAGGCAAAGAAAATTGCTGTACAAAAAAACTAGATGATATTCCCTTCAAAATGATGCGGTTTCATAGTTTTTGGACTAATATTGACTAAGTTATAACCGGTAAAACTTATATATTTTTTAGATTTTTCTTGTTTTTAACATAATAATGATTATAATTCTTATTATTTTTACAAAAAATTGGTTCTTTACTTAATAAAAAATTATTTCAAAAGTTTTATTTGTTAATAATAAATAAAAATTTTTACAACTTAGTCACAAAAGTAAAAATTCACCTTTTTTGCTTTTTTTAAAATAGTTTATTAACGATTTTTTACATAAGATTTTTCCTTTAATTTTTTTAAATGGGTAATTCAATTCTCTATAAAATTTTTCCTATGAACTATACCGAAATGTTGCTTCGTTTTCGTGCTATATTTAAAAAACTGCAAAAGTGCATTTTCACCCCTATCTTCAGTTCCACTCTCTAATTTAATAGCACCACGGTTTTATTTATTTAAAATTACCATTTGATTGATTCATGTAATAAAATATCTTGAACGTCATAGTTCCTTTTAAAAATCCTATAATCAATAGCCTATTATAATTGGGGAACATAAAAATTCGATACAATTTTTTGATCTTCTAGAAGTCTCAATCTGAATTCATTGAATTTTTTAATTATCATTTATTAAGTAGTTTCCTATATGTATAATTATGAGAATCACAAGCTGCCTAAATGATATGAAACGAGGTAACAATTATTTTGCAAATGAATAGAAACTATTGGAATTGTTAGAGTAATCTTTTAGTGACACTTTTCAAAAGATTAGGGTATTTTGATTATTCTCAAGAAAATACAACTTTAAAGAATTTGAGGAAAGGATTTTTTTATAAATAATGACATTTTCTCATAACTTTACAGATATGTAGAAAAGTTTTTCTTCTTCAGAACACTTTCGTGTGACAAACTGTACATACAGGACAATATTTTATTAAAGAAATAGCAACTCTTAAAATTCTTGACTTTTAAAAATTTTTTTTAGTTTTGTACTAATTTAGTAAGGACCATCATTAATTGTTATGAGACAACTACTGACAAATAAGGACTTGACATTTAAGGGGATCAGAAACTGAAAACCTAGGGACCTGATAGGTATTCAAATTAAGTAATTGCCTTACCTATCGGCACGGCAGCGGTGTGCCTCTTGTTGGTCCGATTGTAAGGCAAAGTTCTGTAGCAATTCCCGTTAAAAGCCTGAGACCTGCCGTCTCCTGTCTTCAGCAATCCCACAGGATTAAGACGCACGTCGGTCGGCAGGATGCATAAATTACAATCGCTCTCCTGGAACTCCTTAATCGTCTGCAAGTTATATTGAGTGTTTTTCGTGACTAATTGATGGTTCTCTATCAGGATGTCGCACGCCCCCCGCCCCGCGCTCTCCGTGCCGTTAATGAGATCGGGATTCTGTTCCTGGTAACACTTCAAGGACGTGGGGCTGCGTAGCTGATTAGCGGTCGCGAGGGGCGACAGAGACCGGAGCAGCTGCTCGTTGGGATGCGAGCTGTAGAGCATCAACCCTTCTTCGTGGTTCACTAATTTAATATTGCTGTTCTCCTTTAGGTGCTCAGAGTCGTCGGTGCTGTCTTGCAGCAAGCTATCCTTGGTGGAGTTCCTCAGGGCTACCTTGGAGTTGTCCCTTTTTTTCTTCAGCCGCGCGTTGCGATGACACTTTATCACTGATAAGACCGCCACGAATAACAACAGCAGGAGTGAGACCGCTGTGGCAGTAGCTAGCATCAAGACGAACTCCAACGGGACTTCATCCGCTTCGATGCTTAATTCATGTTTTAATATAACCCTGATGGTGTAATTAGCGTACGAAACCCCGGCGGAGTTCTCGGCGTTGCATATGAACGTCCCGTTATCCTCGGTGTTTGCGTTGTAAATAAATAGTTCGCTCCTCTTCTCCACCGTGCCTCTTTCAATGTAATACAACAAGTGCACTCCTGGCGCTAGAAACGTGTCGTTCTGCAGTAGTTGTCCCTCGAAATACCAAGTCACCGTGGCTTCAGGAACGGCGTGGACTTGACACACTAGAGAAACGTTCCTACCTTGCTCTATCTCCACGTAAAATGTGGTAGGGGTAACATCAGGCAGACACGCTAGCTCTTTGGAGGGAACGGACTTGATCGTCCTATACGACAACCGTAGCGGAGTCCTGCAAACCGGCTCAACCGAAAGTGGGAAGCTGAAACTCAATAGCCAAGCGTGGAGTTGAAGTATGTGGCAGTCGCATTCCCAAGGGTTGTCTTGGAGTTGCACCCCCTTGAGCCCGACTGGTAAATGTGTGAACGCAGCGAATGAGGACATCTTGTTACCGTTCAAGTGTAGCCACTCAAGACTGTACAGCCCCTGGAACGCAGCCTCGTCCACTTTCGATATCTGGCAGTAGCTCACCTCCAGCGTGTTCAGGAAGGACAGATGGCTGAACGCGGCTCTTTTCAGCGTCTTTAAGGGGTTGCGACTAAGAGTGAGCTTCATTAAAGACGGACAGTCGAGGAAAGCTGCAGATGGGACCGCCTCGAGCAAGTTGTCTGACAAATCCAATTCCACTAGGTTCGTCAACCCCTTAAACGTCCTGTCGTGTATGACGCTGATGCGGCAGCGAGCCATGTATATCCTTTGTAAATTGATTAGGTCCAATTTGAGGAATTTCTCCTGATGAAGCGTTCGCAAGTTGTTCCCAGAGAATTCCAATACTTGAGTGCCAGAATCCATGCCCTCGGGGATTACGACTAGGTCCTTATTGATACACTCCGCCGTCTGTTTCCCGTTCTTCCATTTACATATACAGGGAAAAGGGCAGCCGTCGCATATCGAAATCAGGACGAGGAGGGCGATCGCTGTTCTCCGTGCGGCGGGAACCATCGCGAATTTCAATGTCGCCGCCATCCGATCATGTTATCTCCTCTTTGAAGTCGCTTCTTGGGAGTATCACCACTCTTCTGCGTTCTGGGTTCATAATTCGGCGGATGGAAATCCTGAAACAAGAGAGAAATTATTCAAAACAATAATTACACATTGAAATGTGTCTACATTATGAAGCAAACGTCGCAAGACAATTATGACAGAAAATTTCCAATAACTCGGCATTACAATTGTCTGAATCTCTCAGTGAACCAATTATTACCATTTTTTAATGATGCTTGTTAGGAAGCTATATTCTAACTACTATACTGCCTGCTCCTAACAAGTTGTTTGAATAGTCTAATAAATATTTATCTCTGCATACAACATTGCAGGTAATAGCACGTAATTATTTTAACTTTGTATTAGAATAAGGTAAATTTGTGAAATTGTTAATAGTCCTTCCTATTTCAGACATAAGTTTATCAGTAAATAGATGGGTAGACTTAAAATAAATAGAATTATATTATTTTTGCCTTGACGCTTTTCTGTATAATTCTGATGCGTCAAATTGACCCTCAATGTCGTAATGAACGGCGACCTCAAATTCCCAATTAAACAACTCAAATTCCACCAACAAATAAAATTACAGGTGACATTTTCCACCTCTACGCCGCGCACCTAGCGCGAGAACGCAAGCTTCTTATTAAGGCAAACTGCATCTAATGATTTCCCAGGTTTATATCCACAGACAAAACTTATCAACATAAGTGTCGCTTAAATTGGACTCTCTCCATACGGCTTCCCTCTCAAGTTCTGAATTGCGCCGGAAACCGCAAGATCCACACAATTGAGACCATTGTTAAGCTCCTTACGTACTGGGTTACATCTGCAGAACAGATCCACGAGGCTTTTAGAACTGAAATTAATTCCCTGGCAGAACTTTGTCATGGAAACAGGAGTCGTCTACGGGGAGAACTATACTAACATCCATCGCTTGGGGCAACACATTTTTAACTTTTTTTTATTGTCATGTAATAGCTTGTTGTAAATGGAAGTATACGAACTTCTGACACACTTTTTCACTTATAGTGCGCTCAAATTGCTCCCTACCCTCGCAATTGTGGAATATATGAACTGCACGTATTTGATGCTGAAGAGTCCAACCTACACAACATCAAAATCACTCCGGTCTGACCATGCCTGCGCCCAGCGGACGCGACCGTATATTTGTGCATACGTTTTTTATAGATACCTATTTGTCTTGTGTTCATTGCAAATAGAAAGAACAACAAGCAACAGAAAGTAAAAGCGATGATTGGATCGCTGGGTACTACCGGTTTACATAAATAACTATCGCATACCTCGCTCCGCTACAAATCTGATTAAAATGTACATTACGTCAAAGCGCTGCCTATGACATAGTTATAGCTATACTAATTTAGACAAGCTGCCTCAGCTCCCAGGACTAATACTGGTTAAGGCCGACAATAAATTTTCCTTACACACTTTTACGAGTCACGTTATTCGATTTCGGTAAACGACTTTCCCGAGAGCAACGTTTAATAAAAAATATCACTATGAAGAAATATTATAATATTAAGGGGTATATTGGAAGCGAGCATCTTGGGACTTTTCACTGGGATGGTATTTCATCCAATTTTTTCGCGTACAGTATTAGGGCTTTGGCAATTATTGGACTAAATAATTTTGTTCGTGGAAGAGATTTTCATATTACCTTTCCAATTTTTTTGTCGTTTCGTACTCATTGCTAGTCCTGATTTTCCTTTTTTTTTTTTGATGCAGTATTAAATTACTTTCAGTTATACTCTTTGGACTTTCCTTAACATTTTTTGTTCATCGACATATAGTTATACAGTTTGTACAATCAAACACATATTTTTCAAAAATGTAATTAAATTTATTTGGTCATTATAAAAGAATGTACTTCTGTGCTCTTGTTACACCGAGCCGGAACAATACTTAATTAAATTTAGCAAATGCCATGTATTCATAAATACCTAAAGCATATCAGCATCCCTTTATAACGTAGGATCAGGGATGTTCATTATGCGGAATGGGCAGAAGGCATTAAACACAGACGTGCACTGTGGTTGTATAAATTAAGGATTTTACTAAAATTACAGTCGGGGAGAGTTATATAACCGACATCCACCATTCATACTCATGCGACTAAGGCATTACTGAAATATTTCAAAAATTCTTTAAAATAGGGGTGTTACCTCCTGGGAAGTAGTCTTATATCTTTGCCTGGCCTGGTTGAGGTATAGTCTTTCCGAAGTCAGTTGAACAAGTATAAAAACGCCTAGCAATAAAATTTGATGAATTTCATAAGTGTTCCTAAAAAAGCTTTCTGCTAAAGATAAAAAAATATAATAATTTGTATATAATGTGTAGAAAATTCGTGTCCTCAACCAATTTTATTATATTGATGGGAAACGTTTTGTTCCGTTTAAAAAGGTCTCCAAAATGTTATGTTGTAATAAATAAACAACAAAAAATCCCTCTTATTTCTCCGTTTCGCAATAATTGTAATATGCATGATTAATAGAAGGTGCCTGGAATAAATTTAAATTACCTGAATCTCGCCAAATTCCGCATTGCAGCACTGCACTGCTAGGCAATTTGTCAACCACTTGTCAACAACTGAGATTTATTGTCCAGTCGCCCAGTGCGGCTGTATTATACGCTATGCCCGCGCGTCCATTCTTCAACTGTGCGTATACATTTCTACTAATTCGATATGATTGCGTAATTTGCGATATGTAACAGCGGTTCCCTTGTCGAGGGCTGCATGCCACTCTGAGGAATTGCAGGCCAATCTATTATAACCAATGAACTGACTGTGGGATGCCCTCATGTGGCGTCGGTCATCGAAATATGCTGATTGAAATATCTGAAATAATTAGGACGGGACGCAGAGGGCGGTGAATGTACACAATTTTTTGTAGATATCCCCACAAAAATATGAATGTGTTCGATGGATTTGTAAGTAAAAAATTTGTTTACGAGAGTGTCGTTTCCCATTTATTTATTACTATTTTCTCTGTAAATTTTTTCGTTTGACGGTGCAATCCATTGTTAGATCATTTTGAGACCGCTCTACTGAAATTTCGTGTTAGTAAACATGCTAAATTCTTCTCCATAGCCTCTTTTTAGTGTTTGCTGAACAGATATTTGTAAGAAAACTTCGAAAATAGCTCCCACAGCCATGTTTTCGTTTGAAGTCGGGAATTACCAGGCACATACTGGTATTTTCGTAATAATACCCGCCCTGCAACAACACAATTCGGATTCTTCGAATTTTAAAGTCAGTTTTGTAAGGAATCTAGAAGTTTTCTTAGCCGGCGAGTACAAAGAAAGTTTTCGATACTTAAAACCGGTTCAGTGATTAAATACACTCCATGTTATTCAAGTCCTGGGCTGCTGGAAAGTTGTTCCACAATCCTAAGAATACTTAAAAAGAAGGGGTTTTCTCTTGTTTTGTATCGACAACTTTAATGTCTGCCAATTACTTCAACTCTGGCGTAAGGAAAGGAGATATTATTCAGGAGTTCTCTGGGTAAATTCGCTTATTTAAATGTTTTGTTCATATCACTTGAAAAAGTTACGTTTAAGTGTGAGGAAATTGCCATCGCGAAAGCAAAGTATTAATTTGTAATGATTAATACAGCATAGTGGGGAAGTACAAGAAAATTTGCCAAACAGATATTTGACAAACATTTTTCGCTTTGAATTAACTATCAGGGAAAAAATTTTGATATCAGTTTTTATTTTTTTAATCGAAAACCAGATAGACAAATTCTTTGGATACACTATAGAAAACGATATTTAATTATCATCGAAGCAAACAATTGCTTGTTTTTTTCCTCTTTCATTCGATATATTCCATGTCGCCTTTATCTTTTATATTTTTTTTATAATTTTGGTACCAAAAATGCAGACTAATGCAGAACATGCCAACTACAAAAAATTTAATGAATATAATATACTTCATTTAAGCAAAGAATCTGCAATATCTGGCACCCATCAGTTTATCATCATAGAAGTAAGGTCCTATTATATTGGTATCAAGAATTCTAACCCAAAGGTTTACTGAAAACCTCTGTTAAATGCGGTTTCTCCCTGTCAATGTAAATTACCATTAGTCTATTTGAAGTAAATGTTTCTATTATAAAAAACCATTGTTACAAAAATTATATACATCTGATCAGAGAATTATTCTGCATATAAAAGGATCTTCCTTGTTTCTTTCTTATCACTACGTTCAGAACCTTAATCTGCTCGGTTTATCTTCCTCTCTGAATAGATATTTTGAAAGCGTTCAGAGCCGTACTCAGGAAAAATTTTAAATAAATACATAAAACAAGCTTAAAACATTTGAAAGCGATTACGATAGTAATATCATCTAATTCAGAATTAAAAATGACCAGATTTTGTCACAAAAATAACAGCGACGTATTTAAAAAAATTAACCTGATGATGGCCGAAGACGAAACGTCAGATTGCAAAAAATGTTGGCGCCATGGGATAGAGCGAAAAAAAGTGACAATGTAAATATGCAATTTATTTTAAAATTCGTTTTCAAATAAAGCCAAAAAAATAAATAAAACGATTTTACAAAATTTCGGGTTTTTCCGGATATCTCCGGAAGTACCCGGAATTTTAAAACTTCCTAAATGGCATATTGTTAGGTATAACACAACTTTTTTCTAATTTCAGCCACCGTTATCTTGGACACACTCTATTTCTCTAAAATTAATACTGCCAAATCAGTGAAATCATTGATATTTTTATGATAATGGGAAAATATATGATATATTTGAATTATTCTTTTATTATTCAAATAGGAATGATTGCGCACATTTAAATAAATTAATATTCATATTTTAATAAAGTACCATAACATCAAGCTCTCACCATATCACAAAATACCAAAAGCACATTTATATAAATATAAACTATTTTCGCAATAAAGCTGCCATAACAATGTGGCTTCACAGAAGCATCCTCAATGTAGTGGCATCCACCGTATTCGAGTTCAAATAATATCCATTAAAGGTTATATTCCAATACGAAGCGAACGTGAAAATTATGATCCCACTAGAGAGTATCAATTTAAATATGGGGGTACAGAATACAATAAAAAAAATAGTTATATTCTTTTTATTGAAACACTTTCTATGCCTATGAATTTTTTTCCAAGATATCCATGGAATTTTACTTTATATTGTAATGATTAAGTACATTTTATCCAGAGCAGCCTTCTCCAACAAAAAGAAGCTAAAAATGTGAATAAAAGTTCGGTCGTGGCGTAAAAACTTTGTAAGATAACTCCGAAAATTTTCCTAAACAACTTTCCAGAGTCGTTTGGTGTCTATTTGTTCTTCTCGGCACACAACTCGGTATTTATAAAAAATTTAACCCCGTTCTAGACACGATTTCCTGTTACTTATCATAAAAGCTTTCCGATGTTTGTTTTTACAGAAAATGTGATTCCTCGGTTGTTACTTTTAATCAATAAAATAAATATCTGCCCCTTCCTTATAGAAACAAAATCAATTCCGACTAACCTCAAGGGTTCTTGCCTAACTCTGAAACCGCGTGGGCAAAATCGATAATAATTAAATTACCCGACTGAAGTTTTGTCACCGAAATCCTCAATTATATACCATAAAGTCTTTCATATCTCCCCGAGGTAATGAATTTGGACAATGTGGCGATAGGGGATATTTTATTACGGTTCCTCATATTAAATATATCACATTTCTGGAACCTTCCGAGGGACTTTCTTGCAATATCCTACTCGATAAAAGCAAAAAACCGGGGTAGTAAGTACTATTTTATGTGTAAGGCGACAGTGATACCAACGGACTGTTTCCTTTGCTTAAGTACATTTTTATTTCATTCCCATTGCAACATTAAACTATTATGAAGTTAATAAACTGAAGATGTTTTTATAATCACAACATCCATTAGTTTAATACAGTTGGACCCCCACACTCTTCACTTTGTTGCTAATAATACTTAAGCAATTGACCCACATACTGAAATTTATAAAAGCTGTAGATCTAAAATTGATAAATGGGCTTAAGTTCACGCTGTATAATAGGTTTGTCCTACGTCTAGATCCATCGATTTTTTATTTAATGCTACAAATTCAAATGATCAAAACTATGTGCTTGTCTCAGACAAGACATTAAAATGACTGGATTTGCAAGAATTTCATCTATTTATCACCCCATTTGAAACATTTTACTTGAAAACTGGTTCCCAGATAGCTTTTCCTAATAAATTCTTATGGATTTGAAGGTTTGCCTGGTCCAAAGTAAGAAAGAAATTAAAATAAACAATTCTTACGTACTTTTTAATGTGGCTTTAATTGAACTAATTTCTAAAGTTTCTTTGTTGTCAAGATTTTGTGATCTCTTTTTTCATTCGCCAACTTATGGCAGGTAATAACTTCTCTCATTTTCGGTCAAAGGTGCAGTTAGTCGAGATCCGTTCGTTCGTTCCATAAAAACTATTCCGGAGGAAGATAAACAGCGTGTCACGTTTTTCAGCATTCGTTAGTTTACACATCCGAACAACGTGCGAAACAGCCCTGCCCGAACAGATGAATGTTGTGTCATTTTAAGATAGATTAAAGTTGCGGAATGCCGCTCACAGCCAATGACGGATAATGGAAACCAAGTTGATCTGCCACTGTATCACGGGATACAGTCAGTAAACACGATGTCACGTTACATTTATATAGCAGCATCAAGGCATTGTCCTTTTTGTCGATGAAATTACCCGATCATTCCTCAGTGTCGCCAGGTTACTGCGACAGGGAATCAAGGAAAAACTGATACCCTGTTTTTTTGGTTTGTAGCGCATAGTAATAGAGTTTTATCCCAAGTGAGAATATATTTATTTGTCTTTAATGGTAGCTCATGTGGCTCATGCAGCTCATTCCAAGACAAATATCTGAAACGCATTTTATAAAATGTAAAATAATAAAAAATAACATTCATAGACATTTGTACTGTAAGTTCCCTTTCCAGTCCATGTTAACATAACAATTAAAACTATGTTGACATTTCAACTTACGTATAAGTCTTCCTTGAGTCTAAAACCAGCAGTTCTTCCTTGACATTTCGACTTACACATAAGTCTTCCTCGAGACTAAAACCAGCAGTTGTCCAGAAAATGACCGTGTAAATTTAGATACCATTTTTCCCTGCATTTCATGTATAATGGAATACCGATTGACTGACTCTTAGGTTACTACTGACAATTGCATCAATATAACTTTGTAATAAATACTGCAATACATCTGATATCGCTTTATACATTTTGCGACTTGGTAATATTTAACGTTACGTGGAAGTCTGAGTCTTACATCCCGCTGCATAATCCAATAGAAAGAAGCGCAAAGGAAAAGGAGACAGTCAAATGTAAATCCCTTATCTGGTTTCCATAAAGTCGGATCAATATATGCATTATGTGAGGAGATATTTCCACGAGTATATATTCCAGAGAATCATTTAGGATTAGGATATAAAAAGGGGATAATGCTGTCTTAATACCCTTCAGCTGTCTTTTAGTAGTAATGATAAGACCTTTATTTCCATCTCAGTAACTATTTTTAGCGGTATTACGCTTTATCAACTGATTGTCATCCTAGAATAAGCGGTGAAAGCAAAAAAAGTCAAAAGATATCGAGGAATTTTTCATTGTATTTTATTTTTATGTTATGCCTAAAAGATTGATAATTCTCTTAGGAACACACATCAAAAATATTATTAATAACCTTATAAAAACTTTCACAACCTCATTGCAAATATTAGAGTCCTTTAAAAACGACCAGTCTTTACAAAACTTAATAATAATAATAGTAATATTAACATATTTTCGTGCACAAATAATTCAAAAAGTGTGCTCCATTTAGATACCTTATCAGATCACAATTGCTAACCCTAAACAGCACATTATTATATTTAAGGCTCATTAGTTGCCCAAACATATCGTGACCTAAATGGGCTTAACGATACTGCCCCTATTATGGCAATGTAGGGGAGATCAACCACATCGTTCTGTATAAAAGCACATTGCTAACAATAACTTCACCATTAGAAGTAAATTTGGTTGAAATATTTGATCATGCTTAAAAAAATGTGGACCTTGCAATTAGGTTCGTTATATTTTCCATCGAGTATTGATTTGTCCAGAATGATTATTCCATAACCTCTATAAAAAAAAAATAGGAGACATTGAAATCGTTTCTCGTATTAAAAATTCTGAGGAATGATGAGAGAATAAAAATTTTAAGATTTAGAAGGAAATAAATATTCTCTTGTGTTCATTTTTCTTACGAATTATTTTATTCTGAAGGAGCAAAATAAACAGTGGTTCGTTGATTAAAATTATTTTAGAAATTGCTAATTTCAAACGTAACCACCAGAGTAAATATATCTTTAGTAAAAATAAGTATAATTCTCAGGGGGATACTCGACATAAAATAACATTTTTCGTGCTGTAATTATTATAAAAGATCATTTCTGTCACGTTAAAAAGAAAAATTTTAAATTAATAACATCTTGCGTCAAAAGAATCTGTCAAGGGATCAATTTTATAAATTTAGTTGTTAAAAATTCGTTGATTTTGTAGGAATTCGCATCGCACAAATAAATAATTCTCGAAATAATTATAAGCAGTATATAAAAAGACGCTATGTTTACATTCCACCATTTTAAAATAAATGTTTTTTGATTTTGATGTATGATATTTTTTACAGGGTGTTTCAGTACAAATGAATCAAACTTTAACCACAAATAGAACTCAATAAATAATTCAGAATTGCCTTATAACGGAAAGGTCTAAGTATATTATTTACGAAATCTTTGGTATGCTTACAACAAATTGATTGAAATTTTGTGTGGAGTTAACATTTACACATGTGCACAATTTACTGTACAATTTACAAATTTTTGTAGGTCAGTGGCGTAGGAATGGGTAGTAAAGGGGAATTTTCTTACCCCAACTTCTACGCCAAGGACCTAATAATCATTTGGGATTCATTTTTATATTCCGTTTACAATTCTACATAAAAAAGGTACCTATACTTGTTGAAAATCGGTATAGTGTAAAGTTTGATTCACTCGAACTGAAACACCCTGTATTCGGTAAAGCAATTATATTCAGCCGAAGAAAAATTATAAGACCCACCTTATTGGGCGGAATGAAATTAACGTCAGCTGTTTGTTTAGTCTAAAATACATTACATCAATTTCCTTTCCGGGTTACAACCCTCTTCGCGGCGAAATTAACGTTAAACATTACTCTAAATGTGGTTCGCTCAAGGGTAAATGAAATTGTCGATGAATGCTCCCTTCGTTCTCATGTTAACAATGAACGAAATGGAAATCAATAAGATTCTAACTAGTCTGTGTTAGCGACACCGAAAAGCGTTTACCTTCCTTTTTCTCCGAACAGATCTGTTTACGATGCAAATATAAAAGTCTATTAAAACCGATGCAGAAACACCAGTTTGCAAGTTATAGGGGTCTCAAAATTGTAGAACTTTTACGGTGTAACCGCGATGTTGAGCAAGTTTTAAGCAAGTCACGATAAACAAAGAAACTGAAGTTTTCCTAAAACAATTCGTACTATTCTTGAAAAACAGTTAGTCGTAGTTTTTTGCGCTAAGCGCATGTTTAAATCTGAAAAAAAATTTTTTCCAATCAATAAAAATATAGAAAACAAAAAAAACACCACTCTGAAAAAATTTGAGGATTTATAAAAAATGTCGGTTTTTTATATATAAAAAAAATTCAAAAATGGTAATCGAGAAATTTTCATTGTTTAGATAGGTCCAGATAATTTTGATCTATTTTTTTTCAAAAAGTACATTTCAAAACAAAAATTTTGAAAAAAAACGTCCCGATAACTCAATTTTTGAAAAAGTTATGGTTATTTTTTAAAAAAAGCTATTTTTTAAAAAAATCATAACTTTTTTTGAGTTGTGTGAAAAAATTTGAAAAAATTCTCAAAGAGGTTTTCGATGGGGTAGAAAACAATAAAAAAAGTTTCAGCCAAATCGAAAGGGGTCAGGCTTAAAAGTGGTCGATTTGGCGTGGAATGTCCCGATTATATGTTTTGAACTCTTGAAAGAAGGTACCGAAGTTTCCTAAAAGGGTGGCCAGTAAATTGCTCAAGTTGCGATGTTTAGTTGGGGAACAAAATCTAAAAAAATAGCACACACGGTTGTAGCGGCACTTTTTATCGATACCAGGAGAGTCCGTTCTCGGCAACACAAGAGACGACAATATATCTTTAGGAAAAATAAAGGCCTTTCACCATGTCTTTCAGATTCTCGTAATTGTCCCAATAACTCTTGCCCGAGAGCTGGTAGGGTCCTCGCAGCGTCGGACCAGTGTTTAGCTGGAAAAGCAGCAATTCCTTGTTAGGACGGCCATCAACGGCGGCATGTCCGTCGGCAATTGGTTGAAAGAGCCGTTTTTAGCCTGGCGGGTGAACCATAAAGTAGAAAGTGCCTCGTTAAGTCGCGGGAAACGCCGAGTGGATACGGCGATCTAGACTGCTTTGCCTTGTACTTCTGCGAGATGCGAGCGCTGGTACTATTTTATTTTGTTTATTGTATCGCCCTGCGTCCACATAAACGATGTTATGCAGATTATGGCTTCACGACGCACTTTCTTTAGGAGGCGAGATATTTTTCTGAATAACATTTTTTTTCGCTTACTTCACATTCTCTTTTAATTTCTTGCCATTGCTTTATATTAATATTTACAACGATTCTGAGAAATTGTAAACGCAAAAGCAAAAAGGAACATTTCTATAAATATAGGGATCTTAACTACGGGGTGTAAGATAAGAAGTTAGACTTCAGTTTGACAGCATGAATAAAAAAGTTGTATATTACAGGGGTGTAAGATTAACAGTTTTCAAAATACAGCGAGTATTAATATTGGGGAGTTTAATCACAACGTGACAACAGCGCTGAACCTGCTGATGTGTACGTGTACACGCGGCAGACTTGTCCTATGGAAAAAATGTAAACAACTAATATTGTGAAACATTTAGTAAATTTCAAGACAATTCTTTCGATTGTATCGATTTTGTAAACTCCAACTGTACTGGTAGTATTTGTTTTAAAGACTTGTTGTTTGATTGTATCTTCCCAAGGAATTTATTCCAACAACTGTTTCAGGTCCAATATTTGGAACAAATCGTTGCTTCCATATTTCTGCCTCATTTAATGATAATGATTAGTCCTCAAAGAACGTCCCAATGTCGCTGATTCACCCTGAGTAGCGGCTTATACATGAACCTTTCTGATATTCCCGCAAAACATTTCGCAATCGATTCAAAGAAATTCTTCCATATTTCTTTATGAATTGGAATCGCTTCTGACAAAAAACTCCTCTAAAAACTGATACACAAAATATACAAAGACGTTTATCGTTCCTTATGTCCCACTGAGAAACTTTTTCATCGCGCTTATTCCCACCAAGAATATTTTTCCCAAATATAGTCACGATTCTTTCCTTTGGAAGCGCTCTCTTTTACAACTCTCAGAAGTACACGGAATGCCAGAGCCCTATCTTTATGATGCATATAAACATTCTAGGGGAACAAGATACGTGTTGCCCTTTCGTGGAGAGGTAGATGTAGGCGCAATAACGCATCACCAAAGCAGAATCAATGTCAGAGAGTCAGAAATCAATCGCGCATTAACGATGTCAATTATTTTTATCTACAGTAGTGCTGTAGGTAAAGTAATACGCATTATTTTTACTGGGGTAAAAGCTAGTTACCACATTTATTTTTTAAAATACTTTTGTCATATTATCAGAGCGGGATACTTTCTACAAGGAGGATTTGTGAAGCATTTAGGAAATTTTTTATGAAAATTTCCATAATGTCCTTAGAGGATATTCGATTCAATAATTTATAAATGTATCTAACCTTTGAAGTCAGTGTTGCGTTCAAGAGGAAATGCTCCATATAACGAAATAAAAGCGAAATCTCCTAAGTAATACCCTCGAAAATTGAATTTTCGCCAGATGGCCGACACTACTTAATCTTGACCTTTCTAAATTCGATTACCATCAGTGTTATTCCATTAGGGAGATAATCGGATGTCCGTTAGACAGATAAGCAGGTGTTTAAGCTGAGGAAGTTATTTTGGGAGTTGCCGCTGTGGACATAGGCCCGATTTTTTTCGATTAAATTCGTCCTTTGCCAAACTTCCGAATATCCGGTCGCCATGTACAAAACCCTCCTTCACAAATATCGATTTATAATACCTTAAGTACATTTTTTTTCTGTCTAAAATTGGAATTTAAATTTTTCAGTTGCCATGAAGTTTATTACCATAAAACACTTTGAACAAAATATGCATTGAGAAATGGGATATGAAAACCAACCTTCAAGATGAATTTTATTCTATTTTTGATACACTCCCACTTTAATTTTACAAGCAAATGCAATTTACTTGATAGCCGGCCAAAGTTGAATGGATGGTTTACGATTAAAAATATTTTCATTTGATTTCCCATTTAAATTTCAACAGAAAAATGCTTTCAAAGCCAAGAAATGGATCCGTGTAACATAAACATCTCTTCTTAACTATTATTCATAAATTGGCCTTAAGAAATGAGGTCAACGTTGATAAATCGATAAGGACTGTTTTCGATATTACCCTGGGGGTTCGAAAGTAATTTGAAGGGTTTAAGTGTGACGTGGGGTAAAGATTATACAGCTCATTTTGAAGGATCATTTTAATTTTAACAGCAATTAGTGTACTTAGGGGTTTTAGTGAAGTTTTAATACAATTTGACGCTAATCGGCAGCGGAACCGATTATAGATACTTCTAAGTTTTAGTCTGTAGTATACTTCGCAATAAGTTATAATTAATAACCAATAGACCTCTTTACTTACCATGTAAAATACAAGCAACTACTCCGCAGACTAAAGTCATTTCTTAAATATACGTACTGACAAAGAGCAACCTACTAATCTATAGGTACTACGAAAGCAAAACAAGTGTCGTACTAAGAGAAAAAAAATATTCAGTAGCATTGTTTTGTACCAGCAGACATTCAGTTAAGACATAACACACTGGGTAGCTCACCCATACTGAACAATTGAGGGCTGTTGTAAACTATAAATCGTGTTAAATTACATCTTGTTCAAAGATACCTACGTTCCATATCGGAAAATTTTCAGAAGGAAACGGCGGAGATAAATACAGCAGCATATTTTATAAAATAATCAGGTGTTTCAGACCGGCATATAAATTTTTAACCAAGGGTGCGGCAATCTTTCATATCATACGTAAAACTATATTTCTCGGTCTTTTAATATCGCGACCGAGAATAAGCTTGCGCGGCCCGACACATGCCGTCGGGAATAATTTCAGCGACGAAGAAAAATACGAAGCCTTTTTTTCTCAAATGTTACTCAACAAATGTATTAGTTTCATTCGGTCAGAATCACTCTATTGCTAATAATATACAGTGTGTATCAGCCAAATGGAGTAAAATCACACATCGATTGGTATTTTTAGTTGCGCATTTTTTTCAACAAACTTAATTTTTACAATAAATCGAAAAACAATATTTCCGAAACAATTGAAGATAGGTAAAGGACATTGTGCATGAAATATGTCTAGAATTTTCTGAAGAATCCAAAAATTTAATAATATACAGGCATTTAAAATAAGAAAGTTGGTATTGACTACTGTCACATGACACACCCTGTATAAAAAGTTTATGTTGAAAAAAATGCGCAACTAAAAACATCAGTCGACGTGTACGAGCGCTTTTTCAAACACGCCCCCATTTATTTATTATTGAATTTATACCATTTGGCTGATACACACTGTATTGTTACCAGAAAGTTGCTCCGAAATGTATTCAGTCAGAGAAAAATCCCCTTAGGCGCCGTTTCTAAGAGGTTTAAGACACAAAAGTTAATTTACTTCCTCTGGGGAACTTTCCATAGTAACTGGATTACTCTTAAATTAAATACAAATTAGCTAATTTCTTGAGAATACTAACTTACCGCCTTAGTTCTGCTTTTCCTATTCCTGCCATTCCTTGGAATAGCAGAAGGTGAAGGATGTAGATACAAAGGTGGTATTACAATAATCATGCAATTCTCATACTTTATTTTTATAAAAAAATTAACTACCTGTAGAGAATGTGAGAAGAATAGATGTGAGGAATATATGAAGCCAGTTGTATCAAGAGAATTTGGCAAAGAGATGCAATGAAGAAGGAAAAAAGCTCTGCTCTAGGAAATAATTCAAGATTATAAAGATCGAGGAAGCATTAGACTATTGTTTCTTAATATGTAAAAACTTTTCATTTTTCAGAATTCATCTTCATGGAGATTTAATCACAATCTCTATGAGGATTTACCTAACCTTTCTCTTAATAGATCCGAATCACCAAGACGATGGACATTTGTTGATAACAACGGTACTACCGTTTTTTTCCTTTAAAACTCCAATAACTCCAGCTGATGAATAAGCAACTTTTTAATATGTATATCGATAGCCGTTTATATTTTGGAAGGAATACAAATAATTGGCCAAATTCCGACATTTTCCTCCACCAATATCAAAGATTAATGAAGTTTCTCCCAAGTTATTCTAGAAGGAGTGCAGAAATACTCTTACGGACGTACAAAATTGGAGTTCGCGGGAAATGAATGACGTCTGTAACAAGTTTGTAAAACGTGGAACGAGGACTCAACGGCATGTAATTCCTTCGGTCTTCATTGCAAAGTTTTAATTGGTGATCGATCCCGTTCCTTGCATGTAACGGAACTTTTGCATTCTATTCCATATTCAGGGAAACTTTTGGGTAGTAAGAGAAGCTAATGCACTAGAGGTGGGTAATAAGGTTCCGACAAGAATAAAATGATTTGGTGTAAAATACGTGATGTCTCAAAGTAGGATGGAAGACCCTCAAGATTCTTTTTAGTTGGCCAGTCAACGCTGATTTCATTAGGCTTAAGTTGATATTTAAGGGCAACATTGAGACTGAATAAAAGCAGCTAGAAGAAATCCTAACTGGAAGCAAATCTTTCTGTTTTAATTCTAATGTGTTTTAATTGTCGTTCCAGTTCTCTGCTGATTAGAGACTAACAGAAAGTCCCTTCACTGTTGAATGTTATCTTTCACTTAGTGTAGTCGGCAACCACTTGATAGGGATCTAAATTTACAAACAGCGGAGAAGCTTAAATAGTTTAACAGCTCTCGTTGTGTTTTGATATCTTTAATATGTTTGTGTGCTTTCCAAATTATTGTACTTCATTTAGTCATACTTCCTAAATCTGTAATACAATAATGAAAATCTTATACCAGATTTTAAAATCTGGTGTTACTCTTTCGGGTTAAGTTCTGATAACGCGACGTGACTCCAGAAAATCGTATAGTGGTATCCCTGAGGTGATGGAAAATATATGGAGAATACTGTTATCGACAATCTGCTCTTGAACGTTGTTTTATTTCCAAACCGAGCGCTTTGCGCTAGAGGATCTAGTGTATGGAATTGGACGCAATTCTCTAAGCAAAAATTGCCGTATCTGTGGTGGTATCTGTATGCTAAAACTAAAATACGCTTCGCTTTGAGAGCGAGTCTATAATTTTCGAATATATGTGTATAAAATGAAGTTCAGAGTTGGAGGAGTTACAGTGCGCGATGACATTCGGGACGCACTGAATTTAAAAACATAACAGGCATGTCCGTGATGTTTTGGGATGAGGGAAATAAACGGTTGCTTTGCCACCTCCTGTTTTTTTTTAACGACGTTATCCCCTTAGGTGAACATAAAAGAGAAAACATATATGTAGCTTTTACCAAATGTAGTCACTATTATCGCTTTTAACCATAAATAAAGTCAATTGGCTTAAATTATACCCCTGGGACCTGATAAAGTATCCCAATGACAACACAAAAAAGAATTACGGTGAAATACGTTTCAAAGGGGCGGGAAGGCCAAGGTAGTGCGTTTATGGGCTTTTAGAAGATAAAAGTATTTTTGTATAATTTATAAGTACGCAGAAGTTATGATCGTGGAGCTTGTGACAGATTTATACAAGTTTTTTTTTTGTAGATTATAACTAATACAGCATTTTATTCTTCGTTGTGTCTTTCCAAGACTAGACACCAAGGACATACACTATAAATGACGTAGTTTATACACGTCTACACTGTTATTTCTTTGCATAACAAAAATAGATTATTCCGTACAGCTAGAATCCCCGCTATTCTTTCGCGTCGCGAACTTAACAATTGCAAGAAGCAAAAAATGTATTATTTGCACACTGCGGTAAAGATAGTGTTTGGAATAACAATCGCAAAAAGTTACTTTTAAGTTTAACAACTCCAGAAAATAAATTAAAAGCAGTTGGGACAGGAACGTGACTGGAATACCTGAAACAAAACTTTTTCTGCTACTTAGCAAAACTCTATTTGATTAGAAACCGCACTTAGTACGAGCGAAATGCTACAGTTTTAATTCTTTAGAGCCTTGTTGTTTTATGTACTGTGTAAGAAATTATTTGTCTATTGTAACGAATATAATTTTGCTAATTTTGACCGGCCCCACGTCAGGCGCCAAAATTTTAACACTTTCTCCTTCTTATGTGTCTCTGTTTGATGACACATATGTAATACTTTGAAACGATTTTATTCAGTCTTCTTCTGGGAAAGCATCTTAGAAAATGTCTTTAATTCTTTGAGGAACAGGTGTGAAAAGTGCTTGGAACAAGGAGGGGGACACTTTCCGCAGCTCCTTTAATTGTTTGTTATTGTTATCACGATTATTCTTTAAAATAAAGTTATATAGTCATTAACGTTATTGAAACTGACAGCTGCTATACAGCTCGTTGAGAAATGAGGTTAAGTTGGTCGCTATAAGCTACTCCCTACGTCCAATGTGTCAGAGCCAAATTCGACCACGTTTTTATTTGAACGCTCGTTATTATTTTTTACTGATATCGTAGATCTCAGCGTTGAGTATATTGACCAAAGTTAGAGGATTTGATTACCTTGGCTTTCTCTGCAAAATACGCAAGTATAATATTTTCTGATATCTTCTTGCATCCTTTGGATTCGAACCATTTTTAAAAAGTTCTTACTGCTTCTCATACTTGCTTCTCGACTTGTCTGGCAGTAAATTAAGAGTAACTGATTTTGCAGCTTGCGCAATTTCCGGTGGAGCGCACGAAACTTAATTCATATTAATTTATTAAACATTAATTTCATGGACTTCTATTGAATTTTCATGGAAAGATATTTTTATTGTACAAGAACGAAAGTAAGATCACAAAATTGTCGACATCTGTCAAATACCGTTCAACGCTTACTTTCGTGTCAAAAGTCGCACAACACTAGACGTTTCTTTGTTACAGTTTCCATGGTAACTAAGCGAGTGTTTTTACTTAAAAAAAAAAAACGCTCGCTCCTCGGAGATTTGCAACTTTGTGCTTTTCACTCGGTTGTAGAAAAAAACATTCTGTTTACTTCGGAATTTTATGTTGCTACAGCATAAAGAATTGTAGAGGAATGTCATCTTAGCTTCTTATAAAGCAATTAATTAACAATTACAAGTGGACGTTTTTTCACAAGTTGGAAGTAAATTAAAATCTCATCAGTAATGAAGTTTTTATAAGCAGGTGTTGTACAAAGTGATTTTATTTTCATGCTTTGGCACGTCAAGCAGCATTTACGCCTAACTTATCGCCCTCTTTATTAATCCCATACAATCCAGTAATTTCCGGGTCCTGGAATATAATTTTTATCCATGAAAAAATAATTAAAAGAGTTAATAACGGGTATAAATTTACGTGCCCCAAAAACTGTGACCAATATATTTCAAAGTTTAATTCAGGCCGTGTATACGTAAAACTCGAACCCATTTGGAATCGGCCCTTTACCGTAAGCAAAGTGGGCCCATAAAAAACTTGGCTCTCAGTTAAATTTATGTTAATGGTATTTCCTGAAATTGGGTAGGCTCGAAGGCGCTGAGGTTGGAAACAAATGTTAGGGCATTCCGCAAAAAATCAACTCAAAGTCTCAATTAATTTGGGGAGAATGTATGCACAGACAAATTGGTGGGCATTTGTCAGACGGGAGGAGGGATGTAGCTCTTTTCTGTCAAATCTGCTTCAGTATAGGCTGGAAATAAATGGGCATGCTCTTATTAATCATTTGGAGGAGCGAAGTTCTATTGTAATTCGCGCGTAAAAGTGCCACCGGGGGGGTTTTGTCATTTTTATCTTTTAGGTAAATTATACTTTCCTGATTTGTCAGTGTCCCCGGAATAAAACCTCAAATGCTTATACTGAAACAAATAAATACATTTTGTATTATGAAGTTGACAATAAATTATAGGTAAGCTCTTCGCATTAGTCTGGATTAAGCTTAATGGATGTGCCCGGGACGGAGTAGTTTTTGTTTATGACACCGTTCATAAATGTATTGTTTGCTGCGTCGAACGAAAACTCGCCCACCTCAAGAAAAATCGCGATGTAAATGACTTCGCCTGGAAATAAATCAAACCTAAGAACCGCCGACATTTCGTTTTATGAGAATATTTCAGTGAGCAGAGAGAGCAAATCTTTGTGGCCACATGCCTTGTTTACGCGATTTTTGCAGGTGCAAGAAGCCGATGCTCCTTAAGTCGATTTTGTAGAAAATTGTCATAAATTTTAGGCACTCTAATTCTGCTTCCTAAATGTCACGAAAACACTAGGCATGGTTAACTAAGACGATGAAGACTTTTTTGTTGTAGAACAAACTGTTTTTCAGACTACTGTTACTTAAAATATGAATGTGAAAATTCTTTTATTTCATGTGAACAAATTTGGACTGTTCACCGGTACGACAGGGCAGGCTTAGGGTGCCACTAGATACGTATCGAATAAATTGATCGATGCGAAACTTCAGATCAGAGGCATACATTCGAAGTACAGTTGAACTCGCTTATAACGAGCAGGGGATATAACGAGTTATCGTAGAACCAGTTTTTACGCACATGACATCAAATGAACCCAAAAACTTGTTATGACTAGTAGAAATAACAACATATCCGATTTTGACGTCTTTGACTGTTTGACTTAGTTCAGTACGACATGGTAGACGAAAATCTGAAAATATCTGGGGGGGACGAGCCGCCACTGGATTTAATGCCTAAACTTAAATGGGTAGGTATTTGGAAAGGGTTTTATATATTCGACGGATGACTAAAATGCGAATTTCACATAAAAAACTAAAGTACGTATGTCTGGAATACAGATTATCTTTTCTCTCCAGAAATTCACACTCTACTTGTCCCGCTTAATATTCAAGTAAGGAGCACACACAAAGTAGGACGAAAGTTCTTGTAAATGCTTGTTGAAAGCCTTTCTTTAAGAACTAGGAGATAATTTCAAATTAGCAATTTCATTCCGACAGAGAAATATTTTAGTTGAGTATTAAAACTGATTTATGTGAATACATTTTGGTATTCGCTACAGTCATGCTCAGCGTAGTAATATTTCTCCCTAACGTTCTAAAAGAATTGGAGGCATAAATGTGAAATTAATATCCATGCGCTCTAACTAGCAATTAGTCAAATTGCATTTTACCTAACTGACTGCACTGTATGCAGGTGTATGCACGAGATTGATGAATACGTTACTTGTTCGTAATTATTTTTCAATTTTACCGGGAAATTTATTAAACAATAGAAATGGAGTTCCTAACGAGAATAATTTGATTCTGTAGCTACTGTATTTTAATTATAAATATACAATATGGTCATTGTGCTTTATTTATTTTTGTTTGTTACTTTAATACATTTTTATATGGTAATCCGTAATCTATGTTCAGGATACATTTTAGAGCAACATACGGCCATTTTGGGAGCTTTAGTCACAATATACTTTAACGCTAATATCTGTTCTGTATACAGAAAAAAAAAATTGAACTAGGAAGCGGATCATCGCCCATAGAACCTAGTCCGAGAACAACAAGTACAAGTCAAATATTTCTAGTTAAGGCTAAGAAAATGCATTTGACTTTGACTGCTTTTATTTTCTTCCAAAAAGGTCCTCGATAAATACAGACTTACTTTAAGGATGCAGAAAATGTTATTTTAAACAAATTAATTTACACACTTCTCATTTCATCCCATAAACAATTTCTCAACTTGCACAGGACAAAATTCTAAATACAATAAACGCTGTTCCCACCTTGCCGAAACTTCAAGGTGGCTTTGAAGTAAAAAGTAGAGTACACAGAAGTGATAAAATCTAATTTACCAACATTGTTTTCAACTTTGAATTTGCCTTTCTCCTGCCTAGGCCTTGTAACCATCAAACAGTAAATTAAAACTGGCTCGTTTTCAGTTGTTTCAACTAATTTCGCCCTCTAATGGCGCGTTTATTAACTTAGTTTGCTTCCATACAACGCAGGTCATAATCGCGAATTTAATTAAATAAAGGATTCTATTTTTGCTCTAACGAGGTATCGTTAATCGCTAATGTTGCCTGATTTTAGTCTGAAGTGGAGTAATGGCGAAGATAAGGAGAAACCGAGGTAATTAAAGGCTATTTTTTTAGTTTTGCTCCAGAAGCAGTTGATGATGTTTTCTTTTTGTTTGACGTACGATCCGAATTCTTTACCATCGCACGGAACCAAGCAATTAAAAAGTATTTATAGGAACCTCGTTGAGATTAAAAGCTGCATAGTTGCACGATGAAATTGATTTCAATTAATTCGGAATTAAAATTAGTAACAGACACAACGATGGCGAATCTGTAGCATTTCAATGTATATATGTGAACAGGAAACTATACTAAAGTTTGTGTTTTGTGCAACTATCTCGGTTTCGAAAATACAATACCTATGTATGTTTTCAGCCACGAAAATAGAATAATTCCAAATATTTCGAATATTCACCACCAAAAACGGCTGTGACAACATTTTTAGGTTTAAGAGGATGTTTCGCATTGTATCAGCTATGTCCTGTCCAAATTTGGTTATTGCAACTCTCTCGGTTTCGATAATACAATACCTATGTATGTTTTCAGCACGAAAATTGGATAATTCCAAATATTTCGAATTTTCACCACCAAGAACGGTTGTGACAACATTTTTAACATTATAAAGAGTATTTTGGAAAAGGTACCACAACTTCCGGAGCTAACAACATAATTTAAAAAAATTATAAGAAGATATTTAACAATTTTTAGATATTTAACAAAGTTCGACGGGATACAATTTAACTAAAGTAGTTTTCTAATTTATTTAATACGTTGTCACATTTGCCGAACTCCCGGTCATTTTTTAGCCTTAATGTTCCTAGTTTTTATCTAAACAGACCGGAAGCGGTGATCTCAATTCTCCGTGATAGGAAACTAATTCCGGATTAATGACAGTAGCTTCCACCCACCAGTTTCCGGAAAATTAGTTATCGATCATTATACTGGGTCGGCGACTTCAAACCTCATGTGTTCCACGAAACAGAATAGAATATTCATGAACTAAAAGGGAATAGGTTTATATTTTCAAGGCGATTCTGATAAAAAGTAAGTTATCAACAAGCTTCCCATAGTTCAGCCCCAAATTCTTTGTTAAAATTAACCTATGTGTAATAGTAATAATACAACGCCCCCCTTCCACACTCAGAATTATTCTCTTGAACTAAATCTTTCACTAGAGTGACGGGTAATATTACTGATTGTGTGCTCTTCCTCTGTTGAAACCTTTCTAAGCGCCAAATGATGTTACCTGTATATACCAGGGTGGTTTTATTTCTTGTTCCCTGCGAAGTTCAAGCTTCACGCCAATAGATTTCTTTTCGGGATGCAGGAAGAAATTTTTATGCACTAAACAGTGAACAAATCCTAGTGTAAACCACGTGCAATGCCGCAAACATAATTCTTGAGCAACAAGGTAAATGTGATCACATACACTTAACACCTTATTCGTCAATTAGATTAGAACTGTGTCGGATATAATGAAAAGTGGCCTATTTCATATGATTTTATGCAAATTATACACAAAGGAGATATTTCCACAACCATTTTCCTGTGTTTAGAACCATGGCGATGCTATTCTGTTTAGGTACCTAAATAACAAAGTAAACCCCGACTAATTCGACTCTCATTCGGACAGATTGCACCTTTATTTATTAACCACTCATTCGGGAAGGGTCACAAAAAGTCGTGTCACTTTTTACCCCTCTAGGCCTAGTTTGTTCATATTAGGCTGCTTAATTAACTGGGCAGTAAATTATGTAGTTTCAATTATGTCGACCGCCATAGAGGCGGTAATTAACTATCTACCAAATTAACCTCAAGAATTATGAACTGGAGATCATTTACAATACGACTGGGGGAAGGTCTACGCTCTACAACAAAAGTTTTTGCGGTAATTTTAAGAGACAATGGAACGTTAAGGCACGTAGAATGGGGACACAGATCGTTATTAAACAATGTTTCACCCCGATTTGATGTAAGGTGTGAATATTAAGTAACTGCTTCAATTTTAGGTGAGATAGTGCGTGAGTTTATGAAGAAAGTAGGGCATAACAAACAACAGACCTTTCACTAGGCAGAGTCTGTAATCAGTATCATAATTATACATGTAAAAGTAATAAAAAAATGTATAAAAAGACAAAGATGTCACTGAACAAATCAAAATGACATATAAGAACAATATACAAGAAATAAATGGTGGCGTGTTCGAAAAAACGCTCGGACACGGCGATTGGTATTTTTAGTTGCGCATTTTTCAACAAAAACTTTTTATCATACAGGGTGTCAATACCAACTTTCTTATTTTAAATGCAACACCCTGTATATTATACAATTTTTGGATTCTTCAGAAAATTCTAGATATATTTCATGTACAATGTCCTATGCCTATCTTCAACTGTTTCGGAAATATTAAGTGTTTTCAGATTTATTGCAAAAAATAACATTAAAAAAAATTATTTGATCACAGAAATTCGCTACAACACACTCAATACTTATTTCCCATTTAGCTCTTGATAATGAGAAAGTAAGCTAAAACCATTTCAGCGTTCCTTTTTACTGATATGAAATTTAAAAGAACTATAAACAGTTTTGTTTACATTTGTTTAAAACGCCTGGCTTAGCAACGTGTTGTCTGCCTGCATGACAGGGCAGGAATTGTTGGAGATCATTTTCATTGATGGCAATTTGAATAGCGATAATTATTTACCACTGCCCCAAAATAATGTCGTGCCAACTTTGACAAACTTATTCCTGGTCTAGCAAATCCACAAGTTCCAGCGAATATGATATGGTTTCAGCAAGATGGATCACCGCCCCATTACCAAATCAGTGTCCGGCAGTACCTCAACTGAATAAGTCCAAATCGGTGGATAGGGAGGCGAGGATCGATGAAATGGCCAACACGATCCCCTGATATGACGCCATTAGACTTCTTTTTATGGGGATGTGTCAAAAGTATTGCATACAAAACTAAACCCCTCAACTTCGCTGACTTAAGAAGACGAATAACGCTTGCAAGCATTCCATTTTGCTGATACACACTGTATGTATATTGCAAATAAGCAACAAAACCTTTATGCAGAATATTATTTACCTACTATCTTTTGGTCGCGGTTGATTGAACAGGGTCCGTATTCGAAGGCTTCAGGGAGATATCGACACACGGAATATGAGACAAATATGATAAATAGACGTATTTTTGTTTCGAATATATATATATTATGATTTGTTTTCTTTTTTCCTGGGAGTTAAGATATCCGAAGGAAGATGTTGGCATATTCTCCATACATGTAAAGCCTTGCAAATGATACGTCCAATAAAATGGAAGAAATGTATTCTAAAACTTAATTTGATGTATCTCTTACATGCCCTTATCCCCTTGTATCAGACACAGGGTATCCGGAATTGAATGGGACAATATTTTCTTGATTTGCATCATTCAAAAACTGGTTGCTCCGACTTCATCGATGTCCGCATTCGCTTCTAATACGCGATGGTCGACATATTCCTATTGTCACCAGAAATAACGTTAATGAATATTTAATGAGTCCGGGCTACATTTCATTCCGCCCCACACTGATTGTTTCGCCATAGTTTCGAGAACAAATTACACTAATATAACTTGAAAACGGACTCATCTATTCCGGAGCATCGCAATAATTGTTTAGGGCAACAGTTTCGATGATGGATTCAAACCGAATATGTCACACTGTTTGTTTAAATTAAGAGCACTCAGCCGGGGGAAGCGGACGTTCCAGGACACATGTTCGCATAAAGTTTTTGCTTTAGTTTGGGCCGACTAAAGCCGCTCCGCAATTTATAATTCCCGTTTCCGAGGCACACTTTATACTTAACTGGGACGGGGAACCTCGGGGCTAATTCTCGAATATTATGCCGTGTTTTTGTTTGACTAGAGCGACGGATGAGTCCCGCGCAAGTGTCTTTAGATATACATGGTGTGCTAGTATTAACTAGAAGTTTTTACTACAGCGTCGAATGTGAAAAATAAAATTTTACTCCTTTTGGGGACTATAGTTCCCCGTTAATGTTTTTTTGAAGGTTTCTCGAATTATTTTGAAAACATGGGTGAAAATTCGAAATTAAAACGTATAAATCGCGAAAAATAGGGTCCTTAAAACTGATCCTTGTAGTACTCCACTATTAACTACTTATTTGGTGATAAGAATATTAATTACTACATACAACGCATTATTTCCTGTCAGTAAAATAGTTTTTGGTGCTATTAGTAGAGCTTTCACCAGGCAATACGTGAATTGGCGACGCCAGAAAAAAATCGAACAGCAATGATGACTGCAAATTAGAATTTATTATTATATATTTATATTTTAAATTTTAATTTATGATTTTTTTTGTTGTTTGTTTGTTTGAATTTTTTTATTTGAATTTTATGTTGTTAACTGTTAATTATTATTAGTTGGGCGCCATTCGATGAAAAAGTTTCTATTTAAATTTGATATTTTGAAATTATTATCACTGAGTAAAGCTGACTCAACTTCAAGGTGTGGTTTCCTGTGATTCTATTTTGTTTTGATTTCATTTTTCTTATAGTCGTTTAAAATGAAAGATGTTTTTAAAGTTTCACAATTATGAGTATATTACGATTTTTATAGGTAACTGTAATTTTATAATTGACAAAATTTAATCCTTAGACTAAATAAAACAATTAAACAGATTTCCCCCTCTTAATCTAAAATTTCAATGTTCTGATTTGATGTTTTTCTGTCGACACGTAAAGATTTGAGTTGGCCAATACTGATCAGTATGCAACTCACAATACGCTTCGTAGTTATGCTGGTTTCCTTCCAACTCTGGATATACGATGGGTTTGCTGTTTTGTAGGTCGAAGGTATTTTCTACTTTGTTGTCCAGGAGCTCGTTCTGACTGCAACCACTGTGATGTTACCTGCCGCCACTACACTACACTTTGTGATTTTCCACTTTATTTCACTACCTTTTTTAACTAGTTCAAATTTTAGTGTTGAACTTTATGTTTACTGTTACTGGCGATTATAAACTTTTTGGGATTTTAACCATGTATGGACATTGTGTGTTTGACATGATTTGCTGTGACTGACGTTTCATGTTTCAAATGGCTGGATAGGTAACTTTCACGAACTTATTGATTTTTATTAATATTCAATTGTATTTTAGGTATCAAACTAACGATGTTACTGCTTCGGGAACTTATGAGAGACTAGCTACCATGAGCTCGATTTTTGGTTTTATTGAAATGAAAACAAAAGAAATGTTGCTATGGACATGTCAAACTAAACTTTTGAGAATTTTTATTTTCAAAATACTGACTTTATGCATGTTCTAATCTGCATGATCTTCACATATTCTGATTCTTTGCATTTTTCTACATTTTTTAATACCACTAACTTCTTTCTAGGTTAACTTTCAACCTCTAACCAAATTTTCCCTAATTTTGAAAATTCTAGCTAAGTTAAGCTATACAGCTTACTTTTCTGACTGTCTTTACTATTTACCCTTTTTCACTTTTCTAACAGTCCTTTATTGTTTTTTGAAACCTAACGATTGAACAGTTTTAGGTTCATCGATTCATCGAGAACTTTTAAAGTTTACACACAAATTTGAACTTAGGTTGGAACCTCAATACAGTTTGTGATGTTAAGAAGGTATTTTGCATACTTCACAAACTATTTTGCAGTTCTACAACACTTTTAACACTAGAAATTTACAAATTCTGACGATACACAGATCTGTCATTATGAAACATGAAACTCTTTACAATGGTTCAGGTTTAATTTCACTCATAAATACTGCCTTTAGGTATGCTATATTTTCATTTCATACAAGATTTATTGCATGTTACTCATCTATGTTTGAAATTCCTTTTCCCACCGTCCATAACTTGTCAAAATTCTGATCTTTTTCTAAATTTGCTTATATCTGTACATTAATATGATATCTGACTTTATTAAATAGTTCTTTATTATGCTTTTTAACTTTTTTATAATGCATGATTGCATTTTATTTACTATTTAATGTATAGATTTAGTTTTAATAATAATTTTGACAGTTGAGGCGTTTCATAGAACGATTTTTACATTTAAAAATATCCTTCATTTTAATTTTTTCTGCATTCCGCATCCCTTTTGTGTCAGTTTTGTCTATATTACTATTAAATATTTCAATTTATTTAAAAAATTTTACATGTTGGTCCCTTCTTTTATACGTTTTAAGTTATCTTGAGAACAAATCATAACACTATAAATACATTGCTACGACTCAAGAGTCAATGACTTAAATATAACTAACATTTTTTCTGATTCCTTATTACTTAAAAAAATAAGCTCGTCATCCAGCTCTAAATATGATTGTAACGCTGCGGTAAAATTAACTTGAGAATATAAAACTTGAGCAATAAAAGTCCCCAAGTTCTACATTTTGCGTCTGCCAAGCAACCGCAAACTTTGACCTTATAACATCACATGACCTCAACCGACATGCTTCTCTTGAGTTAATCACTTTACCCACGTAAATCCCCTCAAGAAGCTTCGATACGTATCACAACCACAAACTTTCCCGTCGAGAATTTCAAAATATGCCAAATATATCAAGATAATTTTTTATATAAGTAGGCTACTTCAGAAAAATACAATGTCATTGTCTTCAGCGCATTAAGATCGTTTATTTTATTTACTTTTTTTTTCTAAAAACAAAAATGAATCATTTATGAAAAAACTTTGTGACTGTAGGTATTTTCGTGTCTTTTAATTTGTCATTCGAAGTATTTTTTATTGATTACTTTTGGATGCGCTGTAGGAAATCATGACCGCGGTGTTTTTCACATTTTTTCTCTTAAACGTATGAAATATCACGTGCCGCTTTGCTTCCAAACTTTCCCTCTGCGGTCGTTCGCAAACAACGCACGCGGGAAGCAAGTAAAACGTTTTTCCTGTTGCAGTCACAAATCCAATTATTGTTTAAATATATGTCCTCATTCCTATGTTTTTCGTTGGGTTTACCCCCATCGTCAAATTTTCAATCCTAATTCGACGCAAACATTTTTTACCATTACAAAATTGTCCCTAGTAAATATGAAAACTGAAATCATATAGGGAGAATAATCTTGCATAGATACCTGCATTGCTGTATATTTAATTAATATATGTATCTCTTTTGCTTGTTTTCTAACTCAATGAATTTGTACTAGCGTCAATATGCTGAAATTATATAAGATCGGAGCGGCAGTCTCAAATTTACAAATCATTTAGGAGCGCACTAGTATACGTATTTAATTCCGCAGATTTTGCAGCTTCGAAGCACAGGGGAAGCAATAAAATATAATAAAGTTGCACATGCATGTTGGTGACATGTTACGCATGTATTTACAACAGATAAATCATTTTATTTCGCTTTTTAGCCTGGCCTTCTATTGATTAAGTAACGTTTAATGAAAAGTACAAGACGACTTGAGTATGAGCTAAGCGTTCCTTCTACCTTTAAGGGCAATACTATTATAGCTATTGTGTCCCAGAAAGACAAAACATTGGACTGAAAAGTAATACTCCCCAAAGAATTACTGCAGGTTTGGTCTATCTATCTGAGTTGCAGTTTGTTGTGGTCTTAAGGAGGTATATCGGGTTTACTCAAATGCACAGATGTACTCGAAATTTATATAGCGTATTACCCAGTGCTCCCTCTGTGCGTTATATTTTTTTTGAAATTTTTTTTGAATCTAGATTTTGAGATATTGTTTTTGAAAGTTGTTCATTTTAACATAGGTTTATATGGCGAAGATGGACGGTGCGGCTCTTTTTTGCCCATAACTGAGAAAAAAATGTAGAAATTATGAAACAAAACTTTTCCATAGATAGTACACAGTATTATCTTATTTTTGATGTAAAACTAATGTAAGTTTTGAACATAGTACAGCTGTATTAATTAGAAACAGAAACCAATAATTGAATTTCTGTTTGGCTTGAGGATTAATGTGGCAACGTCGCAATCAGCTGACAGCAAGGAGGGAATACATTTGAAAGACTTGATAAAAACGAAATTGATTTCAAACATAAACATTTTTCCTAAATCCCATGTACATTGTTATCAACAATAAATTATCCACAACAGATGATTTTTTGTAATGTTTTTAAAAACTAGATTAATTAGAAAAAACTAGGAAGCTGTGATATGATTATTGGAATAAAAAATACAGTTGATAAATCCTTTTAATATATTTAATGGTTTATGAAAACATCGTAATCATTACCCAGCAATGTTTAGGGTTACATAAAGTTTTCTTTACTTGATTAATATAATTAGTAACACTTGAGATAAAAGCATTTGTACGGAATAACAAAGAAACATAAATATTTCTCAGCAAACTTTATATCTAAAAAATTAGTTATAGTTGCAAAATTTTTGTAACATTACTAAAATAGAGATTAAAAACACGAACAGTGAGTAATAATGTAATTTCTATCACAGAACCTTTAAAATTGCATCCAACATTTTCTTTGACTTGGACGAGAGATGGGCGCGACTGTCATTTCATTTCTTTAGAACTAAATTAACTTAATAATTGTTGTGTTTTATCAGTTCACATTATTTACGGATTTTACATAAAGGATACAAATCTTCGCGAGGATAATACGACATATTTGCTATATATAATAATTATATTGTACATAGTTTACACACAATCCATTTTTGAACGCGTACGCATCTTTACCCGAATTTGACGCGCAATATCTCCGATGTCCGAGGTCTGTAGGTTCGTAGTGTGTACAACTGCTAGTCAATTATTAGCGCTGTTGCCACATCCACATAGTCTTTATGCGTTCATTAAATATAATTTAAAACTACTTAAATATGATATTTTTATGTTGTTAATTAGTCAATATGTATGCTATGTGCATATGAGTAGATTTCTTTGCTATATAGATAATGTTTATCGAAAATAATTTCAATAGAATTTAATTTTTTCAAATTGGCAGCGGGTTTTAGTCCCAGAAGAAAAGCATAGGACCCCCCTGCGCTCCTCACTTCCCTCGGACCCCGATATGCCTCCTTAACGTATTAAATTTTAAAATAGTAGCCAGGGCAAAGACAACTAGAAATAATTAATTAATTTAACTGTCTTCATTATAAACCTTAAGGTGTATTTTTATTCGTTCTTACCTGGAATTTATCCGTTATGTTAAAATTCGGGAGAAACTGAAATACAGAAACAGATTTATTCATAAATATAGTATCTACCTAATTGTAAAAATACTATAAATTAAATATAACACACTGAATAATAGAAATAATAACAGAAACTACCTTACTCACACACCTTTATTAGTAATTACTTTACTTTGCGTTACCTCAACCGTAAGTTTAAACCGTAGCACTCGGAGTGCCACGAAAAACACAACATCGCAGTTTGCATAACTTTTTGTTACACTTGATTATGATAAAAAGAGCCTATTCGTTCTCAACTTTGATTAACATCTACGTCTGCCGAACATCTATTGTTTAGTTTTGGCGACAAAAACGGCAAATAAAGGAGATAAGGACTTGAAAAATGGATAGTGTTTATCTCTCTCCTGGTTTCCCTTTGTCAGCTGAACTTTTGGCTGTTTCGGATCATTGAAATGGAATGGACGGTTTTGTATGTTTCTAGTGCTCGAGCAATACAGATATGAAAAAATACATATTTCGACGTCAAAGTGTTTCGGTCACTTAAACAAATTAAGGAGAGTTCGTTTACATTGTCTGAAGCAACTTATTTGTTACATAGTTTTAGTTTCTTTCTCTATTTATTTGGGGTATTTTGTAACCCGTGAAGAAAATTAATGAAGTAAAGCCTTACGCTAAAAGGAACAATAGGTTATTTTTATGAAAGAGTATTACCTACCCAAAAATGTGACACTGAAAGGAAAAACACAGTAGAAAATTTTGTTTTAGTTTTAATATAGGTACTTAAAAAATATATATTTAATAATTAGTAGTAGTAATATACTGCACCTTCCTCCTCGGTTAAATGAACAAATGGTTCATTGGATTTTATTAGATTCCTTATTTTTTATGAATGATTTTCTTCAAGATAACTTTGAAAAGTGAATAGCTACGTAAATGGGGAGAATGCTCGCTAGAATTCCTAGTTTAATAAAATTTAAAGCCGGGATTACCATGTGAAAGTATATCTATTTCAACGGCCGTAAATTTATTTCCACTGGACTTGGCCAGATAAGAGTAGCCATTTGCTACGACGGAAATAGAATTTTTCGCCCTATATCTGCGGGCCCGGTATCAACAGCCATCAATATTAAATATATTGGAGTAAAAAGATATATTTAAATGCGCTTATACGACCTCGGCGTTTGTAAATCACCCGGAATCCGGAGATAGATCTGCCTTCGAAGGAATACATAAACAAAACGAGTAAATCCTCACAATTTCGGACATAAATATCGCTTATACGGTTCGCGACAAATCCCGTGGTGGAAAATGTTTGATTGGAACTCTTCGACACTACGCACGTCATTAGCGACAAACTCAATTTCTCTTTCATGTCACTCACACGACCAATATGGATAGACGTAGTCTCGGAGGGTCTACGCATCCTTGACACCTCCAAAAAGGAAATTACAGTCCCTTTATGCTGCGCAGCACGAACAATTTTAATATATTTTGATATGTTCATGACGTGAATGCACAGCGACGAGTAATAGGATAGATACAATTTATAAATGCTGATGTATTCGACAGTTGCATGTTCAGCAACTAGGAAAACGTATCTTTGGACGTTTTTATAAATGGTTTAGGTACTTTGGTATTGTGGTCATTTTTCCTACGGAATATACTAAACTATAATAGGTATTTCATGAAAATTTAGGTCAAACATTTTTTTAGTTAGAGTAATTCTACAAAAAAAATTTCCCGACGTTCTAGGGCCTATACGTTCCCTAACATCGTACCGCGCCGACCTTAGAGGGACACCCTGTATATTGTAACAAATTTGAAATGTTCATGTAGAAACTCATATGAAAATAATTGCCTGACCGAACTTAAAGTCGTATAAAAATTTTAATTATTATTATAGCTACACCAACTTCGTATAAAATTGTTAATATTATGATATTACATAGTATAAAAATAATAATCTTTTAATTTTATTCTCAAGTACAGAATAAATTTTCATAAAATGCATGACGTCGACACTTGTTAGTACTCAGTACATACAGAAAAACGAATCTAAACCTAGAGCGACTTATATTAAACCATAACATGAACATTTTCATCAATTGTCAAATTTTATAATAAATTTCACAAATGTCAAAGCTAAAGGTGGCTTTGTAAGAATACCTGGAGATGACCTAAATAAAAAACATGAAATAAAGAATATTTTATTAATTAATTTATAGAATTGTATATAAAAATAAAAAGACATTTGTTAAAAATGTGTTAGTTATAAGTACTGTTGTGAAAAAGTGATTGAAAAGGTCATCCAAAGACTGAAAAATTATGTGTATGGACCTTAAGCAAAGCTAGGGACAGAATATCCAGGAGGGATGAGAAAAACAAAAAAAATTGATTGGTTACGGCTTGGGTTTTGCAAGATGTATAGCGTGGAGAGGCAGCTCCCGAAAAATTAAAAATAAAGCAAGAAAAAACTGTCCAAGAAAGAAAATTAAACACTCACCAGTTAAATCCACAGTTTGCCCAAGAAAACTTCAAATTTTACAACGTACCAGGTACCTAAAACACAGTGCACTATAATATTGCTAGCTATCACCAATAAATCGTGCTTTCTCTCGCATCAAATCTTTGCAAAGTGTAAATAACAAACAACAGGACTTACCTGTACAGAAATAAGCATAATCCAATCACTTGCAGCTTAAATATTTCACTATTTTCACGAGCTCTGACAAAATCTGTCAAATGAACAGCCAGTTTACTTTAGTCTGAATCATTTTCGTTCCTGTGTAGATATAAGAGATGCCCCTGTCTGATAGGCAACAAATAATATAAGGAGACGTAATCAGTATTGCATAGATCAAATAAAGTTAGTTGATATTTAATTTTTTTTAGAATTATTCCTTATATTGTTTGTAAGCTGAGCCGAAAAAAAAAGGCAAATTTTGTTATTAAAATATTCTTTGTCGTGGAAAACATATTACATATGAAAAGGTAAGTAGAAAGTCATATAACAAATTTTTGAACAAACACTTTATTGAATTTCAATCTCTATTCATTCCAAAGTGTATTATATTGTACTAGTTTGTGTGTAAATATAGAACCGACTCCTGAGGTTTTCTGATGTTGTCTGATATCTAACAAGTGTCTACCAACAGCTGGCCAGGGATAAGAAAGTACAAAAGATAGTAGAGGTTTGTATGGAACAATTTAAGCTTAATTAAAAATACAATCTACACTAAGAAAACACACACACACAAACAAACAAATTAACACACACACAGAAAAATAAGGATTACAATTTACACACCAAAAGCGCATTTACACTATATAAAATACAGAAAAATTAAAGCAAAGGTGCCCAACTAAAATTCTTTATTGAGTACAGGCATATTAAAGTTTGTACAATACAAAAATAAAAATTAAAGTCACCACACACACACACACATTGAAATAATATTTCAATATATTAAGGTTGAACTTGTATAGCCTGTATTATACGTATTTTCGTTATTTCTCATTTTAAAAATTAACCCACTTACAACATACCTACCTGTTACTTTTACTTAAGCGGTCATTGTTTGGCAATTATCCGTTACCCATTGTTAATTGTTACGTTATAATCGATTTGAAGCTTAGTGCCATATATGGCACATTGTACCAGCTGTAAATCTGTACACATAGATTATGTGTTTCATATGGCACGGACTTATACGTATACGTCATCCTATAAACAAAACCATGCAAACGATGAATTCATTCATAATATCCCAGTATTCGGCTATTTTTTTATACATCTACTGTTTGCATCTTCTTATCTCCAGCAAAGTTCAGTTTAATGCAGGCAATATTACCGAACACTCACAATTTGAATCTTTAATTGATGATCAACGAGTGTTAAGTGTTACTGATTTCGGAGGCCAAAGGTCAATGACTCCGTGAGCCAAAGGGGATCGGGGGAAAGACCAGAGTACCTACCAAAGATGCATAACTTTGGGTGCCAAAAATCAATGACCATGAAATATGAAATATATGTTATAGTTTAAGCAAATGTGAACAAATTAATATTAACAATAAGAACAAGCCGTCGACTGGTCTGCAATTGCCAGAATTCATCAGTTGCCTGCAATAAGCGAGACATCAGTAGGCAACTGAAGTGAGACGGGCTGTATATTCGCATACCCATCAATTACCCGGTAACATGGTACCTCTGTAATGAAATGCACATGAAATTTGCGTCAAATTCGAATTTAATTTAATAAGATATTGTCATTTACAAACCTCTCTATATGCATAAACGATTTCCATGGCTTTCTAAGGTGGCTGTTAAGTTTTGATTTAATCTCACGGCGCCCTCGATGTCGCAGTGTTGAGTTAACAGATTGCATTATTAAAGGAGACAAGAAATGTAATTTCCTAGAGAATTTTCCCCGACGCCCGGCCGGGCTGGAGGACGGAAAATTAAAAATGCCTCGGCTTGATATTCTGATGTCATATTGTCGTTATTGCCGTTCAGACTTTGGGTCGGGATAATCAGAATATTAAATCTGGACCACTGCGAGAGTCCTACAAATGGAACATAGCGCATGGGAGATAATGGCATTCTCAAACATGGTCATTACCACGTACAGGGTGCTTCAAGATTAACAGGCAATCGTCGAAATCATCAAAAAAGGGGTAAATTACAGAAATAAGTTTATCGACTATAAACTTTCGGCTGCCTGTTGAAAAAACTAAATGGGAAACGTTTTTAATAACATTTTGTCGTATATTATAGCAAAAGGGCAATTTAAAAAAAAGACCACGCAAATCATCTAGTCTCATGGATGTAACAACATAATCATATTAGGGGAATTTAGTTTCTATGTATGTTATTAATAATGTATATTTATTAATAAGTTATCTTTATACAGGGTGTGGCGTGTACAATCTATAACAATTAAACTACAGCTTCTTAACGATATTTGTAATAGAAATTCAATACAAATACAAAATCAGTTGACTGCACACATTTTTTGACAATGTAACCTAACCTCCTTTTAGTATTACTTGCATTAGATTATACCGACTTAAATTATAAGGTTGCATCTCGGCTCGCATAAAAACATTTCCAAAGTTTTTAAAAATTACCTCGGGTCGGCCTTCATTTTCGTTGAATAAATGAACTTTGATTTACAAAAAAAAAACGCGAAGATAGAACTTATTCTTATAAGAGGAAGCTGTAGTTTAATTTTTATAGATTATTCACGCCACACCCTGTATATCTGTACTATAAACATAAAATTGTTTTCACAGTATCTTACAGAGTCCAATAATATTTAGGTTTGCCCTTAATCAGACTTCCTCTTGACTTTAGCCAATGTGAAAAATGCCTCTTGCGCAATTAGAAGAGCAACTAAAAACAATTAAAAACAATATATTCGTAAGTTAATCTAATTGCACTGTCGTTAAGCAAACGAATAACAAAAAAAAATAGTTTTAAACGAATTAAACTGGCGATTCACTTAGCTGAAATATTTGTATTTAATGACGACAAAAAATCCCGCAATTTGTCTAGGAACTAGTGAAATTATTTTCTACTTATACGGGGGGAAAAGCGGCGTCAACAAAAAATGAACGGTATTACTAGCGACCCTATCGGAAACTCTGGTGAAGAAGCAAATTACCCGAAAGGGAGGTGGAACTGGTATCTTTTTGTTTGGAAGATGAATAGCTGTAAATCTTAGCCACTAGACATGAGAGATGGCTTCGGCTTTCGGGGGGAATGTGACGTGAGGTAGAGCAAGAAGAGGGTATTAGCCTGATTATATCTTTTATTCCGCTCGCAACTCTCCCAAATATATTTGATCTTTCCCGGAAAGTTCATACCGAACTGGATTAAAATTGCCATGATTCTTCGTTGGCGCGATATACCCAGTGATCGCGTCAGAATAAAAGCCGCATGAAAAAAAAAAAAAAAAACAATAATAACACGTTTTAAGTCTCGATTTTAACGACGAAAATCAGCGGGGATGAAAAAGGATTCAAATTGACAAATCAACAGTCATACATTAAAATATATAATGGTTTTCGTATAAACTTAATGAAACTCGGTAACCTTTTATTGTCCATAGCTATACAGCTGTACACATGATGAGTTTTTGCAATTTTTTAAGTCGTTTTCAATTGCAGCTAAAAGTTTTCAGAGGGCATTCACTCGTTCGGGAGAATTTCATACGCCAACTATGCTCAAAGTGAGTTGCTAGAGGCGACAGTCTGTAAAAATCCCCTTATTTTTTGTCGGCCTTTCCCAGACGCGCGTAAAGCCACAGACGGCGTGGCGGCGACCCTTCTAATACATATATATGGAAAACTTTTTAAATTATTGCAGGTAAATTCGTTTTACATTCCTGGGCAAATATAAAATCGACGAACCGATTTTCTAGACCCCTCGCGGAGAAAATTACCCCGGCGCGAAAGTTTCCCTCTCGATATTGTAAAGTAGTATTGAAGGGTGAAATGATGTGGCAAATTTCTGTATCTTATTGGTGTTAAGTGGAGCGATTTTCTTCTAATAGTAGGCGTTGCTGATATTTGCACTGGTATTCTTTTGAATAAATGCATAAAAAGCAATCTAAATAAAACAAAGAGGAGGGAGAGATAGGATTTATCCAATCTTATTTTGTTTTTCTTAGCATCAGTCACAAATACGACATTTAAAGATCGTTTTTTATTCTTCAAAAGCCTCATAAATGATTTGTAGACGACTAGAATATATGTACAACTATTGTGAGGCAGTAGTCTTAATATCAAATTCATACGAATTTGCTGGACATAGTGCATTGTCCAAACGGATTAGTTTACTAGACACAGCTAGGGGAGAGTAGTGTTAATTGTAACAAACATTACAACACATCTTAAAGCCTTAACTGTGAAATATTTTCTTGTAAATTTTATCAGACATGCCTTTATTCTTATCAATTCCAACTTGATTTTGGATTATCTCAATGAAAGGCAACTTTTCTGAAAAAAAAAAAAAAAAATTAGTTAGTGTTGACATTTGTTATAAATGATTCAAAAGAATAAAAATAATCTTTAAATGTCTTCTTCTTCACCTTCACTGTCATTAGTATCAGAATTAAAAGTATTTCGATATCTTCACCATTCGAAACATCCATCATTTTGAAGATTATAATAATTTGATCGATAGCCAGATAGAACACAAGTTCTAGTCATTCATTTTGTTTTAGTTTATTTGCTGGCAACAAGTTCGATAGGGCTCAGATCAGGGTGGAATAGTGGTAATATCAGAACAGTATGACCTTTATGTAAAATTTAAACGACTTTATGTATTTTAGATGCTAGTTTATGCATTTTTATAATATATAATTCCTTTTCTCACATATCCGTAACTGAATGAATGAAAGTTACTGAATATTGCTTCTTGGTAACATAATTTGATTAAAAGTTGAGTTTCTGTTTTAAGAGATTCATAATTACTAAAATTCGAGCTAAAATTTAAGTACAATACTATCTTATTTATTTAAAAACTGGAAAACAATTGTCTTGAAATTTACTAAATGTTTCACAATAATAGTTGTTTAAATTTTTTTCGAAAGACAAGTCTGCTGCGTGCACACATGGTATGCACCAGCTGTGTAGCGTTAGGTTAAGCACTGTTGTCACGTTGTGATGAATCTCCCCAATATTAATACTCGCTGTATTTTTGAAAACTGTTAACCTTACGCCCCTGTAATATACAACTTTTTTGTTCATTTATGATTACTCTATCTCATGATGAATTTATGTCAGTCAAACTTCTTACACCCTATAGATAATCTGATCGCATTGAATTTGCGATCGTAACGGACTGACTTTTAAAATAATTTTGCTTATAGCATCGTCGTTTCTTGCAATTGGCACTCTGTTTCAGCAACACCAGTCTCCCCTAGATGGCGGATTATAAATTACAGTCGCCTGCACATACCATTACAATGACAGTTGAGACCAGAATGAACGTAACATTATAATACGTTATCATGTACGCCTGTTTGTACCCTTTGTCCGTTTTGCGCGACGTAAAAGAAGTTTTAGTGGAGTTTCCCGAAACTATCAGAAATTCTGAAGCGACGATACGTTTTGTAAAAATTGTATATCAACAAAGAAACATTTAGAAGAAACCGATATAGATAACTTAAATAGTTGGACGTTTTTATTTTATTTACAGAGTGCTAAGGCATAAACGAGAAGTTTTTCAGATAGAGGTCAAAGCTATTTTTTATGGTCGGGTGGCGATCCTCTTGCAAACATATAAAATATAATATGTAGTATTTATACCACTTTGCAGAACAAAACAGGCAGTTTGTTATGATGGAATTTGAGCTGTTTATTCAGTGCGGCAGATATAAACGATGAATAATATGCAGTAATGGATAATAATTGCAGAATATCTATTTTGTGATTGTAATTGTCATGTTACGTTTGGAAACCAATGGATATTAAACGATTTGTGACAAAATTCAGTTATAGGAAAATAAAAATTTTTGGTTATTAGGAAATTGAGTCACAATCAAGATCAACTCTGTCAATTTCTGGGTAAAGGATTTATTGACTTTCGTGCTTTCAAAAATATGATTTCAGTATTTACAACTGCATTTTGGCTTGTTACAACCGATAATTTGTATGAAATGCCAGGATCAAACAAATTTATTTTCTGGAGATAATTTTTTTCTCTTTAAGTAATTCAGTGCAGTTTTTTGCAAGCATACACTCATGCCTGATAAAATTTAAAAGAAAATACTGCAAACATTTTAGGCAACAGTATTATTTATCTTAATTTTTGTTACAATCGTTATAGCTCTCCCTTACACTTAAATATAGTGCAATATCATTTCATTAATTAACTAGCGTTGTGACTAATAATCTACAGCATTATCGTTTTTACTTTATAAACTTATTAAATTACCCCTCTAGCGGAATAAAACAAGAGACTTTATTTGCAATCCTGCGAACCGAAATAGACCGATATTTATGGTAATTGCTCTACTTTGTTACATAACGCTGTTGAACTGGTACAAATAACGTCCTAATTCCAACGAGATCCCGTAAAGGCGGTAAAAGATTTTACAGTTTTCTGTAATAGCACCCCGAATTTTAGCTTACGAAGAAAATTCTTGACCGTAAAACTAGGAAAATAATTTTTAAATTACACAGAAAGTATTAGCAACTGATTTGAAACTTTTTTTATCTCCAGAGATAAACGTTCAAGTATATTGCTTGATTGGCAATGTTGGAGATTTATTTTACATCGTTTTTGTTTTTCCATCACAACATAAATTAGTTCGACGTTTTTATGGCCATTGTGGCATACCAAAATGTGAATAGGAGAAGGCCACAGTCGTTTTTTTATAGCTGAACGGCGATCCTTGTAAAAACATACAGAAAATACAAGTAATCTATGTTCCACAGAGTTTAGAACTTAATTCTTGATAAAAGGGCAGGGTATATGAATTATAAGTGTCATACTTTTTTGTATGTGACAACATGAGGTCTTAACTTGGGAAACTACTCTGCGGACTAAAGCCTTGTCGAGCTTAGCTATTTAGATGTCTATCTACAGACTTGTTTTGAGTATGAGTGACATAAAACCTACAAAAGATGTTATACCTTAACTGTTGTTGCTACTCGTCTCTGCTACTGATTGAAAGCGATCACCAATAAATGTGTTTTCGCCTTTGCCCTTTGGCCTATCGTTAATGATCCACCCAGTATGTTATGTAGAAGGTGTAAATAAAAATACACAACACCTTTCATTATCTTTAAAGAAAAGAGCGCTACAGCGAACATATTTTCTTTTCTATGTTCTCTCTGCCTCCGTTATGAACCGCTAGTCACTTAGTCAGTCATAATCCGCTACCTTTATTGCCTAAGTCTAATGCTAGGGCGGAGCGGCCTTACGATTCTCATAAAAATGTAGATCCCACCCTAAAATATTATAATGCTTTCAAGTTAAGTGTGTTGCCCAGTCGGTTAACAGGAAAATCTTTACCGTTTATTATCCCGCATAATACTCAGGATCCAATAAATAACGTCAGTTTTTAACAGGCCATTAAACTCAAAGCATCAGTGAAAGTTTGCAGCGGCCATAATAATTTTTGTTCTTGCGAAAATACCGCATTACTGTTTCTTTTATATGTCTGTAAATAATGTACAGATGTAATAAAACAGTACTGCCTACAGTATGCTACAATTCCCCCTCTACGGAAGGCGGTTAAAATAACGTGAATTAGGAGGGAACTGAGACCGGCTAAAAGCTGCTTGTACTCGTAGTTTCAGTTCGCGGTTAGTGTACGCGTCGCATAGTACGCGGGTAGTGTCTGATGTCAGTGTGAGGGATAGTACAAATGCTTTAAGGATAAGGACAAGGCAGGCATTAATTTAAAGTAAATAAACAACATGTGGATATAAAAACAAAAAGATCTATTTGCAAGGAAACGCTGTGAATACATTAAAACTATTATTAAATCCTAATCACTTCGAATGTACGAAGTAACTTTCGGAACAGTATTAGGAAACTTGAAACTTCAAATGTTTTGTTTAACTTCCATAACGTTAAAGATAACACCTTGAAACTAAGTCTTATAAGACTACTATTGCAGCAACGGGGCATATTCTAGAACGGTAGTAAAAAGTATCCGATTCTATTTGGCACAAGTTGGTGTTAACTTCTCCTATAAGCAGGGGTGTAATTATCTTTGAAAATATTTTCATTGGAAAAAGTTTCAGCGACTATGTAAGCAGACAAGTTTTCCGAAAGAACTCCCTGAGCTTATAGACGGAAGTTTACTTTACAAGTTTAAGGTTGTTAAGGAAAAAAAGTAATCTAATAAGATTTAGAACGAAACGATGATTCTAAATAATATGAATCAAAATAATATTATATTTAAAAGGATTGTGAGATTACCAAGTCTTTACTCTTTCTCAAAAATTATAAATATGGACTCACACTTATCAATTTCACATTTATTATATTTAAGAACGCTTTAAAAATAACTTATGAGAAATTCAAACAGGCCTTAGTCCGGTGTTATACAGGGTGTCCCACTAAGGTTGGCGAGGTACGATATTAGAAAAAATATAGGCCTTAGAGCTTCCGGAAAAAATTTTGGTTAATAAATCGATCAAGAGAAATCTCTGGAAATAGTTTTCAAATTCGTAACTCGGCCGCTAGGGGGCGCAATCGACATACCAAAACATAGAGTTGAGTTTTTCTCAGAAATGTTTCCTATTCCGGTATATTAAAATAGTACAAATATGAATAGCCGGATTTATTGCGCATAACTCCTGTCATTGACATTTTGACGTCTCTCGACAGAAAGGGAGGGGACTCCTAATGTCTGATCAGAAAAATATTTTTTTAAGGATTGTCTTATCAAAAGCCCATAGTGTTATACCTCGTAGGAAAGGTCTTTTCATGCTTTATCTCATGGTGAATGCGTAATATCATTTACGTGAATATAGACCACCTATAGGTGGCGTTATTTCAACAGAATGCCGTTTATGAATTTTTCTCAAAAATTTTAAATGCATTTTCTTTACACAAATAAATTCAGAACAAAAAATGATGAATATAGCATAAGATTGAAAAGTTTACGTTGTTTCACGTTTTCTTAAAAACGTAGGATAAAACTTTTTATAGGTGTATAGCATAAAGATATATTTTTTTGTTATCAAGTTATTCGCAAATTAGTGAGCAAAAAATAAATAATGATAATGAATTGAGGAACACGACGCTAACGAAAAGACATTTAATTACCAAAATAAAATGTGTTTCACAACAATCAAACACAACCTTCGAACAATTTTAATGATATCGGGCTTTTGGAGGAGTTGGCTGTGCTGCTAATGTAACCCAGATACAAAATCCAGAATAAATTTGATAAGAAAATAAAAAAGTTTTTGTTTTTCTTCTTTGCCCTAACGACGGAACTGCGTCAAGATTACATCGCGATCCCTTAACATGATATAAGAAATTGCGATGTGCCAGAGAAATTTGCCTACTCATCTTATAGACCTAATTTTTCCTCTTTCTTTCTTGCCTCTTACCGAGATAAATGAATAACTGTTACATGAATTTGCTTTCCTTATACTCGAAATATGCAAATTTTTCTGGGTTATTACTCAGTTTTTCTTCGTGGATACAAACTTCGCCTCGCCCGATATTCTGTCTCCTACGCTTTAAAGCACCAGGTAATAAAGGATCTTCTCAACCAGGGCGAAATATTTTTATTGTAAATAATATTTTTCTGGAACGGGTATTAATAATATGTCTCTAGCTCTATAGCACCCTTTTTGGTTAATATTTCCTCGGAAAATAAAAAAAATTACGTCATCAACTTTTTGTTTCCACGAACATGCCCATTTTTTATAACTAAAATTATCTATTTTTGAGCAGAAATTTTTTCGCTATCTCTTCTCCTTAAAAAGTTACAATAACAAACCTTGTACAAAAATATTCTATTGTATTAGAACTAGTCATGACTTAATCAACATTACTGTGAAAAAGAATCGCTGTAACTCCTATCAACAAATTTGTTTACATATTAGTTGCTATGTTCTTCTTAAAAAAGGTCACTCCACGAAGGAAAATAGAACAATACACATAATGACGGTTAAATAAGATAACCAAATATAGAAAATTTAAACAATTTTAATTGTAACTAATAAATATAACAATAACTAATAACGAAACACAAAATAAAATATAAAATTATGATTATTGTTTTAAAAAATTTTCGATATGCATGCATTCTACTTCTAAGCATTTATCCAATCTTTTCTTAACTTCCCTTGTGGCTTTAAACAACGTCTTTTGAAATATTCTCAGAAACATGTCGAATTTTTTGCTTGAAATGCTCCAAACTTCTCGTGGGTGTCTTACATACTTGATTTTTTAATCTTCCCTACAAAAAATAGTCTAGGGGCGTTAAGTCTGGAGACTTTTGAAGCCTATTCTACAGGCCCATTAATTCCAATCCACTTAGTTCCTAAAATATTTTTTAAATAGTCTGTAACTCTTTTAGCTTTATGTGGAGGAGCACCATCGTGTTGCAACCACATATTCAATCTGAGCTGCAGCGGTACATGTTCAAGCAGTTGCAAAAACTGTAAATATGGAGCAATTAAATATATTCCAATAATGCCATACCAAACATTTATTCCATAATGGCCCTGATTTTGAATGGGATTAACATAGTGTGGATTTTCAGTGGCTCAGTAATGTTCGTTGATTTTATTTGCCTTGACATTACTTATAAAACGACTCTCATCGGTCCAAAGAATATTTTGTAAGTCTATTATCTATTTCCAAGTCTTTTTTCAGCATGTATGTCAGATAAGTGCTCCAAGTTATTTAGCCTACAGTCATGGTAACCATTGGAGCTCAAAATTCTTTGCACAGAGGTTCTTTTTAAATTTAATGCAAAAGTGGCCTGTCATATAGAATTTCTAGGATTTTCCTCAACATATTGTAATACTCTAGCTACAGTAATATCGTTACATAATGATTTTGAAATTCCTTTCCCGTTTCTTGATGAGAACGCATTTTCGTTAGCACGCACTTATTAGTTTGTTTATCAAGCAAGCGTTTGATAGAAACTAATGTGTAAACAGACTCGAGGCAGCAGTTTCAGCCATTGTTTTCACATCAATGTTGATTAAATCATGACTAATTGCAATACAATAGGATACATTTTTGTATAATGTTTGTCATTGTAACTTTTCAATGAGGAAGAAAGAATTTCTGCACAAAAAAGTTCACAAAAAATATATAATTTTAGTTATCATTAAAAAATGCGTACGTTCATGGAAATTGGCAACCTATTCTGACTCTACTATCTTATCAACTTTGGACACCGTGCTCGTTTATGAACCTGGTGTAAAATTGTTCCTAAAAATCCTTTATTAAAGGTCTCCTACGCGTAGTATCGGCACGATGGCTTGCAATTTACACTCTCCCTTTGCGGCCCTAAAGAGTTTTAAATTTTAAAATTTCAGCAATTTCAGCACACCCCTAATCCCACTGAAATTACTAACCGAAGTTAATTTTAACAATGAATAGTCTGTCCAATTACAATCTAGTTATTTTGTTTACTGCGAAGAGAGGAATTGGATTAAAACGATGGGATATATTTCGTTTTAAACTATGAAATACAGCTTGGGAAAGTTCAGCAAAACTACTTAGGGATCTAGATTTACTTTTTATTATTTTGCTGGCGAACTGAAACTAATCGCGATTTTTCTGTTTCTCCGCGAATTACCGGGGATGAAATTTCAGAGGGAGCTTTACATTTTATTTTTCGTGTCATTTTAAAGCGCTGAAGACCTGGAGGAGTACAATAGACGTAACTAATGGCTGTTGTTGAAATTTCAGTGGTGCAAGGGGTATTTTTACCTTATCCTGCTATTATCTGGTACATATTTCAAAACTGCGCTAAGAATACAGGGATTAAATTTATTTCACTCATCTCCCTTTCATTATGGCAGTCCAAAGGAATGGAGGAAGTTATAAATACAACTCATCTAACTTAATGAAGACCGTGTCGACTGGTTAAACTAAGCCATTAATAATGATGGAAAATAGGGTAAATTAAGTTCACAGTATTTACCACTCCTGAACTTACAAAACAAATATTGTTCTCGAAATAATATAAGAGAAAAATAAAAATTAAATATTTCATGCAATACTTAAAAATACCAAAAAGTCTACAACGAACCAATGGGAACAGTTTGTCTATTTCTGCAGTGAAAAGACTTGGAATAGACGTGTCTGATTCGCAAATTTTTTGGAAGTTCATACTTTCAATATGAAGAGAAAATGCAATTAAAATTACGAAAAAAGTGTAATTAAAACAATGTGGAAGAAAAAGTTATAAGAAATGTTTTGTGAAAAATATAAAATTAAGTTCTATCAATGTTCTGATGTAGATTTTTGGCCTTCCAGGCCAAAAATTGGTCAAATGAAGAACAGTAGTTATTTACACCATAAAGGAGTATTATTTACCACTCGAGGACGATTTTGCGCCCGAGCAGAGCGAGGGCTGGCAATAGAGTTCGAGACTGGTAAATTATACTTAACTGCTGCATGCTATTGTTGCTATTATTGTATAATTTGTAAATTTTGTTCTTGTAAGTTTAGTATATGTTTGTGCACATGCATTTTTGACTTGTCCTATACATTGTAAAATTATGTCTGTGGGGACTAAATAAATATTATTATTATTACTATATCTTTGTCGTTTAAATCACCAGAATAAATTAATTTTCCCTGAGTCTATGTTTCGCATGGTATTAGCTATGTTCTGTCCAAATTTTGTTCATGCAACTCTCTTGGTTTCGATAATGCAATACTGTTTTCAACCACGAAAATTGAATCATTTCAAATATTTCGAATTTTCACCACCAAGAACGGCGGTGACAGCATTTTTAATATTAAGGCGATATTTCGCATTGTATTAGCTATGTCCTGTCCAAATTTTGTTCGTGCAACTCTCTTGGTTTCGACAATGCAATACTGTTTTCAACCACGAAATTTGAATAATTTCAAATATTTCGAATTTTCACCACCAAGAACGGCGGTGACAGCATTTTTAATGGGACGTCGAATAAGTTCTCGCTGTTTTTTTCGTGAAAATTAATGCTTTATTAAAAAAAAATTACTGAAAAAAGTGTTACTGAAAATATTGCCATCTCTAGCCTCTACTTTTTCCCATCTTTCTAGCAGGCTGTCCAATAGTCGACCTATTTTTTGGCATCTTCATAAGAATTGAAGTACTGCTCAGCCAGCCCATGTGCCATCGATCGAAAAATGTGATAATCGAAAGGAGCAATGTCTGGTGACTATGGCGGCTGGGGTAGGACACGTATGCAGTTCCGATAACGCCGGGAACAGCGGGAATTTATTCAACGTCCCATTATTATTCATATATTTACAAAAAAAACTAACGACCAAACTGTTTTCTGCGTTTTCTTTCTAATTCCGCAACTCTGACATTCCACGAATTATTAAGCTCCCTTCTGACTCTCCTTTCGAAAAACTGCTTGAATAATTCCTTGTAATTCATTAGCTAATTTCAGAGTGCACCCAGAGGCCTGAATATAAAGCTACCAAAAGACAGCAGGTATAAATTAGGGATGAAATGAGCAATGAGAGGGCCGATAAGATAATTAGGACAGCAACTTTGAATTCAAAGATAAGTTAAGAGTGTTCGAAACGGAAAACGCTGTTAATGATTTATGTGGAAAGTTATTCAAATTCTTAAAGGGATATAAATATTAAAATGTAGCCCGCTTCCTGCTCTTAGGCGAAAAACACGTCGGGTAATTTTTATCCATTAGTATCTGCGAGGCATTTCAAAGAACATTAAATTTTCATTGTGGGAATATTTTCGCATTATGTTTTAATGGGGAAAATGAAGTGAGGCCTCCACTAAGCGGTTATGAGGTCTTTGGAAATAGATACTTTGAATAAATGAAGATATATTCCGGTTGGGTACACAGAGTCGTTTCCGTGGCAACTGCTTCTCTTAATTAAACAAATATTTGGTTGAAATCCTTCTTTAGTACCAAGAAGTAATCAGTGCAACATATGAAGAATACAACATAAGGATTATGGGAGACAATTCAAACAAAATTGTGTCAAAAAATGGAGATACAAGGTGTTGAAGACCTATGAAAGTTACAAGAAAACTAAATAGGATCTTTCAAAAGCACTCATCACTGTAACTTTTTTTTACTTAACCTACTTTGAGCTTTCTGTACTCCTATTTTAGCAAGATATAAACCTGTTATACATATACAGACAGGGAATTAACAGTTTTCAGTGTAACAGTAACATTTTTCGTTACCTTGTAATATCCTTTAAATTCTTAGCCTTGACTTGCCCCACTGAACTTAGCGCGAGAACAACAAGGGGAGGTTAAAGATTCCAACCGAGTATTTCAAGTGTAATTTAAAAAATTGTATTAAATAATCCTATTTGTCATTATTTACAAAAAATGTATGATTGTTAAAAATTTTTGGTGACATATCTTTTATGAATGCATCCACCTCCTGACTAACGTTACTATTTCAAAATATTTTAGTGCTCTTTAGTAACGTAATTAGTATCAGTGTTAAAAATAATTAAAACGAAGTCGTTATAAATTTAGAAGACGAAAAAATATAGATTTTCGAAAGTGATGTGTTTTTTGTGCGTAGGCAAAACTATTTTCATAAATATAACCCTTGGCATCCTTTCTTTGCAGGTGGAAAATACCCAAAAAATTAAAGAAAAAAATCCTCTGTATTGTTTACTATAAAATTTTCGGTTATTGAACTAATAATTTCTTTAAGATTTGTAGATTAGTGAACGGGGTTCAGTGCCTCGAATAAACATCACATGATTATCAGGATAGCAGGAGACCGAGGAGATGCACTTCTTCTCTTTAACGTCCTCCATTAAACTGTATTTCCTGAACGGCAAACTGCACGTTTGCAATCAATTATTCAGAAAAATAATCTGCCGGATTTAACCCTTTAAGCCATTATCGGAATGAGGTTAGGAGAGACAAGGACGGAACCACGGAATTTATACGATAAAAAGAATGATTAAGCGTCTGGGGCATTAGTGGTATTAAGAAAAAGTTTTAGTTTCAACTTTCAATCATTTTGATTCAACGGGGTGGAATAACAAAGGGTGGGTTTAATGGTGGAAAATCGATCTCGGGCTTAGTCGCTGAAAGAGTTCGATTTCCAACTATATTGTCTTCTGGAGAATAGACGGTTAGTGTTTTCAGATACATCATACACTCATTTAGTTTTTTCTTTTAAGAGGAAATACTGTTCTTGAGATAGAACCGAAGTGGGATTTTCTGTGGAAGATGGATTATTAAGAAATTCCTTTAGTGAGCAAATAATCCGAGCAGGATGAGACCAAATTTCCAGATGAACTGGATGGCATAAGTGTATTGAACGACCCGCATGAAAATGAGTGCTGTGGAAATCAGACGATTAAATAACATTTAATGTAGAAAGATTTCTACTCAAAGATGGTGATTAAGGACTGAAAGAAGCGCAAAGAGAAATTCTACTTTCTTATTGTGCTTTTACACATCAGCATAAGAGACTTCAACATTTTGATACGTAATTCAAATAAGATGTAACTATACCTACTGGAAAATCTGGAAAGAGAAACAAAACTTTTATATTTTTCATCAAACCTTCATTTCCATTAGATTCAATGTAACTCCACCACAAAATTCAATCAAACGTTATTGTCATTGAATGCTATCATGCTAATAGTACTAATATCTTTAATGTATATGATAATAATAAATATTACTGGTGTGGAGATGAGATGAATAATAACACTCATCACTATAAATTAATCCTAGATTTGTATTTGCGATTGCTCATCTATATTACGGAGCGATATTATCCTGGATGTCAAAATCCCAATTCATTTTGTAAACGCTGCGAGGGTCCCTGTCAATATTTGTTGTCGACAAAAAAATACCTAGGCACGTGGCGGAAAATGTATTTGTACGTTTAAATACTGCTGGTTCTATAATTTCAAAGAAACTGTACAAAAACCTATTTTTTTTTAATAGATATTATCTGGTACAACACATATATTTGTTCAGTGTTCATCAAATGAAACTTTCTTGTCTTGATATTGTAAACAACGGGATTAGGTAAATAATATATTATTATTTACCAATGCCGAATGATATTTGTCCCAGTTTATCAACTCAATATTCGTAAAAAAGCGTAAAGGACACAGGAAATTCGGTAAGCACGTTTGTTTACGTGGGTGTTCTAACGATTCCCTTTAATTTGTGGGTGCATGCAAAGATGCCATTAGTTTATGTTCAAGCGAGTGGGTACCGCAATGTTATTCTTTTACGACTTCATTTTGAGCTAATGGAGCATCATAAAAAGGTTATGTGTTTAACATATTACTGTGAAATCCACGTCGAGAGGAAGCAAAAAGGACGCAATTTTCACATAAGTTTTTAATAATTATAATAGTAAATAATGCCATCATCCTCACATAAGTACACTTTCGTACTTGTAAAATATTTGTTTTACATGCTTTGTTTTCTGTTTAACTCTTGACAAGGTACCAAATTGTCCGACGTATCCAAAAAAGTATAAGTATGTTATTATTGGACAAAGTTCATTTGAACTATGAAACGTGCAAACCAACAAGAGAGTTCGTGCGCTCTATTTTTGAGTAGAATAAGATGTAAATGCAGGCTGTGGATAACACCACTTCCCTACTCAATCCGTAAGAGAGCCGCCAGCGAGACCTTGTTTGCCTGTGATCGAGCGTCCACTCTGGTATTCTGCAGTGGAGACGGGACTCTATCACGGTTAATTAAAATGCGAACTCTTTGAACTTTAAGTAAGTGCAGTGTTTAACGTCGTTCTTGGACTACAAGTTAGAGTCTGAACCAGGGTTTCCTAGCATCACACCCTCGTCATCAGGAAAAACGATAATTATTGCGCTAATATTAATTGCAGCAAGCTTTATTGCAATTATAATTGCGGTCTGTATAACGATTTGTATTTAATTTAGTTGCTTACTTCCATATAAAATAAAAAAAAGTCCAGTTGGTATCTTTACGGCAATAAATGATAATAGCGATATACGCCCTCTGAAAAAGTTGTGCATAACTGTTAGCTCAAGATAATGTAAAAAAAAAATAAAAGGGCACATTTTTCTCCCTTCTTTAATGTATGACTCCGAAACACGTTAACTGATTATGATTTTTTTCCATCTTTCGGTTATATAATAATTAAGTTTTCTTCAACCCCCTAACCCCCAGCTACCCCTACTTTTTTCTTTCAAATGGAAACATAAGGCATGAGGGGGCTCGTTGAAAAGCTTATGGAAAACCCAATCCAGCCATACCAAATAAAGAAGTTTTATTTTTTCAATAACAAGTTTTTTTTTTACAAATTGAAACAACTAGATAAAATGCAGAAAATGTCCTTCATTCGCTATTTGGCATTCTCCAAGACGATAGTAAAAGCTGTCCACAGCATTCTGAATGACTTCAGCTGGTAAATTATGCACATCCGTCTTAATCTTGTTCTTTAAATTCTCAATATTATCCGGTCTGTCCTGGTAGACTCTTTCTTTCAAATATCCCCTAAGAAAATAATCCAGGGGTGTTAAGTCGGGGGATCTTGGCGGCCATTCAACTGTACCCCGTCTACCAATCCAGCGATTTGAAAACATTTCATCTAAGTAAGCCTGACTTCTTATTTTGTCTCCACATCCAAGCAATATCAAGATTTCGATGCGTTGCCTTTCCGACAATACCATTGCGATTTAGTAAATAACTTGATTTTGACACAATAGTAACGTTTCGAACTCTAATTTACAACTAAAGCGAAAAATTAACCAGAAAGCCTGGCAAGTAAGAGGTGCCAAAAAAACGCAACATAAAAAATATATATTTTTTGCGTTAACAGCGATAGGTACAGTTTCAAATTCTTTATTTTATTCTGTGCAAACTCATGGAGGATAACAGTGAAGATAATTAAATTTTATTTCACTTATTAAGTAGGTATTTTATACAACCCTAAAAACCTTGGTATTGAAAAAATAAAACTTGTTTATTTGGTATGGCTGGATTCGGTTTTCTATAAGCTTTTCAACGAGCCCCCTCATGCCTTATGTTTCCATTTGAAAAAAAAGTAGGGGTAGCTGGGGGTTAGCGGGTTGAAGAAAAATTAATTATTATATAACCGAAAGATGGGAAAAAATCAGAATCAGTTAACGTGTTTCGGCGTTTTAAAAAAAATTAACTTATTCAAAAGATATGAATTTTGTTCCGTACTTTTGGCCATCCCTGTATATAAAACATCCATCCCGGAACAGATACCGACTGGACTAAAAGTAAATCAGTTTCTCTTGAAGGCAAAGAAATTTTTTCTACATTCAATTTATAGAAATGAATAAACAATCCTAACTGTGACCTCTCGTTGGATTTGCTACATCATCAAATCGTCGAGGAAAGGTTTTTCCGTGCCTAAAAAATGTTTATGCTACACTTGGGCCGGGTAGTTTTGGGGTTATTGTGCTAGATGGGAGGCCGCCCCCGCCCGAGGTGCCGTTAGCAATCCACTCACACACATCTCCAGTTTGATATTCCAACTGTTCCGGGCCGTCTTTCATGCTTGCCTTGCGCTCCGGCAAACTTCTAATTTACCTGTCTGACCCCATCAACGGAACCGGCGGTGTTCGCCGGTTGAATTTGAATATTCCTGATTAGCGTAACTTATCAACGACGGAATACTTCAAACTTTAAACGGTGCGAGTGTAAATTTACACGTCCAAATATTCGCAATTAGCGCCCCCGAATGGTTTTACGGTTAATCATTCGGTAATAAGTCAGTCAACTGGTGTTCGCTTTCGAAAGATTTAGATTAATATGTTCGCGTTTATTTCGAATAATAATTTATCTTGGAGCGCGAGTTTGGTGTCAGATTAATGTATGCTCATTTATGTTTCCAATTATAATTAAATCTGCGGCGGCAACAGAGAAGGATGGCAGTCATTTGTAGCAATTCTATTAATGCTCGAAATTTGCGCGGATATGTGGCAAGATGTTCTCTTTTAAAGAAATGAAAAAGACATAAGATCGCAGGGTGTTTTTAATAAAGAAATAAATGTTATAAGGAAAAAAGAAACTGGGAAAATTGTTTGTAGTGACACTTTAGATGCCATTGAAAATGACCCAATATTATTAGAAAGAATAACAATTAACATGCGATAAATCTTGGTTTTTAATTTATGATCTAGAGACTAAACGGCATTCCATGAAATTTTTCGAGAGCTAAAAAGGCTCGAATGAGCAAATCAAAATTCACAGCAATGATGATCTGATCTCTTTTGAGGTGAATGTGGGAGGGGGCAAGCAAATTTTTTCTGGAGTTTCCTTCAGTACAATTCACATAATAAAAGTGTAGATCCCTAGATCTGGACGAGGTCCGGAATATTTTCAAAATTGCAAAAATGTTTAAAAATTTAAAAAATACCAATTTTATCTGAGTTTTTTTTACTTATATCGTGAAACCTATGCATTTTGGAAGAATATTGAAGAGGAAATAAAGTTTTAGAATTGAATTTTGCACAATATACTGCACGTTAGAAATGTTTAAATTTATTACTGATGTTGCAAAATAGCAATAATTGATGGAAAGAAGGCAAAATAATCAAGTTCGTTGGATAATTTTTTAAAATATTTTAATTGCTCTGAGGCATTCTAATTTTGATAAAAAAAACTTTAGAGTATAATAAAACAACACACCAAATTTCATTAAAGTCGGTTAGACAGTTTTCGGAAAATAATTATTGGAAAAAAATTTTGAAAAAATTTTTCGTATTTTCAAAATGTTGCACAGCCTCAAATAAAGCATCTAAATACTTGGAAAATTTTTTCACATAGAAAAGACCGCTCAATCTTTCAAATGGTTTTTGAAAAATTGAAATCGGTTGATCAGGACGGCCACAGTAAATTTTTAAAGTTAATACTCTTTTTTTTATTTTTAAACAATTAGATTACATTTATCAATTTGCAGTTTAGTTTTTTCAAAAATTATAATTTTAGAGTACTATGTATTTTGTCTCAATTTTATCTGTATTTAACAAAGAAATTAATTACCAAATAAAAATTTTTTTTTAATTTGTTTAGACAAAAATTATTTAAATAATTGTAATAATTATAACTAAGTACATTCATATTCAGAGTGTTGAAATATATACGTAAACAAATTTCTTCATTGAAAAAATGCAATAACATAGGAAAAAATATACAGTATATTTAATGCATAAATAATAAACTTTATTTAGGTATAACAAAATATGTGCTAATTACACAGTTGGGCTACCCTGTATATTATAGTCCATATCGCATATTTCTTTGCCTTTTACTTTATAAAAAAGTAAATGTACATCCCGTCATCTTGGCCCACATCGTGGTATACAAGCCGTATCTTGTGGAAGAACTTATCCGAAAAACTTTGTTTCTGTAGCAAACAGGATAAACAACGGAGTGAAGTTTTACTAACTTAATAAATACTTTGGGAATCGATTGCTTAATAATTGATCGCCTTTGTCCGAGTCCGTGAGTCTTTCGAGAAGTAATTGAACTTATTGGACTAGTACTGAAGCGAAATAGAAGTAGCAAACTTTTCGTTTCGTGAAATAGTAGCGGCGGATTTTCATCAGTATTTACTACCCTTTGTTCCCCCCATCCTCGCAAATAAAACGATTTTTGGATATCTCTCCATTGTTTGGCACACCCATGACGAATGGATCAATAAGATGAATAATTTTATAAGGATATTGTCTCCATTACTTTTCCCATCATTCTTGTATTAATACGAACGGAGAAGTGGCGTGAAGCGTTACCCGATAGAATTGGAGCCAACAAAAAAGTAAAGCGGAGCGGAAAATTAATGATTTTACTTTCGCTTTTATGGCTTACTTAAAAAATTACGGAAATTTAGCACATTCCATATTACTCCTACATATAAATCACACCGGGATATTAAAATGTCGGTTATAGGAGCCTTCAAAGTGGGTGGTGGCAGCAAGCTGCTCACACCAAAGTGTTATTTTGACGGAAGATTAATTGCAATTATTACAAAAAGTGAAATTTGCTACACGTTCTCCCCCTTTTGAAATTACGTCGGTGACTGTGGCTAAATTCGAAGACAATAATGCGGCAAATGCTTTTTTTGCTGCTGAATTTTTAACACGAATCCCACTTGACCTAAATATGACACAAAACTGATGATCGAGTGAATTATGAAGGAAATTCTGGAGACTACAAGTTAAAATTCCATGTATTGAAAAAATATAATCAGTTTCATTCATCCTAACATGTAAAATAACTAGTTGGTATTTAATTTCTCATGTTTCCCTTCGTCGGCAATGCTAAATTCCAAAACTCCAATTAAATAAACGAAAATGGCGCACTGGAGTCAATCGTAACAGTTAACCAAAACGCCCAGAACGACGGCGACACTCCGTAAAACAACAAGCCAATCTGCAGCGCTGAACTGTCGCATTTAAATTAACATGCCACAGTAAAAGTGGCCAAATACTGCTGCGTGTGAAAGGAATAATATCCCCGACCAAATAGGAAATTATTTTGCCGGCGGTGGAAATTACGTGACCGTTTGCACTATGAGATATTCCATGTACTTTATTAAAAACGGCAAATCGTGAGAGAGCGGATTAATTCAATTTTGCCGGCGCAAAATCGTAGGTGGCTGTAGTGTCTGATGGTTGGAGAACCTTTAGCATTAATTGGCCAGAAAATATACAATATTGAACAAAGCGATTAGTACCGCTTTGTGGTAAATTTACAATAGTCGGATTAGTTAGAGCTATGTACCTATCGATTGAATCAGCTTCCCACATGTTTAAACTTTAGCTGGAATCGTTGAAATTAGCTTGGATTGGGGAATATGGGTAATAATTGGAACACAATGGAAGAAAAATAGAAAGAGCATCTGTAAAATGCGTAATTGAAAATGGACAAAGACCAGGAAGTCGTTTGGGTATTTTTGTTTACTCTGGAAACTGGAAAAATTTGTACGAAATAAATTTTACCAGATGTTCAAGACATAGACGAACAAATATACTTTTTTGGAGAACTGGGATAATATATACAATCTGGATACGTTGCTGTACAGTGCGTGCTGTGTGAAACTATCAATTTCAGTACTACGCCAAACATTTTATTTATCATTTATGTGGATAAAATCACAACGTAGTTACAACTCTTACATTTTGCATTATGCTATTCCCACAAAGAGCTAAATGACTCGGATAAATGACTAAGATACTGCTATTTATTTTGAAAACTTATTGAGAACTATGCAAGCAAATATAAATGATGCTAATAAAATTGGATTTTATGTTAATGGAAAAGGATAACACCAATCTGTCCCACATACACTCAGGATAATGGAAATCACGAACACCAAGATACTGAAATTATGAAGTGTCATGGTAAAGTATCCTGTTGCCTATTTCATTTTTGTTACTTAAACTGTCAGCAACATAACTTTCTGCAATTGTGGCTGATTTCCACCCACTATATCTCTTGATTGCTAATACATCATCTCCTGTTAATACAGGATACGTTACTGGCTAATGCCAGTAACGTTGCCGATGTTCTTCGGAATGAATGGTCTGTATATGTCTCAGGATGTTCTAGTTTCAAAAACTGTGCAATCTTATTAGGTATTCTTGCCGACTGGTTGGTTGTAACATCTACCTGCTCGATAGCGCATAAAAAAGCGTGAAATTTCAGTTTTAATTTCCAATATAATCTTGATATATTTCTTGAGAACTTCATGAGCAAATATGTGTTATCGGGTGCCTGAATGAGAAAATCGTTGACTTGTTCTCTGCCACCTTTTCGTTGGATTCGCATCCGGAAGATGTTGTGGCAGAAACGTCGGCTAGCACACAGTCGGAGCTGGTCGTGCGGTATTTAGAACTGTAAAGTTCAGGGCGCCAGTAACCTATTAAATACCCACGTTTCTCAAGTCACTTAAAATCCGGTTACAAAATTTTAAGTTTAAAAACTTACTCGGACGCGTATGCCAAAACCAGAAAAAAACAACTATTAAAATATTCAAAAATATAAATTTAATAACACGTTTGTATGTATCAGAATTAGATCTCAGTTTCAACAATGAAAATTATAGAAACCGTAAATATACTTGTGTGAAGATTCAACCAAATGACACTAATTATAATTATAAATTTAACCGCTCGTGATCACGGGTGGCGCACAATAAAAAAATATTATATTATAAATATTATAAATAGATGATAATAATTTTTGTAATTTACTTATATATAAAAAAAACAGTTGTACAAAAAAACATACAAGACAAAACTATATGTTCATATACATATATAGGTATAAGAAACGATAAGAGACGTGTATCAATACAAAATTACGCTAAATATCTTCATTGGTATGAATTATCACGCATCAGACCCAAAATAACACGTATTTATATAGGTATAGATTTAGAAGAGTTGGGATAATAAATCCAATATAATTAAAGGGAAAAAAAAATAACTAAAACTACAGCTTATCTGTGGATGGTCAACGTCGGGGTACAGCAAAATGGCGGAGCAGTTTGATGGGACAGCCGGTATACTGCAACAGCTCCCAATTTTCCACGATTCCCGAGTCGTACGATTCGTAAGCCACTCAGCCAGTATTCACTTTCCTGCCGCAACTATTGGAGGCAGCCCTGACAGGTAGAAAGGATGCACAATGCACCAGAATATGCACCATGTGCTAAAAAGCCCTAAAATCGAGATTTACACCCGTGTTAAGATCTAGTCGATCGCGGAAAACAACAAATAATGACTTACGTGGTTGGAGGGTGGCTTGGTAGTGAGCTATATACATATAATAGCTTGTATAATTTATCTGGGGGGCTGAAAATGTGGGCAGATGTCCTTAAATCCAGCAATGCAGCCGAAACTATGAGCCGTTAGCACAGTTTCCAACCAATACGGTCACAGTTATAATGCAATTTTGTAATATATCCCAAAGGAACACTTAAAAATGTTAATATCGTCGAAAATTGTCCTAATTCACCTGCTTCACACTTTACTAGCCAACTCTCTTTCTAAGAAACCTCAGTATCTCGATACGAACGGTTTTTATGTTTTGAATAGCCGCAAAAACGCTGTTCTATGACTATTCGGGACTACATCAATAATTCTTAACAGGACTAACATAAGTTAAATAATTTTTTAACAAATAGGATTATTTAATTTTAACTGCTTAATTTTAAATAATAATAATTATATACTGATTAACATTTAACATAATAAAATTACTCAAATTTATTTAAATATCTCCAAAAGAAAGAAATGTGAATTTTATGTATATTTGGTTGTATACTACTAGAAGTTGTTTGACTTTGAGCGGTTTACTCTAGGATTATTCAAAACCATACCAAGATCAAAATTTTAACGTTACAAATTTCAGAGATATAGAGGGGGGTAGTGTGTGATTTTGGCTGTAAGACTGAGTAAGCTTCACGAAGTTTCAAGTTGATGAATTCAAAAACTGAGGCATGTAATTAATTTTGACTAGTAGGTACAATGCTTTAGGGATCGCTGAACCTGAATTCTTGGATAGCTTAGATAACTAAGGTCATCTGGAGGACAGGTAAAGGTCGTTTCAAGTCAAACTGAAGAAAAGACTTGTATTGAATTTTGGCCAGTGAGTGTATAAGTTTTTGAGCTCGCAGAATTTGAATCTGGGGATAGCGTAACCCTAAAGGTCACCTTAAAGTCATTTCAAGATGAAGTTTTTTTGGAGGATGAACTGAATTTGTGAGTAGCTTAGCCCTACAAGGTCACATTTAGGTCAAGTCAATATAATTTCAAGGTTAAAGTAAAGAGAAGGTCTTTCACGAATGTAAGTATGTATGCTTTTGAGGTCGCTGAACCTGAATTCGGGGATAGCTTAGCCCTTTAAGGTCACCTACGGGGCTTGAATTGAGATTAAGTCAAATTAAATGACCTTTACTTGATTCCCAGGTGACCTTATAGGGCTAACCCACTAAACACGAAACGTAAATGAAACGTTGCAAATGAGATGTTTTACTAAACATNAATAATTTTTGACAAATAGGATTATTTAATTTTAACTGCTTAATTTTAAATAATAATAATTATATACTGATTAACATTTAACATGATAAAATTACTCAAATTTATTTAAATATCTCCAAAAGAAAGAAATGTGAATTTTATGTATATTTGGTTGTATACTACTAGAAGTTGTTTGACTTTGAGCGGTTTACTCTAGGATTATTCAGAACTATACTACGACTAAAATTTTAACGTTACACCCTATGTTAGTGACGGGAAGAATCGAATTAAATAAATCGATTATACACTATGAAAAATCGGGGTGAGTGAAAGCAATAATGGTTCGGAGTGAATCGATTGAGTGAAATTATTTTAATTCAATATTGGGCATTTTGATCATTTTATTAATTTTCACAAATGGAGTAAAAATTTCACTCCATCTGGTGTGGACAGAAATTGATACATTGATTGGGTTATTTCGATAAATTTTTTTAATATCTCGACATAATTTTAAAAGTACATATCATTAAAATAGTGCGGCTCATACATCCCAACTGAAGAATCGAGTAAAAAGGGAGCTGTCAAATACAGGGATGGCCAGAAGTACGGAATAAAATTCATATCTTTTGAATGAGTTAATTTTTTTTAAAAGCCGAAACACGTTAACTGATTTCGATTTTTTTCATCTTTCGGTTATATAATAATTAATTTTTCTTCAATCCCCTAACACCCAGCTACCCCTACTTTTTTTTTCAAATAGAAACATAAGGCATGAGGGGGCTCGTTGAAAAGCTTATAGAAAACTGAATCCAGCCATACCAAATAAACAAGTTTTATTTTTTCAATAGCAAGGTTTTTAGGGTTGTATAATACACCCACTTAACAAGTGAAATAAAATTTAATTATCTTTAGTGTTATCCTCCATGAATTTGCATAGAATAAAAGAATTTCAAATTGTACCTATCACTGCTATCGCAAAAAAGATATATTTTTTATGTTGCGTTTTTTTTGGTACCACTTACTTACCAAGTTTTCTGGTTAATTTTTCGCTTTAGTTGTAAATTGGAGTTTGAAACGTTACTATTGTGTCAAAATCAAGTTATTTACTGAATTGCAATGGTATTGTCGGAAAGGCAACGCATCGAAATCTTGATATTGCTTGGATGTGGAGACAAAATAAGAAGTCAGGCTGAAGTGCGCGATTTATTTAATGCGAAATATCCCGAAAACCAAATCTCGCAAGGGACAGTTAGTAAAATATTTCACAAATTTGAGTAACACGGTACAGTACAGACTTTGCTCAAAACTGGACAAGCACGTGCTTTGAATGAAGAAAAGAAATTAGACATTGCATTAGAACTTGTTGAAAATCCTCATACTTCAACTGTTTCATTGGCCCGCAATCACGATGCTTCTCGAACTGCAATTCGAATGTTTCTGAAACAAGAGAAATACCACCCCTATAAGGTACGTCTTGTCCAAGAGCTTTTGGAAGACGATTATGATAGGCGATTACAATTTTGTGAAGAAATGATGAGACGGTGTGACGACAATAATGGTTTTCAACGAGACGTACTTTTTTCGCATGAAGCTACGTTCTATTTAAACGGAGTGGTTAACAGGCACAACTATCGCTTTTGGTTCCAGGAAAACCCACACTGCGAATCGCATACGCAACATCCACAAAAAGTAAATGTATGGGCAGGTATCATCAACAACAGAATCTTGGGCCCATTCTTTTTTGAAGAAAATCTTACTGCCGCACGCTACCTGGATTTCCTAACATTTGACCTGATACCTGCTCTAGCTGTGATTTTCCCTCATGAAATTGATCCAGATATACCGAATGAAAGAATTTGGTTCCAACAAGATGGCGCTCCCCCACATTTTGGTATTGATGTTCGAAGATACTTAGATGAAATGTTTCCAAATCGCTGGATTGGTAGACGGGGTACAGTTGAATGGCCGCCAAGATCCCCCGACTTAACACCCCTGGATTATTTTCTTTGGGGATATTTGAAAGAAAGAGTCTACCAGAACAGACCGGATAATATTAAGAATTTAAAGAACAAGATTACGGCGGAGATGCATAATTTACCAGCTGAAGTCATTCAAAATGCTGTGGACAGCTTTTACTATTGTCTTGGAGAATACCAAATAATGAATGGAGGACATTTTCAGCATTTGCGACATTGAGTTTATTTTTGTAAATTATCTAGTTGTTTAAATTTCAAAATGAAAAAAAACTTGCTATTGTAAAAATAAAACTTGTTTATTTGGTATGGCTGGATTCGGTTTTCTATAAGCTTTTCAACGAGCCCCCTCATGCCTTATGTTTCCATTTGAAAAAAAAGTAGAGGTAGCTAGGGGTTAGGGGGTTGAAGAAAAATTAATTATTATATAACCGAAAGATGGGAAAAAATCAAAATCAGTTGTGTATCGGCGTTTCAAAAAAAATTTACTCATTCAAAAGATATGAATTTAATTCCGTACTTCTGGCCATCCCTGTATAAACAAGTTTGTTAGGTATTAGGTATTATTAGGATTAAATGAAAGAGATGTAATAGTACAAGAAATCTGCCCGCGCTGGAAATTTATTTGAATTCTAGAGAAAATAACAGGACAAGGTTGAAGGTAAAACGAAACATTTGATATTCTCATGCAATACTGTCAAAAATATTTTTTGTACAGGAAGTGCAAGCTGTTTCTATGATTCCGATGGGCGTAAGCAATTCCAGTCATTAGTTAGTTGAAAGAATGAGGTATTTGCGGCATTTCAGTTTGTTCAGTGAATTCTTAATTCTTAATTAATTTTAGGTGTTTTGTGGTATTTTATGTAGAATTTCCTATGTAACTTTTACTATCGCATACCGAAAGATATAATATACTTTTTGAAGGAACAACTGCCAAGTGGAAAGAAATTTCGCTTGCCTTTCGCTTTTCTATTCAAACTGTATTCGAACCCGAACTTTTATTTTAGTGTAAAGGCTGGTTCACACGGGCTACTTGTTAAACAGGAAAATTACAGAGGCAAGTCGTTAACTCGGAAAATGTAACATTTTCAATTGCTTGCAGTTTCCATTAGACACCCATTTCCACCCACCGTCGGGTATTCTCATTAATACGGAGTGCGGGCCGTCCGTCCGACACCTTCACGGCCGTCTCCTGAAAATTGGCAAGGCACGTCGGGCCATAATTTACGGCCGCTGCCCCGGCCGGGCGAATATTAATTTACGCCAGTCCATAAAATCCAACAAGCCAACCGCACCGTCGTGTAAAAACAGCCATAATCGTGAACAGCTAACAACGGCTGATAAATAATCAGCCTGGTTAGGTCCAAACCGGTCTTTCGTCGACGCGGCCTTCCTCCGCGGGCCCGACTGGTTCCTTGCGGCCGCGTTTTCGACACCCGGGCGCGCACTGACGCTGCCGGTGTCAACACCGTCCGTGTCATTCACACTACATCTTCGAAATTGCAATCAGAATCTCTAAAAAGTAAAACTGTCGGTCCACAGTCGTCCAGCACGACGTACGACAGCCAGAGACTTCATAGGAAATCATGATAATGAAACAAGGACTGAAAATTTTACCTAGCTTTCTAGCCACCGAGAGGTCAGAGCAACTCCGAGGTCCATGGTTGATAGAAAAAATTGTCACGTAAGTTTCAAATCCAACCAGGTGAAATTCGCACAGCCATCAAGCTATGTGTTCGAACATCTACCAAGGGAAAACGCCCCGCATTAACAGGACAATTTCTGACACCCACGAAAAACAACAAACATGTCCTATACAATCCATCAAATAGGTACGACTTATTTTGACATGTGTGTATTTTGTTATGGTCAATAAACATTTATCCAATTTATCTATTATTGTGTTATTTATAAGCTTCTATGCTAGAATAAATTGCCCACATATTTTTTATAAGAAATGAAAGGACACAAAAACATTATAGCCATAAAATCAGTGTTCTGACCGTTGATTCAAAACGTATCATTGGCACCTGTTGGTGCTGCCACCTTAGTAACATGACGAAATTCCCAATTTAAATGTAATTAAAGTTATTACTGACTCTTGCAATCAGCATGACAAACGAAAAGTATAATTATAATAATTTATGTTTACCTTTTTTATACATAATTTCATTTATGGGACCGACCCTCTATTGCTAGTAATAAATATTTTAATTTAGTAACTTAAGACGGCTCGGGGTAACGAGGTTTCTTGCCAAATATTTGTCAAACACTAATGCCGTATCGTGTGGATGGTGCATATCGATACATTCGAAAGCATAATCTTTACCCGCCTGTCGTGTCACACCATTACTATTAATACTTCACAAGCAAGCAGTTGATATTTGGGTAATTGACAAGTATGTATAGACGGAATTATATTCGTTCGACGAGTAACAGCATCATCTCGAGCCGGCTTTAGTCAACGTAACTACGCATCCGGGATGAAGCGACTCCCTTGACCAGACAACAACAATCGACGCATTTTATCGTAATTTCGTTTGTTTTCGTGAATAAATTATCGCGGGACATGAGGCATTATAGGTATTAATGATTTCGTTGGGCTTTACAAGATGAATCAGGCAGATAATCGGGGTAACGGACGATGACGTGCAGACGGTCTCCTTTCGAACATAACGAGTAGCTTTTGTTACTACTCGACACTGTTTTGTGTATTTATACTTTCTTCGATAATGGAAATGTTAGTTTTCCAAAAAACCGTATTAGATCTATATGAAAATTTATTCTCGAAACTGACAGACATTAGACTGTTGAAAAACTGTTCTACTTGTTTGCATTTTTGCGTTGACACTGCCAATATTTAATAGGCGAGCGGTTCACCCCTAAAGAAAAGGCATGAACCGATTAAATTTTTAAAACAAAAACCTACAGCATGAAAGTTTTTTTATTTTATAGTGTATTTTTCTGATAATTTTTATATATTTTTTTATATTTTTCGCGTGGTCAGTCAATTGTTATAAACAAAAAAGTTGTAAAAAAAAAATTATTAAAAAAAATTTTATTGTAAAATTGACCAAAATAAACACTTTATGTTCTTTGACAAAAATTCGAAAAATGCTTCGTTTCCGAGATATTTACAATTTAATGTGAAAAAAGTGACGAAATCGACAAACTTCCGGATTTTTTTCTCAAAAACTACTGAACAAGTTTGAATTCTAAAAAAGCATATTAATCGGCAGATTTTCTACTTTATGATATATTTTACTGGTATGGGTCAATCATTTTATTGAAGGTCTAAAGTAAAAAAAAGTCTTAAAAAAAATTATGATAATACTTCAAATTTAAATTTTCTTTTTACAATATCTTGGATTAGATTATATTTACAATAAACATTATTATGATTTTTTTAATCGATATAAGTTAATAGTACAAATGTCCAAAAGATCATTTTGTTTGGTTTTGTAGCCGGAGTAAGGTTTTGCAAGTGATTAGTAAAATTTAAATATTCGATTTTTGGTTTTATAAATGGCTAAAATTGACTTGAAAGTTATACCAAAACTAAACTAAATAAGCTTTTTAAATCGTAAAATTAACCTAATAATAATAATTGACCTAGCGGTGTCGAAAAATAAAAAAGTTATTGGATAATTTATTGTATAGGATAATTATTTTATTTTTATTTTACAAAAATATTAAGAGCAATAAAAGTATATTAATTTCTTTTTTATTTAATTTTTAAATAATAAGTTTTTCGTTATTTTCGACAAGTTCTTGGGTTGAAATAAACGTTTCATCATCAATTTCGGATGGAAAATTCTGACATTCATCTGAGCGCGCACAGACTTCACAGCATTCCAGGTTCGATGACAAACAGTTAAAATTTTTCGTAGAACATTTTCCTCTACATGAACAAAAATATTTTTGAAGCATATCAAACGCAGTTTCTCATTCGAAATAATTCAAACAACCATTTTCGATTTTCGATCCATGTGTCAATGGATCTAAAGTTACATTTTCACTATTTGTAGCCTGCTTCCATTCACTTATTTGCCATTTTGATTTTCTTTAAGACTGTTTTTTACTCGCTTTAGACCTTCAATAAAATAATTGACCTATACAAAAAAAAATATCTCTTAAAGTAGAAGATCTGCCGATTATTACGCTTTTTTAGAATTCAATTCTGTTTAGTAGTTTTTCAGAAAAAAATTCCGAAATTTTGGCGATTTCGTCACTTTTTTCACATTGAATTGTAAATATCTCGGAAACGAAGCATTTTTCGAATGTTTGTCAAAGAACAAAAAGTGTTTATTTTGGTTCATTTTACAATAAACTGTTTTTAAAGCCATTCGGCGAGTAATTTTTTTACAACTTTTTTGTTTATAACAATTGACTGACCACGCCGAAAAATATAAAAAAATATGTAAATTATCAGAAAAACACCTTTTATAAAATAAAAAAAGTTTCATGCTGTAGGTTTTTGTTTTTAAAAAATTTAGTCGGTTACCTTCACTTAGAAGCATGTTTTTAGGGGTGAACCGCTCGCCTATAAATCTGGTATAGGACGAAGCACACTGCATGTAACAGTGTAAATAAGTCAAAAACGCTGTTAGATATCGGTAATTTTTTGACAGATTTGTCAAAATTTTTGCGAAGTTAAAGAATGTTTTTTGAAATTAAACAATGTGTATACATTGCTTTCAATTTATACAAATTTTTGGTAAAAATTACATGCCACTGAATGAAATGTTTGAAGATAATACATTTAAATCAGATATCATGTTACTCACTAGGTCGTGAGACAATCCTTATGTTAACAAATACGCGTACAGAAAAAACATTTCAATAAAAACTACTAATGCTAGACTCAAAATTTCTTCCAAAATAAGTTAAAATAAGTTTAATAACACATTTGGAAGACGTAGTAAAATATGAACCTGCTTTGTTGTTTTTATGGCGTTACTTTGTTGAGGTGCTCGAAATGGAATGGAAAAATTCGTTGTAAATCATTTAGTCAAGAAAGACGATAAATAACGAAAAACAATAAAGAAAAATGAAGTCACTACGGGCGAGATCCGGATCCTAGTTACGAAAATACATAATAAGTATACAATAATAACACCTTTTTTCAGCGGCTTCTCCGAAGTATTACATTTTAAATTAAATTGCTTTTTACGGAGTACCTCGAATCGTCCATGCACGACTGAAAACGGTGCCTTGTAATACCACCATTTTGTCACGCATTGTTTAAAGCCTAACACAAACAAAAACCATCAATTTACTTCATCATCGGGCTCCATGAATCCGGAACAACGCAAAAAAGGAAGTGCATCACAGGAGCAGGAGAGACTGTATCGCGGGGCTTTTTCCACCGATTTCAAGTCACATCCTGTTAATGGCGAGCGAAAGAAAACACTCGTTTGGTTTTTGCGACTTGGCAGGCGTTAAATGTTGCAAAGTATGAAGTGTTGTCATTTTATTTCTTATGTACGAGGTCTGTTCAGAAAATAACCGTACAGGGTTAGTCACTATAATCTGACAACTTATTGAGAGTTTATTATTGAAATTATAAAAAAGTTTTTAATACAAAAGTTTTAGCTTTTTATTGTGCAAAACCGTACTTATCTTATCAACTTCGACGTCACCTGTTACATAGGTGTTGTATAACAATGAAAAAGTAATATTAACGGTCGATAGAAAGAAGCACAAAAAACAGGCACTTAGGTAGGAAATTCTGGAAGGAAGCCTAGTTAGTTGAAGATAGGCAGTTGAAGTGAGAACAGTGTGCAGATAGGTAGCAAGACGATCAGCGGGCAGTGTGTCAAAGAAGTGAATAATTAATTGTTTAAAGTGTTATTAGTTAGCAGGTAATATTCTTTAAGTACTTTGTTGTAAATTGTTCTATATGATCTTATGATTGTGATGGTTATAGATGTTTCATGATAATAATTCTTTGTATGTTTAGCTTCTATTGCTTTATGCTCAAGGGCATATATTTTTCTAAGGTAAAATTTTTATAATTATTCTTAACGATTGCTCATTATTTATTACATGTTAAAATATATATTGTCGTATATATATAACGACTCCTTTGTTTCACATCTAACTTGTTTTTGTCCTGATTACGTTGTCCGAAAAACATAGATGTTTCATGATAATAATTGTTTGTATGTTTAGCTTCCATTGCTTTATGCTCAAGGGCATATATTTTTCTAAGGTAAAATTGTTATACTTATTGTTAACGATTGCTCATTATTTATTTCATGTTAAAATATGTACATTGTCGTGGGCGCCCCCGACTCTACAATAATGACTCCTTTGTTTTACAGCTAACTTGTTTTTGTAATGATGACGTTGTTCGTAAAATATAGATGTCTCATGATAATAATTCTGTATATGTTTAGCCTTCATTGTCTTACGCTTAGGGGCGTATATTTTTCTAATATAAAATTGTTACAATTATTATTTAAGGTTGTTCATTATTTATGACATGTTCAAATATGTATTTTGTCGAGACCGCCCAGATAGTGCAATAACGACTTCTTTATTTCACATTTAACTTGTTTTAAACAAGATCAGGTTGTTCTTTGATTTCTTGTGTCCACTTTATGTCACACGTCTATACGAGCCTTGTTGCAGTTACTAACATTTTCGCCCGTGCGGAATGAATCTGGATTACGCTGGATAGCCTCCCGTATGGGACTCCAGTGTTAAGAAGGACCTTCCGAAATCTCAACTTTAGCTGAGTAGCCTCCCGTATGATGGGACCTCAGTACCTTCCGGCTCTGCCGGCTAACTAACACCAAA